>NC_133142.1:67846113-68160377 GCF_048418815.1 Hemitrygon akajei | reverse complement strand
CAGCTCTTCCCCAGGGCACCACTGCTCAGTACAAGAGGACATGGCTTTAAGGTAAGGGGAGGGAAGTTCAAGGGGGATATTAGAGGAAGGTTTTTCACTCAGAGAGTGGTTGGTGCGTGGAATGCACTGCCTGAGTCAGTGGTGGAGGCGGATACACTAGTGAAATTTAAGAGACTACTAGACAGGTATATGGAGGAATTTAAGGTGGAGGATTATATGGGAGGCAGGGTTTAAGGATCGGCACAACATTGTGGGCCGAAGAGCCTGCACTGTGCTGTATTGTTCGATGTTCTATGAAAGTTCCCAAAGTCAAGCAAATATTTCTTTTTGGAAGCACTTGCAGTGGAACAGAATAGGTAAACTGAAGACTCTCACATGTTTCCTTGTCGGAATTGGTGAGAGCTAGGTGCATAGGAAAGGGGTAGAATCAGCCATGAAATAGTTAAAATAGAATGGCAGTATTTGAAAGAAACCTGTATCTGAATCATGACGTTTAAAATCAATGTTGTGACTGCGGTTTGTGTAATGTATTTGGAAGATGTTCTTTCTAATATAACCAGTATTACTCAACATTCAGATTATATCCATGAGCATAAGATTATGACCTATGAGTAAAGAGATTTTGTATCACAAGATATGCTATCAAAGTCCATTGATAGTACTTTTAAATCATTTTTCATTACAGGTTCACATTTTTTTTGTGTTTGGCTTTAAACGTATAATTTTTAATTCAACATGTGAAAGAACTGAGTTCTTCCAGGTCTCAATAAGCAGAGTTTGTTTTGCCTGGCATAGAAACTCTCTGTAGAGCAGTAAAATACTTTTAAAGTCTTAATATTTGTGGTGTGGCTGTTGATGTGCTGGAAACTGGTAGCAATACACACAATGCTGGAGGAACTCAGCAGGTCAGGCAGCATCTATGCAAATAGATAAACAGTTGAAATGTTGGGTCAAAACCAACTATGGCTGTTACCACTTCTCATTTGCCTATTATCTCCCCCGGGGTCCCTTTTTCCCTTTCTCCTATGGTCCATGCTCCTCTCCTATCAGATTCCTCTTTCGACAGCCCTTTACCCTTCCCAGCCACCTGACTTCCTCTTTCACCTTCTAGCTAGTCCTCCTTCCCCTCCCTCCTCCTATTTTATTCTGGCATCTTTCCTCCTTCCTTTCCAGTCCTGAAGAATGCTCTTGGCTCAAAGCATTAATTGTTAATTCATTTCCTTAGATGCAGCCTAACCTCATGAGTTCCTTCAGCATTTAGTGCTCTAGATTTCCAGCATCTGCAGACTTACTAAGTTTAGCAATACATTGTAGACAGCTTATTTGAGATTGCTTCAAGCGTTATATAAAACCATATAACAATTACAGCACGGAAACAGGCCATCTTGGCCCCTCTAGTCCGTGCCGAACGTTTACTCTCACCTAGTCCCACCGACCTGCACTCAGCACAAAACCCTCCATTCCTTTCCTGTCCAGATACCTATCCAATTTTACTTTAAATGACAATACTGAACCTGCCTCTACCACTTCTACTGGAAGCTCGTTCCACACAGCTACCACTCTCTGTGTAAAGAAATTCCCCCTCGTGTTACCCTTAAACTTTTGCCCCCAACTCTCAACTCATGTTCTCATGTTTGAATCTCCCCTACTCTCAATGGAAAAAGTCTATCCACGTCAACTCTATCTATCCCCCTCATTATTTTAAATACCTCTATCAAGTCCCCCTCAACCTTCTATGCTCCAAAGAATAAAGACCTAACTTGTTCAACCTTTCCCTGTAACTTAGGTGCTGAAACCCAGGTAACATTCTAGTAAATCTTCTCTGTACTCTCTCTATTTTGTTGACATCTTTCCTATAATTTAGTGATCAGAACTGTACACAATACTCCAAATTGAGCCTTACCAATGCCTTGTACAATTTTAACATTACATACCAACTCCTATACTCAATGCTCTGATTTATAAAGGCCAACATACCAAAAGCTTTCATCACCACCTTATGCACATGAGATTCCACCTTCAGGGAACTCTGCACCATTATTCCTAGATCACTCTGTTCTACTGCATTCTTCAATGCCCTACCATTTACCATGTATGTCCTATTTGGATTATTCCTACCAAAATGTAGAATCTCACACTTATCAGCATTAAACTCCATCTGCCATCATTCAGCCCACTCTTCTAACTTGCCTAAATCTCTCTGCAAGCTTTGAAAACCTACTTCATTATCCACAACACCACTTACCTTAGTATCATTTGCATACCTATTAATCCAATTTACCACCCCATTATCCAGATCATTAATGTATATGACAAACAACACTGGACCCAGTACAGATCCCTGAGGCACACCACCAGTCACCGGCCTCCAACCTGACAAACAGTTATCCACCACCACCCTCTGGCATCTCCCATCCAGCCACTGTTGAATCTATTTTACTACTTCAATATTAATACCTAACGATTGAACCTTCCTAACTAACCTTCCATGCGGAACCTTGTCAAAGGCCTTACTGAAGTCCATATTGACAACATTCACTGCTTTACCCTCGTCAACTTTCCTCGTAACCTCTTCAAAAAATTCAATAATATTTGTCAAACATGACTTTCCATGCACAAATCCATGTTGACTATTCCTAATCAGACCCTGTCTATCCTGATAATTATATATACTATCTCTATGTTGCTTGTTCTGCACCTGTTGTTTACTGTCTGCTAATCTGAAAACAGTAATTTCAAAACTGTGAGTTTTTGAGCCCCACACAACAGCAGCAATCCTGTCAGCTTTCTTCTGTTTGCTGAACCAGCTGTAATTGGGTTTATCGCTTGTCTCATGGGGGAGGGGTAATAAACTTGTCTAAGTGGGTTGATGTTGACGGCACTCTACATCCTACATTTGGGCATATTCTGTCCAGCACATCATTAGATACATAATCCAAATAATCTACTCTTCCCTTCTGGAAAGGAAAATGTTTAGTATCACCATTTATCCTCATTCTTTGCAGTTTTTAATGTGTATATTTCTGATCATAATAAATATTTAATTTGTTTTAACTTTGGGCAAACAAAGCACCATTTGTTGGAGGGAGCCTGACGTTGCTGTCTGAAAAATGTTTTATTGATGCAATTGGTTAACACTTGAGCTAAATTTCCTGTTTGATTCATTATTCAGTGTCTTTTCTGCAGTTCTTTGACGATCTAAACCACATCTATCCAGCTGAACTGTTCTGAAATTTGAAGCCGGGCTTATATTTGTCCTTTCAATCTGCAGGGCAACCTTTTTGATTTTCTTCAGCTGACAGGCTGGCGTGGATCCAAAGTGCTTTATTTTGGTGACCATCTGTACAGTGACCTTGCAGTAAGTAGAATAAAATCCACATAGCAGTATTCAAGTTGATAGCAGCTTCATTAATCATTGCCCAAAAACAGAACTGAGTGAATAGCAAATATACTAATAAAAATGTGCATACGGTGGTGCTAGAAAATTTGTGAAACCTGTAGAATTTTCCCTATTTCTGCATAAATATGACCTAAAATGTGATCAGATCTTCACATAGGTCCTAAAACTAGATACCGAGAACCCAATTAAATAAATAACACAGAAAACATTATACTTGTTCATTTATTTCAATATAATTATGGAGAAGGATAGGACTGGACCCAGGGTTGAGATTTTTGATTGGAGAAAGGCTAACTTTGAGGAGATGCGAAAGGATTTAGAAGGAGTGGATTAGGACAATTTGTTTTATGGGGAGGATGTAATAGAGAAATGACAATCATTTAAAGGTGAAATTTTGAGGGCACAGAATCTTTATGTTCCTGTTAGTTTGAAAGGAAAGGTTAAAAGTTTGAGAGAGCCATGGTTTTCAAGGGATATTGGAAACTTGGTTAGGAAAAAGAGAGACGTCTACAATAAATATAGGCAGCATGGAGTAAATGAAGTGCTCAAGGAATATAAAGAATGTAAGAAGAACCTTAAGAATGAAATTAGAAAAGCTAAAAGAAGATACGAGGTTGCTTTGGCAAGTAAGGTGAAGATAAATCCAAAGGGTTTCTACAGTTATATTAATAGCAAAAGGATAGTGAGGGATAAAATTGGTCCCTTAGAGAATCGGAGTGGACAGCTATGTGTGGAGCCGAAAGAGATGGGGGAGATTTTGAACAATTTCTTTTCTTCGGTATTCACTAAGGAGAAGGATATTGAATTGTGTAAGGTAAGGGAAACGAGTAGGTAAGTTATGGAAACTATGACGATTAAAGAGGAGGAAATACTGGCGCTTTTAAGGAATATAAAAGTGGATAAATCTCCGGATCCTGCCAGGATATTCCCTAGGACCTTAAGGGAGGTTAGTGTAGAAATAACAGGGGCTCTGAGAGAAATATTTCAAATGTCATCAGAAACAGGGATGGTGCCGGAGGATTGGCATATTGCTTATGTGGTTCCATTGTTTAAAAAGGGTTCTAAGAGTAAACCTAGCAATTATAGGCCTGTCAGTTTGACATCAGTGGTGGGTAAATTAATGGAAAGTATTCTTAGAGATGGTATTTATAATTATCTGGATAGACAGGGTCTGATTAGGAACAGTCAACATGGATTTTGCGTGGAAGGTCATGTTTGACAAATCTTATTAAATTTTTTGAAGAGGTTACGAGAAAAGCTGACGAGGGTAAAGCAGTGGATGTTGTCTATATGGACTTCAGTAAGGCCTATGACAAGGTTCCGCATGGAAGGTTAGTTAGGAAGGTTCAATCGTTAGGTATTAATATTGAAGTAGTAAAATGGATTCAACAGTGGCTGGATGGGAGATGCCAGAGGGTGGTGGTGGATAACTGTTTGTCAGGTTGGAGGCCGGTGACTGGTGGTGTGCCTCAGGGATCTGTACTGGGTCCAGTGTTGTTTGTCATATACATTAATGATCTGGATAATGGGGTGGTAAATTGGATTAATAGGTATGCAGATGATACTAAGGTAGGTGGTGTTGTGGATAATGAAGTAAGTTTTCAAAGCTTGCAAAGAGATTTAGGCCAGTTAGAAGAGTGGGCTGAATGATGGCAGATGGAGTTTAATGCTGATAAGTGTGAGGTGCTACATTTTGGTAGGAATAATCCAAATAGGACATACATGGTAAATGGTAGGGCATTGAAGAAAGCAGTAGAACAGAGTGATCTAGGAATAATGGTGCAGAGTTCCCTGAAGGTGGAATCTCATGTGCATAGGGTGGTGAAGAAAGCTTTTGGTATGCTGGCCTTTATAAATCAGAGCATTGAGTATAGGAGTTGGTATGTAATGTTAAAATTGTACAAGGCATTGGTAAGGCTCAATTTGGAGTATTGTGTACAGTTCTGGTCACCGAATTATAGGAAGGATGTCAACAAAATAGAGAGAGTACAGAGAAGATTTACTAGAATGTTACCTGGGTTTCGGCACCTAAGTTACTGGGAAAGATTGAACAAGTTAGGGTCTTTATTCTTTGAAGCGTAGAAGGTTGAGGGGGGTCTTAATAGAGGTATTTAAAATAATGAGGGGGATAGATAGAGTGGACGTGGATAGGCTTTTTCCATTGAGAGTAGGGGAGATTCAAACGAGGACATGAGTTGAGAGTTGGGGGCAAAAGTTTAAGGGTAACACGAGGGGGAATTTCTTTACACAGAGAGTGGTAGCTGTGTGGAACGAGCTTCCAGTAGAAGTGGTAGAGGTAGGTTCGGTATTGTCATTTAAAGTAAAATTGGATAGGTATCTGGACAGGAAAGGAATGGAGGGTTATGGGCTGAGTGCGGGTCGGTGGGACTAGGTGAGAGTGAGCGTTCGGCACGGACTAGAGGGCGGAGATGGCCCGTTTCTGTGCTGTAATTGTTATATGGTTATTTATTGAGAAAATATTTATTATTATATTTATTTGTTAGAAAAAGGTATGGGAAATTACCCCCCCCCCCCCCCCTTATACAATAACTTCAACTTCAAAGAAACATTTCCAGTAACTGTTAATCAATCCTACAAGCTGGCTTAGGAGGAATTTTAGGCCATTCCTCCTTACAAAACTACTTCAGCTCTGGTATGTTGTTGGGCTTCCTTGCATGAACTACTTGCTTCAGGTCCTTCCAGAATATTTCTATACGATTAAGGTCAGGACTTTGATTGGGCCATTCCAAAACTCAAATTTCCTTTTTAAACCATTCTGTTGTTGATTTACTCTCGTCTTTCAGATCATTGTCTTGTTGCATCATCCAACTTCAGAGAAGCATTGTGGAACATCCAGGTGGTCTTTTACAAACTTGTGCAGCAATTTTTATTTATTTATTTGGAGAATAGTGTTTTCCTCTGCGGTGTCCTTCCATGAGCACCATCTTTGTTCAGTGTTTTTCTTATAGTGGCCAGATGAACAGAGTCTTTAGCAAGTTCTAGAGATTTCTGCAGGTCTTTTGGGTTCTTTTTCACCACCGTCAGCATTGCATGTTGTGCTCAGATGTGATCTTTGCAGAATGCCTAAGCTGATGGAGAACAACAGTACTGAGTTTCCTCCGTTTATAGACAGTTACTCTGACGGTGGGCTGATGAACACTCAGGTCTTTAGAGATGCTTTTGAAGCCTTTTCCAGCTTCAGGCATCTCTCCAATTCTTCTTCCGAGGTCCTCTGAAAGTTGTTTTGATTGAGGCATGGTACACATAAACAGACCTTTCTTGAGAAGAGCAGGCTCTGTTAGTAACCTAACAGTGTGTCTGTTCTTTTAATAGGGCAGGGAAGCTCTACAATCCACACCTCCAAGCTCATCTCATTGACTGGAACACCTGACTCCAAATGACTTTTGTAGAAGGGATTATCTCAGAGGTTCTCTCACTTTTTCCAACCAATGGATATGTAGTATTGGATCATTTTTCTTAATAAGTATATCAAGAAGTCTAATAGTTTTTGTGTTATTTATTTATTTAGTTGGGTTCTCTTTATCTAGTTTTAGGATGCATGAAAATCTGATCACATTTTAGGACAGATTTATGCAGAAAGAGTGTTTACAAACTTTCTTGCACCACTGTATATAATCGTAACATAGACAAAATGCTGGAAGAACTCTTGGGTCTTGGCCTGAAATGTCGGCTGTGCACTCTTTTCCATACCTGCTGCCTCTCCTGCTGAGTTCCTTCAGCATTTTGCACGTGTTACTTTGCTTTTCCAGCATCTGTAAATTTTCTTGCATTTGTGCATCTATAATCGCATGTGTGCACGTGGGCATTTACTCTGTGCTTTTATCTTTCTGTGGAATGATGGCACTGCTATCAATGAGATGAGTTTTTAAAAATCTGCTAGGGTGTTAGCTGTGACCTGAATCTCTGGAACTCAAAGTTGTTGGTTTTAGTCACACTGTCAGAGACTTTAAGATGCTTCAACATTTGAGATGTTGCATGGTGATTCTTTTGTGTTGATTAAATACTTTGTAGGAAAGTATCTGAATATTTATTAAGTAGTGTCACATAGCTGGAAGACTATTTGGTTCTTATCCTGTTTCTGGGGTTTTTCTGTACTTAAGCTGCTGCATGTCCTACATTGTAACTGTCTGGATTTCCAAAGTTTTGCTTTTCACAGTGCTGTTAGAACATCCTGGAGGTATGAACAATTTTATATATGTGTACTTCCTCTATTGTGCCATACCTTCTGGAAAGTGTAGCATGAAATAATATTTTTAAGGATGAATTATTAAATATTATTGAAAATACTTCTTGCAAAGACAAGAATCCTTGAATACAAATGAGAAAATCTGTAGATACTGGAAATCCAAGCAATAGATGCACAATGCTGGAGGAACTCAGCAGGCCAGGCAGGTCATTCATGTAGGTGTAGAATTGTAGAATATTGAGAAATGTTATTGTGCCTGGATTTTTGTCAATTATGTTATCCATTAATTATGTTAATGGATTTCAAAGGTAGCGTTTGAAATAAAAGAAGTTACAACAATGGGCAGGTTTTAAAAGAGAACTAACAGGAAAGATACCAAAAAGAAGCACAAGTGTACTGGAGTGATTGTATTTAAAGTGATCTGTTATGACTGCGAAGTATAAATAATTAACCCTCGTAGCCATCAATGACTGTGAATAAAGCAAAACTGACAGCTAAGCTGCTGGAATCTATTCTCAGTAGACTGGCATTAATGTAAATCATGATGATGCAGACATTCACTGCGTGAGTGGTCTCACTATTCCTCCTGCCGGCTGCTTTCAGCCCTCTCATTTGTATAAACTGGGTCGAGTTTAATTCCAAAAGGCAATCTCTTACTGTATTTGGTGACATTTTGATGGTGTTTGTCAATTCATTGCATCATGAACCATGATTCCAAATTCTAATGAAACTTCCTGTTGGTTCAGGTGAAAGTCAATGGTCACTGACAAGGACCGACCTCTATTCCTCATCCTACTGATGCAGTAAAATCCAATTCTCATCCCTTTTTAAAGTTTATGATCATAGTTGATCTAAGCTGGCATGTGAATGTACTTTGAACCATATTTTTGATTGTGATCACTAGGACCTAATGCTCCGTCATGGCTGGAGGACGGGAGCAATTGTACCCGAACTAGAGACAGAAATCAGTATCATTAACACAGAACAGTTCACACATGGGCTGACTTGGCTACAGGCCCTAACAGGCCTTCTGGAGAGACTGCAGGTAATGTCACGTTATGTACTCTGATGAATTTCCTCCTTTTTTAAAAAAGTATTTTTGTTCATGTTTCCTTTTCCTATTTTCTGATAACATAGTAGAAGGCCATTGGGCCTCTTCAGTTTATGCCAACTGCTGGAGCAACACTGTCAATATCAGTTACCTGCATGCAACTTAATCTCGTCCATCAGCTCCATCCTGGTTCTCCCACCAACAGTCTATTCAGGGAACCTTATGGTGGCTAATTAACCAATCAACCAATGTGTCTTTGGGGTGTGGGAAGAAACCAGAAAGCCTGATGGGAACTAATCTGAAAACACCTTCTGTTACTGGAGTTGGGGCCACAACAACACTAGCTGCAGTACTGTTATAGGGTAGTAACAGGAATGTTATAGGTTAGTAACAGGAATGTTATAGGTTAGTAACAGGAATGTTATAGGGTAGTAACATGAATGTAAGGAAGGACAAGCCCATGCAGACAGAGCAGAGTTAAATTGCACCACAGAGGCAAAATTCATAAGGGTGAAGAACGCAGGACTGAAGGTATTGTATTTAAATGTGCGCAGCATTCGGAATAAGGTGGATGAACTCGTGGCACCGTTAGAGATAGTTCGGTATGACATTGGGCATCAGTGCGTTGTGGCTGAAAGGTCATAGTTGTGAGCTTAACATCAAACGATATACTTTGTATGGAAAGCACAGGCAAGAAGGCAGAGGTGGTGGTGTGGCTCCATAGATAAGAGATGGAATTACATTTTTAGAAAGAGAATGTTGTACTTTTGTGGGTAGAATTAAGAAATTGCCAGGTTAAAGAAAGCATTATGGGAATCATATATAGGTATCTAAATAGTAACCAAGATGTGGGGTTGAGATTGCAAAGGGAGCTGGAAAAGACATGTAATAAGGGTAATGACACAATTGTAATGGGGGACTTCAATATGCCAGGGGATTGGGAAAATCAGGTTGGTGTCAGATTGCAAGAGAGGAAATTTGTTGAATGCAAATGAGATGGCTTTTTAGAGCAGCTTATGCTTGAGCCTACTCTGGGAAAGGCTATTTTAGACTGGGTGTTGTGTAATAACCCAGAGCTTATTAGGGAGCTTGACCTAAAGGAACCCTTGGGAGGCAGTGATCATAATATGATTGAATTCATACTGCAATTTGAGAGGGAGAAGCATAAATCACATGTATCAGTATTGGAATGGAATAAAAGGAATTACAGAGGTATGAGAGAGGAGCTTTCCCAGGTGGATTGGAGGAGGATACTGGCAGGGATGATGGCAGAGCAAAGATGGCTGAAGTTTCTGGGAATTGTAAACAAGGCGCAGGATAGACGTGGCCTAGATAGAAGTTGTTCTTGAATGGCAGGGCTAGACAACCGTGGCTGACAAAGGGAGTTAAAAGGACTGCATAAAAGCCAACGAAAGGGCATATAAGGTAGCAAAAGTGAGTGGGAAGTTGGATGATTGGGAAACTTAAAATCCAACAAAAGGCAACTACAAAAGCTATAAGAAGGGAAAAGATGACATATGAGGGCAAACTAGATGATAATATTGGAAGCTTTTTTCACTTACCTAAAGAGTAAAAGGGAGGTGAGAGTTGATATTGGACCACTGGAAAATGAGGTAGTAAAGAAATGGCAGATGAACATAATGGGTACATTGTATCTGTATTCACTGTTAAAGTCACTAGCAGTGTGCCAGAGGTCTGTGAGTGTCAGGGAGCAGGAGTGAGTGCCATTGCTACTACAAAGGAAAACATGCTAGGCAAACTCAAAGGTGTTAAGGTGGATAAGGCACCTGATGTACAAACATTTGTACAATGGAGAGCATTCTGACTGACTGCAACACCGTCTGGTGTGGGGGGCTGGCGAGGAAATGACTGCAGAAGATCGAAATGAGTTGTAGAAACTGGTAAAATTATTGAGCTCCATCATGGGTACCAGCCTCTGTAGTATCCAAGACATCTTCAAATAGCAGTGCAATTGGGAGGTGGTGTCCATCAGCAGGGACCCCACCACTCAGGACATGCCCTCTTCACACTGTTACCATCAGGAAAGGGGTTCAGAAGCCTGAAGGGGCACATTCAGCGATTCAGGAACAGCTTCATCCCCTCTGCCATCCGATTTGTAAACAAACATGGAACCCGTGAACACTAGCTCACAACAGTTTTATTTCTGTTAGTTTGCACAACTTATTTTAAATTTACTATTTAATAGACATGTGTATATATACCTACTATAACTCTGTTTTTCCCCTATATTTATTTATCATGTATTTCATTGTACTGCTGCCATAAAGGTAACAAATTTCACTACATATACTAGTAATAAATAGAGCCCTTTAGCCGGGAGAGCAGCTCTGCAATATTCCATGGAGAGCAAAGGGCTTGACAAGGCACGGATGAAGTCAGTCAGCTAACGAGGACACCAGCTGCGACGCTTGTTCGTACCACTGGACCTGGACTTCTGAGTGGGACTGTCCCAGTGCAGTGACTTTTCCATTTTTACACCACCAGTTTAGAATGTGACGTATAATAAGACGTTCAGAATTTACCATATCCAGAAGAACTTAAACTGCCATCAGACACAATGATTGTGAGGTGGAAGTGGTGGGTTCGGGTTTGATCTCAACACTTATGAGAAGTTTGGATAGGCACTTGAAGAGCTATGGTCCGGGGGTGGGTCGAAGGGACTGGGCAGAATAATAGTCCGGCATGGACTAGGTAGACTGAAGGACCTGTTTCTGTGCATTAGTGTTCTAATGCTCTTATTGGAATTCTCATTGCTGCTCAAGTTACTTCATTGGATGACTATAAGCTATCCCTACATTTGTAAATTTCTGCTATCAATGAGTTATTTTAAATCACTATTCTGAGTGAGTATTGCCATGGTAATGGAATAATGCTGTTTAATTGGTTTATCAGCTGAAATGCTAATTTACCAATTGATAACTGTCTGTGGGGCTCTGTCTCACAATGCACTGTCTACAGGTTTACCAGGATGCGGAGTCAAAGCAAGTGCTTGATGAATGGATAAAGGAGAGACAAGAATTAATGTAAAGTATATTTTTAGTTTGCTGTGGTACTGAAATTATAAGCTTTGTCTTGAATCCGTTCTGAAAGCTCCAATCTTGTGTTTTCTCAACAAACTGTGGATAAACTGTCACAGGATTACATGGCTATTAACATCATGGTGCCAGTGGGTTCAAAGAAAAATATTTGCTCTAAGGTCAATGGATTTATATTAGACAAAGGCATGAAAGTGGGTGGATTGTGTGAGAAATTGGTCGCCATGATGTCACTGAGTCATGGATTCAAGGGGTTTACCTGTTATTCTTTGTTCAGTGCAACCTGGATTCCAAAAACAAGGCATGTGTATGTTTCCAGCATCATTTGTGTAGTAGTATTCTTGCACAGTATGAAAACAGACATTTGCATGGCCTGGTTTCTTTTTACATCCTTATTCATGCCATGCTCCCTGGTCCCCACCAATGGGGTTCTTAGTCTTGCAGGTTGGCAGTGGAGGGAAGTGGCAGCTGGGGGCTGTGGGATTCTGTTCCCTGTGTTTGCAACAGGATCCTTTCGAAGCAGAAGCCTGTCACCCTGAAGGGCAATTGAATTGGACAAAACTGTTAGCCTCAGGTAGTTGTACGCAAACAGTCAGATCCCTTTTGTGTGTATTTTCCTGCCGCCAGCCTCCTTTTCTCCCTCACCCAATAATCCCATTTTGCAATTCCAGCAGCTGATCCACCACTACTTTATTATTTCCTATCAGTTGCTGTATGTACAGTCACTTCTGTGCCTAGCATCGCTTCATGGACATGCAATCAATCTATGTATATCGATCCAATTATCTGTCACAGCATTTATTGTGTATTTTTATTATTGTTTGTGTGGTTTGTTTTATCAAATCCAGAGTAACAATTATTTCATTCTCCTTTACACAGGAAGTGGCATTGAATCTTGATTCAGCCCAGCCTGCCACAAATGGCAGAGATGTGACTTGCTTCCAAACTGCTGTTTTTTGGGCTAACGTGCCAGCTACTGGATTGTAAAAGCAATCAGCTTTCTCTTGCATGTTTTCCTCTTTGTTAAGTGCAGGAGGATAGTCATCTAGCCTCTGAACTCTGAGGCACAGAGCCTCAGTAATACATTCTGAGCTTTGAATCTTGGCCTTGCATTCCAGTGCTGACTAAATGAGCAAATCCTAAAAGCAGGTTGTGTCCAATCTTTCTTTAATGATGAGGAATTTGCACACTACAGCTGAGTCAGTGCCACAGTGAGACCCTAACTATGTTCGCTTGTGATAAGATAGATATATTGTTTACTAGCATGGACAACTTGTTCGTTGAATTTTGCAGTACTTTTTCCTAAATGATGAATTTTATAGTTAAGCCGGTTTATTTCACAAAAAATTAAAATATCCTAAACAATTAACGCGCAAAACAGACATACAGTGAGTATGTAAAACAAAAGTATTGCTTTGTTATGGCTGCTCTGAGACTGTTGACAAATTGTAGCTTTAAATCATAATCATGTATCATATTTACTGGATAATAATTCTAGAATCATTAGTCTGTACGAGTTAAAAAATGCAAAGAGGTAACAAATGGCTGATGCTGGTCTCTTTTATTTTACCCTGAATCTTAGGTCTCTGACAAAGAACTTATTCAACCCCCAGTTTGGGAGCATTTTCAGGACTCACCACAACCCCACCTATTTTTCTCGAAGGTTGTGCAGATTCTCCGACATCTACATGTCCTCTATCAGCTGCCTCCTGAACTATGACACTACCTACACCTTCTATCCCAGACGGACTCCTTTACAACACGAGGCACCCCTCTGGATGGACCAACTCTGCACTGGCTGCATGAAAACTCCTTTCCTAGAAGAGATGGTGCACATAAGATAAATTCAACCACGTCTCACCTGTAGTTTCATTTCAAATGGAGACATTGCTATCCCCTGCACCTCAAGAGGTTATGCAGCAGGTGGGATTTTTCTTTGAAGAGGCATGATTGGACATGTAAATGGGAAATGAATACAATAGGAGTATTAGATGTTTGTGATTGGAATGATCAAGTTGCAATGGTAGTGACCTGTGTTATTGTCCCTTGCTAGACCAAGCCTTTTACCACCACGATGTGCTCCAGTTGATGCTATTGTTGACTGCAGTGTCCTCCTGATAATTGTATTGGCTTTGTAGATTTGAGTTCAGTGAGAACAATACAAGGTCTAAACAGATTACGTATTGGTCTACAGTGCCAGCTATTTAATGGATTCCAGGTTGATCAGATAATGTCATGCATGGTGATTTTGTCCAGACATTGTAACTGCCTGATAGACATCCAGACATTTCTCTGAGGGTTAACATAAGATCCCTTGTCAAAGAGAATAGCTAAATGTACTTAGTGTTGCTGTGGTACCACCTGTAAATATTAATATTGTGTTATAAAGAAATTGGTTGGTAAAGGGAAGAATAATTTTACGTGTGTTTCATTAGGTGTATTTATAGTGTGTTTTCTATTCTAGGGCACTAAGGGAAACTTAAAGGCTCATTGGGAATGCATAGGGAATTGATATTTTTAACTTTGCTTTAGTTATTTACAAGATTACTGTACAATCTCAGTAAGGATGCTGGCTACTGATTTCCAGTAATCCTGAGCATAGAGTAATTGAAACAATTTTAAATTGGTCATAAATTTAAATCAAAATTAAGCTTGTTACGACTGTAACATCTAAAGTTGCTCGTCATCTTACTGACAACAGCAATGCAGATGTTGCCAATAATGTCCTGACCAGAGACTGTGCAGGATTCTGTGAATCCAGTATCACAGATGGCCAAGGTTCTATGTTGAGGATGTACGGTTGTACAAATATATCTTCCTTGGTTTGAAAGTAATTGGGCTAACTCTAAAATCATCAGTCATAAGAGTTTTGAATGTTCTAGAAACTACACTACACAGAGGCTAGATAATACACAAATTGATGTAAGGTAGTCATACTGGTTTACACAGGTATTTAGCCTAGAGTAGAAACTCGGGTTCTTCAAGGTTGTTTAAGTAGAAATTAAAGACTACTATTTTATGGTTTAGTGCTAATATTTTAATATAGTTGTAATATGTCACTGAGCTTATTAAATTACTGTACTATTATGTTGCACAAAGCAATTAACTCTCAACTTGAATTTCTCTCATCTCCTGACTTCCACCCTCCACCAGGTCACAATTGTGTCTTCTGCAGATTACAGAAGATCTGATTGGCTGATCAGACTGGACAATAAACCAATCCTTGCTAGGCTTCTCCTATAGATGACATCATGGTAGTCGACCCCGGTTTAATTACTGAGCCCTTGTTCTGAGGAAACCTTGTAAAGATAAGATATGCCCTTGTTTTTCCAAATAGCTTACAGTTCAATATCTAAACTCACGGCAGGCAGAGCAGTTTGTCAAGTCAAATTTATTTACAAAGCACATTTTAAAACAACCCATGTTGACCAAAATGCTGTACAAACCATAACAGGTAGCTAAAATCACAAATACAAAAACACAGATATAAACAACAAGGCACTCAGCTTATAGGCACAAAATAAACAACACATGAGCCTAGACACAAGCCAAAAATCAACTACATCAGGAAGATTCAAACGCTAGTGAATAAAGGTAAGTTTTGAGCCTAGACTTAATGGAGGGGGTAGATCTGATAGGGAGGGGAATGCTGTTCCACAGTCTAGGGCCAAAGGCGCGGTCACCCCTGAGCTTAAAATTTAGATCGCAGGACAGCCAGGAGCCCCAAGTCAGCCAACCTGAGGGACCGGGAAGTAGAATAAGGGGTTAGAAGTTCTGTGATATAGGAGGGGTGGGCCCAGCCCATTTAGGGCTTTATAAACAAACAGGAGAACCTTAAAATCAATTCTGAACCATATTGGCAGCCAATGGAGGGAGGCCAGGATAGGAGTAATATGGTCCCTCTTCCGGGCACCTGTCAGGAGCCTGGCTGCGGTGTTCTGGACCAGTTGCAGATGGGACAGGGACGATTGATTAATCCCAGTATACAGGAACTTGGAGTAGTCCAAGTGGGAGGATATAAGGTGTGGATGACTTTCTCGAGATCTTTGAAAGAGAGAAATGGCTTGATTTTGGCAATAGTATGAAGCTGGAAAAAAACTGGCTTTTACTACTGCATTAACTTGCTTGTCAAACTTAAAGGCGGAATCAAATATCACACCGAGGGATATGACATGGGGTTTGACAAGGGTGGACAGGTTACCAAGACTGTTGGTAATCACTTTGATGGAGTCAGGGGGCCCAAAATGGACAACTTCAGACTTGCCTTCATTCAGCTATAGGAAGTTATGTGCCATCCAACATTTTATGTCCTCAAGGCAGTTCACGAGGCTGACTAGATTTGACTGGTCGTTTGGTTTCAAGGGGAGATAAAGCTGTGTGTCGTCAGCATAACAATGGAAGGAAATGTCGTGTTTTTGAATGATTTGGCCAAGGGGAAGCATGTATATATAGAAAAGAATGGAACCTAGGATGGAACCTTGTGGGACACCGCAGGAGAAACTAGCTGGGGAAGAGGAAAATTTGCCTATGTTGATGGAGAAGCTTCTATTTTTGTGGTAGAATGTGAACCAGTTCAAGGCAGTGCCATCAACACCAACCCCGTACTGGAGACGGTCTATTAAAATGGCGTGATCCACAGTATCGAATGCTGCACTGAGATCAAGAAGAATTAGGACGGCAGAGTCACCTGAGTTGATGGAGAGGAGCAGGTCATTGTAAACTTTCAGCAGGGCAGACTCTGTGCTATGATAAGCCTTAAAACTGACTGAGATCTTTCCAAGATGTACCAGTGACCAGGGAGCTGTTGATAATAGAGAGGATGCTGGGACCGGCTATGCCAAAGACATCCTTCAGGAGGGCAGTGGGGACAATGTCAAGGGGGCAGTTTGCAGGTTTCATGGTAAAGGAGGGAAGATGAACAGACCAGTGAGACAGTTAGGTCACGGGTAGGGGGGGAAATGTTATTTCTTTCTTTCTCTCTTCCTTTCTTCTTTTTTTTAAATTATTTTTTTTAATTAGTTTTTTCTATACATTTTACAAATTAAAAAACCCCAAGTCACAATAAGGAACATTAATACAGTGCAAAATTAAGCATACAATGACAATATGCTACAAAGGAAGAGAATTTAACAAAAAAGCACCTAAATTAAAGACAAGTAAACTTAGTATCCTCCCCAAGCCCCACAACACAAAAAAAAACTCCAGACCAACCACAACACAATATAGAGAATATAAATCAGGACAATCAAACTCCCAGACTGTGAATACACTTAGCAACAGAGGATAATAATGCCTACTACCAGAAAAAAAAGGGAGCTGAAAGCAAGGGACCGAAAAGAAAAAAAAACCCTAGTCAAGAGGAAGGTTATGAAAGTACTCGATAAAAGGTCCCCAGACCTTATGGAACTTTAGATCCGAATTAAGAACTGAATAGTGAATTTTTTCGAGGTCCAAGCAGGCCATAATGTCGTTAAGCCATTGAGCATGGGTGGGCGGGGCAACATCTCTCCATCTAAGGAGGATCAAGCGTCTAGCCAGGAGAGAGGCAAAGGATAATATTCAGCATTTGGTCGGACTCAGACGTAAATCTGTCTCGCCCCAGAAACCGAACAAAGCAATTAAGGGGTTTGGTTCTAGGTGCTGATTCAGAATATACGATAACGTAGTGAAGACATCTTTCCAAAATTTCTCCAAGCTAGGACAGAACCAGTACATATGAATGAGAGAGGCCACGCCCCTCTTGCATTTATCACAGAGCGGACTAATGTTAGGGTAGAATTGAGATAGTTTAGATTTAGACATATGGGCTCTATGAACAATCTTAAACTGTAAAATGCAATGGCGAGCACAAAGAGAGGTTGAGTTAACCGATTTGAGAATCGAGTCCCAGCTCTCATCAGATAAGGAGGTATTTAAATCCTGCTCCCAGGCCATTTTAATTTTATCCACAGGGGCCCGTCGTAAGGCTGCTAATTTATCTCGAATAATTGATATTAAACCTTTACCTAGTGGATTAATGGAAAGAAATAAGTCCATAGCATTTTTCGCAGGCATTTCAGGAAAGTTAAGAATTAAAGGAGCAATAAAGTGTCTAATTTGGAGATATCTGAAAAAATGAGTGTTGGTCAGATTGAACTTAACAGAGAGCTGCTGAAAAGAAGCGAAGCGATTATCAATGAAAAGATCTTCAAAATGTCTAATGCCCTTCCTATACCAAACATGGAATGCTGAATCGTACGTAGTAGGTAAAAAAAGGTTATTATGTACGACAGGGCTGGAAATGGAAAAACCATGGAAACCATAGCATTTCCTAAACTGAGCCCATATACGCAAAGTGTGTCTAACAAGAGGATTAGCTATTAATCTGGACAGACTACTAGGGAGTACAGAGCCAAGAAGTGCAGAGATAGATAATTCTTTAGTGGAGCTCAACTCCATTGCCACCCAATTAGGGCACTCGGGTTGACCGTGGAAGAAAGACCAAAAGGTAGCACAACGTATTTTAGCTGCCCAATAATATAAACGAAAGTTAGATAAAGCCATGCCAACCTCTTTTTTAGATTTTTGGAGATGGATTTTATTAATTCTAGAGTGCTTATTCTTCCACAGATATGACAAAATAATAGAGTCTAAGGAATCAAAAAAAGATTTAGGAATAAAAATTGGGATAGATTGAAATAAGTATAAAAATTTGGGGAGAACATATATTTTAACAACATTAATACGACCTACCAAAGACATAGATAGAGGTGACCATTGTACCAGACTCTGTTTTATAGTATATGAAAGATTGGCAAAGTTTTCACGAAAGAGATCTTTAAACTTCCTTGTGACTGTAATTCCAAGATAAGTAAATTGATTATGGACTACTTTAAAAAGGAGATCACGAAATGTTAGTTCTTGTGCTTCTTTATTAATTGGGAAAAGTTCACTCTTATGTAAATTAAGTTTATAGCCAGAGATCTGGCTAAACTGGTCAAGAAGTGAAAACATTAGAGGTAAGGATGTAGACGGATTTGAGAGAAAGAGTAATAA
This sequence comes from Hemitrygon akajei, assembly GCF_048418815.1. NCBI lineage: Eukaryota > Metazoa > Chordata > Chondrichthyes > Myliobatiformes > Dasyatidae > Hemitrygon > Hemitrygon akajei. The sequence goes on along the minus strand of NC_133142.1, from coordinate 68,141,628 downwards.
GTCATCAGCATAAAGAGAAACTTTATGCTCAACACCCCCTCTCCAAATCCCGGTCAATTCAGGACAATTTCAAAATGCTATCGCCAAAGGATCTATAGCCAAATCAAAGAGAAAGGGACTTAAGGGGCATCCCTGACGGGTGCCACATTTGAGATTAAATACCTGGGATTTCTGAAAATTAGTTAAAACAGAAGCAGTAGGACACAGGTACAGCAATTTGATCCAAGAGATGAAACTTTGACCGAGGTCAAATTTTTCTAAGACTGCAAAAAGGTAGTTCCACTCTATACGATCAAATGCTTTCTCCACATCGAGGGAAATAACACATTCAGGAATCCCAGTTGGAGGTGAGTATAAGATATTAAATAAACGGCAAATGTTAAAAAAAGGGAGACGGTTTTTAATAAAACCTGATAGGTCATCGGAGATAATGGAGGGAATAATGGTTTCTAATCTATGAGCCAAAACTTTAGCTAAGATCTTTACATCAACATTGAGCAAAGAAATCGGCCTATACGAGGAACACTCTGTTGGTTCTTTGCCCTTTTTTAATAGAAGAATAATAGATGCCTCATTGAAAGAGGGTGGCAATTTGCCGTAGTTAAACGAGTCAGATAATACTGAAAGTAACTGAGGAGAAAGGAGTGAAGAGAATGATTTATAAAATTCTACAGGGAACCCATCAGGTCCAGGAGATTTCCCTGAGGACAGTGCAGAGATTGCAAAAGATATTTCTTCTGATGATATAGGCGCATTAAGTTTGGCTTTAAAATCAGATGAAAATGAGGGAATGTTCAGATTCTTTAAAAATTGATCAACAGAGATATTGTCATTCAAAGATTCAGAGGAATAAAGCCAAGAATAAAAATTTTTAAATGCGTCATTAATTTCTAAATGATCCGATGTAAAGTCTCCGTTCTCCTTCCGGATCTTTGTAATATGTTGTTTGGCTTTGGAACGCCTCGGCTGGTTGACTAGAAATTTACCAGACTTATCCCCATGAATGTAAAAGCGACTCTTGCTTTCGAGAAGTTGGCGTTCGACAGGTTGAGTAGGCAGAAGATTAAATTTAGTTTGGAGTTCAACGCTCTTCTTGTATAATTCAGGGTTCTTAGTTTGGGCATATATTTGATCCAATTCTTTAATCTGGTTAATGAGGTCTAATCAATCTGCACAGGATCTTCTGTTGAGATTTGCTGTGTAAGAGATTATTTGACCCCTCAGATATGCTTTCATGGCATCCCAGACAATCTGGGATGACATTTCAGGTGATGTATTAGTGTTAAAATAAAAGGTTATCTGATCCTTAATAAATTTTAGAAAATCATCATCTGATAATAAAGTTGAATCAAACCGCCAGTGTTTATTCCTCTGAGGGAGACCAGGAAAGTTCAGAGAGAGAGTAATTGGGGCATGGTCAGAAATCAGTATACTCTGATAGTCACAAGAGTAGGCAAATGGAATAAGTTGGTTATCGAGTAATAAATAGTCAATTCTAGTGAAGGTATGGTGAACATGTGGAAAAAAAAGAATAATCTCTCTCAGTAGGATGAAGGAAACACCATATATCAGAGATACCAAAATTAGAGAGAAACGATTGGATAGCTAAGGCAGATTTAGTACGTGATCTGGTAACAGAGGACGATCGATCCAGATTAGGATCTAACCAACAGTTGAAGTCACCACCCAGTATAAGAGAGTATGAGTTTAAGTCTGGTAGTGAGGGAAAAAAATGTTCAAAAAAGTTAACATCATCAAAGTTGGGGGCATACAGGTTTGCTAGTGCAACTTTAGTGTTATATAGTTTACCAGAAACAATAATAAAACGGCCATTTGTATCAGATATTTTATTATGGAGTTCAAAAGGAATATTTGAGTTAATAAGAATGGAGACTGCCCTAGCTTTAGCGGCAAAGGATGAGTGAAAATGCTGACGCGCCCACTTTGACAGAAGCCAGGAGTTATCAAAACAATGAATATGAGTTTCTTGAAGGAACGCAATGTCAGCTTTGAGTTGTTTAATATGTGAGAATACCTTCCTCCTTTTAACAGGGTGATTCAATCCCTTTACATTCCAGCTTACGAATTTAAGTGCACTAGCCATTATCAATTACTAATGCATAAAAGGCAGCAGGCATATAAAAAGTCAAGCAATACAATAGCAGTCTGGGAGCAGAAATGTAAACATAGATTCGTAAAATCAAAACATAGACATGTCCTGAGCAATAAAGAAAAACAATAACTACAGTGAGTGATGTTGGAACTGGAAAACTCACCCCACCCACACAACCCAAAACTAGACGGCTACCAAAAAAAGCAGCTAGCTCTACCAAAAAAATTAACCCAAATATAACTTCCAGATCCGTGTCATTAACAGCAGTTCCATATAAATACTATAGCAAATAGTAACTAGTTTATGCACTAGAAAACATAACTACAAATTGGAACATCTTCTGCAGAAATATAAAACTTAATACAGAGAAAATCGGAAGAAAACCAAAACTAACCTACCCGCGAAAAATTATGGAAGAATAAAGTAAGAGAAAGGGAAAAAAAGAAAGGGAGGAAGGGGAAAATTATAAATTCAAGAAGAGTACTTATCAACCATTTACAGAGAGGAGAAAAAAAACTCAAAGATTTAAAAAAGTGAAAAAAATAATAATAATAAATAAAAATAATAAATCAGCAATTAAGCTGTGAACCAACAGGCAGGGAGACCTTCAATAAAGACTTCAAACCTCCAAAACAAGTTAGGGTCAGTTGTAGAACTCTATAGATAAAGTTATACAAGAATAAAATAGATGACACAAGTACTATTTAAACGTCCATAGGGAAACATTAAGCACAGAATGTCTATTTAAAAAAGACACACCAAATCCAGGGAGAGATTATCAACAGCCCTTAGAGTTTCAATGAATAATGTCTGAGTGATTCAAGTAAAGTCTGAGTCCAGAAAAAGTAATTTTACTATGAGAAGTACTTATCCACCATTTTAGGAGGTCAGATCGGGTTCCGAAGATGGCTGGATAGCCGGAAGACTTGCAACAAATGCCTCAGCCTCCTTCACTGACTTAAGCCACTTATATTTTCCAATATTAAGCATGATTCGTAAATTGGCAGGAGTGCGAAGAGAAGGTTTAAAACCACGATCATAAAGCACTTTCATTACGCCTTTAAACTCAGCGCGCATCTTTAAGGTCTGGGGTGCAAAATCTTCCACAAAGCGAATGGTTGTATTTTGGAAAATAAAAGTACCTCTGCGACGTGCCTCCATAATCAGACGGTGTTTTACCTGGTATTGATGAAAGCACAAAATTACTGGTCGCGGGCGGGAGCCCAGAATTCCGGGGGGAACGTAGACCCTATGTGCCCTTTCGAGCTCAGGCGGGTTCAGAAGCAAATCTTTCCCGAATATCTCACAGAGAAACTCGGCGAAAACCTTCACGGTTGATCCCTGTTCGGTGGCCTCTGGCAACCCAAGAATTCGCAGGTTACAACGTCTGCTGCGATTTTCGAGATCCACCATTTTGGAAAGGAGTTTGTTACACTTTTCCTCTAGGCTGGAACAAAGAGTCTCCAAGTATCGAACACAACTTTCTAAATCTTCAGAAGTCGAATCGATGCGAGATAAGTGTTCAGCATGTTCGTCCACTCTATCGTTGATCCGATCAAGTTTGGCTTCCAGCTGTTTGAAAGCGGTTCTAAATTCCTTTAAAATATCGTCTCGGAGTTGTTCCAGCGCAGCGAGGGTCTCAGCCAGCAGAGCCGGAACTTCCTTTCTCCCGGATTTAGAACTCTTGCTATACATTGTAAGGTAGATGTGTTCACAGGCAAGTAAAAGAAACCAAAAAAGTTCCTAACTAAGGTTTAAAAAAATGGAGACATTTAGTGCAAAGATAGCGACAATAACGGAACAAAAGTTCGGAGCAGCTAAGCAATCGCCATCTTACTGGAAGTCCCCTCGGAAATGTTCTTTCTAATGTCCTCAACTTTGCTAATGAAGAATTTTAAAAATTCATCGCTCTTAGCAGTGGACACATCTAAACTAATACTGGGGGTGGGGCAAATGACAGAATTTATGGTACTGAATAAAACCTTGGGATTATGAGAGTTGTTAGAAATTAGGTCAGAAAAGTATTTTGCTGTCGCAGCCTTAACTGCATCCTGATATTTGTGAAGATTGCTTCTCAAAATTTCAAAGGAAATTTGAAGCTTATCACACTTCCACTTTGGTTTGGATATTTTGCACTGTCTCCTCAGGGCTCTGGTGGGGCCATTAAGCCAAGACAGACCTTTAGGCTTAGACTTTTTGAATTTAAGGGGAGCAACAGTATTCAGAATAGAAGAGCAGGTGGTATTAAATAAGAAAATGTTTCATTTAAGGGTCGTATAAGCTGTCTCCAAATAGAGAAATGACCTTGGATTTTAGCTTCTGGTCTAATCAACAAGAGATCACCTTTCCAAAAACTTCAGAATGAAAGGTTCATGTGAGAAGTACAATCACACCCTCAGCCTAGGTTCTGTGTAGTCCTCATATATGCCTATGACTAGTCTCTGATTAAGAAGTGCCTTTCTGAACAGAAAGTATTCATAATATCTCAAGATGGCACCAAGCTGTAACCACTGTTGTGATAAATAAACTTAAATCTTCAATCTTGATGTCGTAAAAGTAGCAGTTTTCAATAAACTGAGAAAGGCGACAAACATTTGCTGCTGCAATCTGGAAGGATTAAACACCTAAGAAATTAGGTGACAGTAACCTTTAACTGTACAGGGTGAATAGTCCAAGAATTAGTGTCTATCTCTACTACCCTAGGGAATATAAGCCTTGAATGGCTCCTCTTGTGGTAGGAGAATGCTTCCCTGCAGATTCTTGGAGAACAGGTTCCTGTTTGGGAGTCTTTGGTGAGTCTACCTTGCCTCCTCGTTTCTGGAGTCACGGCGTACTCCTGGGACCAGTACCAAAGTACAGATGGTAAAGAGCTCATGAGGTGATTATAATTCTGAGCAATTGCCTAAATCTTCGGGTCTTTGGAAGGAATTGTCTACACAGCAAAACTGCATGCTTCATTAGTTCTTTAAATCAAGCATATGAAAGGCAGGTTGCCACCATTAAAATTAAATTGTTCAGTACATCATTAAAATTGATTGATTGAAAATGTTAGGAATTGTACTGCAATGCATAGTGTAATTTAGCATCTAATTTATCTTTGCAATCTGAAAATCTGAAAATATTTTCACCTCTGAAAATCGGTGCAGTTAGCTCCACATGGTTGCATACAAATTGAACTGTAAAACCACATCTGCTTCTCAGTTACCCAGCTGAATGACATTCTCTCCAACTCACTCTACCTTTGGCTTCTTCACAACACTGAGGAGAGTACTGGGAAGTCCCTGACAGTGATAGATAGGCAAGTCCCTGATTACTCCAGAGGATACAAGGCAAATTTTGGAATCTTAAGCACCCAATCAGACAGTGGGGTTCAAATGAATGTATTGTGAGGTGACTGGTTACCATAGTGCAGAGAAATGGGGGAGGGGTGGAAGCAGGTCTAATAAAAGGGAGCTTGTTTTGGGGAAAACAGCTCAGCAGATCCTGATGTAGAGATATCAGGCAGCTGACAACACAGTGAGTGAAGAGTATCTCAGCATGCTTTGAATTAAAAGCCTTATTAATTGGATTACTCATGAGGCAAGAAATAATCAAAGACTTTCTTCCTACCTTTAATTACATTTGCTGACAGCTATGCTGATTTCAGTTTTATTTTATTGAACTGACTTTTAAAATTATTCAATTTCTTTCCAATATTATCTCCAGAACACTCATCATTTTATTTCCTGCAGCATCTTTTATCTTCACCATTGTGATCATGGAGAAAGTGATTTTCAGGATCCAGTAATCAATCCTAGAATGTATAATCCTATGTTCTGGCAGGCAGCAGTACCATGGTATCACAAGAATGGCTCAATTTATTTGCTTTCAACAAGGATTGCTAGTAGGGCTGAATTTCCCTGGGCTTTTTATCTTTTTTTCCATGTAGTTAAAGTAAAACAGCATCACATTCTGATGGAGAGCCAGTGATGGAGTGTTGAGCCTTGTTCAATGGCTTTGTATGCTGTAAATTAGCAATGGACGTTTGAGGACAACACTCCAAAATGTAAGAAAAGAACCATTTGCTTAAAAGGACTAGAGCCCATCGTTTTTAACTGCAACATTTATAATTCATTTTAAATTTAAGTATCATAATGATTTGGGAATTAGAGGTTTAGATTTGGCAAAGTTGATTTGTATAATTGTCCCCATTTTGCTTACCTTCCTATTCCATCTTTTCCCTTCTTATTGCCTTCTGTTGCTTTTTAAAAGCTTCCCACTAACTTTTGCTACATTATACGCCCTTACCCTCTCTTTTGCTTTTATTCTGTCTTTGACTTCCATTGTTAGCCCCAGTTGACTCATCCTCCCTTTAGAATACTACTTCATCTTTAGGAGGGAGTATTCCTGTGCCTTACAAATTGCTCCCAGAAACTCTAGCATTACTGTTCAGCTGTCATCTCTGCTAGTGTCCTCTTTCAATCAACTTTGGCCAGCTCCTCCATTTAATCCGTTATAATACTGATACACCCAATTTTATCATCTCCTTCTCAAACTGCAGGGTGAATCCTATCATGGTGTGATTGCTGCCTCCTAAGGGCTCCTTTACCTTAAGCTCCCTAATAAATGACCTGGATTGTAAATGGGTATGTTAGTAAGTTTGTAGATGATATAAAGAGTGCTGGTGTTGTGGATAGCATAGATGACTGGCCAAGAATACAACCGGATATAGTTGTATGAATGTGAAGTGTTGCAACTGGGTAGATCAAATGCAAAGAGACAGTAAGGGCAGGAGCCTGAACAGTGTTGATGAGCCGAGGGATCTTGGGGTCCAAGTTCATAGCTCCTTGAAAATGGCTACACAGGTTGATAGGATGATTAAGAAGGCATATGGCATGCTTGTCTTTATTGGTTGAGGCACTGAGTTCAAAAGTCAGGATGTTGCAGGTTTATGAAACTCTAAACAGGCTGCATCTGGAGTATTGTGTACAGTTCTGGTCACCGTATCATAGGAAGGAAGTTTAGGCTTCGGTGAGAATGCAGAAGAGGTTTACCAGGATATTGCCTGGATTAGAGGGCTAGAGGTTGGACAAACTTGCATTGTTTTCTCTGGGGGGGGGGGGGAAGGAGAGATCTGATAGATGTTTATAACATTTGAGAGGCACAGATAGAGTAAACAGACAATATCTTTTTCCAAGGATTGAAATGTCTTTATCAGAGGGCATCCATTTAAGATGGTGCAGTTTTAAAGGAATATGTGAGAGGTAAGTTTTTTTTACTGAGTATTGAGTGCACAGAATACTCTGCCTGCAGCAGCGGGAAAGGCAGAAATATTAGAGACTTTTAAGAGACGTTGAGATAGGCTCAAGAATAGAAGGATGTGGATACTGTGTAGGCAGAAGAGTTTAGTTGGCCATTTGGTTACTAATTTAATCTGTTCGGCACAACATAATGGGCCTGTTTCTATGTGATTAGGCATTTTAAAAACTGAACTATAATGTCTATATGCGACACACACAAAATGCTGGTGGAACACAGCAGGCTAGGCAGCATCTATATGGAGAAGCACTGTCGATGTTTCGGGCCGAGACCCTTCGTCAGGACACTGGCGGGAGTAACTATGACTCTCTTGGTGTTGCCTTACTGGCATCCTCCCGCCAGTGCCTCTAGGGTCTAGTTGAACTGTAGCTGTGGTGCCTTTCCAGGTTCTGCATCACAGTGAGCTGCACCTCCTCGTTGGTCCAGCCAGTAACACCTTAGATGGGTGGCTAATGCGGCTTGAAAGAATCTTGGGCGAAAGCGGTGGTGGCCGCGCCTTTCATACAAATGATGGTTTTGGCTGCCGTAGGGCACGCTCCTGGATGGGTTGATAACCAGGCAAAGAACAACCCTGCAAGCGAGCTAGCAGCGGCTGCTTGTGTTAAGTGCAGGAGTTGTAATTGTTCCGGTGCCCGGCCTGCACCAATGAAGGTGTCCTCCTCCACACAGACCGGAGAGGAGGATGGGAGACTAAAAATTACTGTGGATGTTCTGAGTACCGCAGGATTGGGCAGAAACCTGGAGGGAAAAGAACGTGAGACAAATATAGTCGAGGTTGAAAAGACCGCAAGGGATTATCAAGAAGGAAGGATGGAAGTAAAAATCAGAACTAGAGACTTATACAACGAACGGTATAAAGTCTGGAGGGAAGAGCCACGGAGGCCAGCGGAGGCACTGGAGGAAAGGTCCTCGAAGGAGCCAGGGCTTCCACCCAGTAAAAACAAGGATGTGACAAAGAAAGAGGTGGAGGTACTCCTCCCATTCTCGAAAACGGAATGCAAGGTGGGCAAATGTAAGGACATTTACGACACCTTTGGGGCACTTCGACAACACCTGAAGCTGAGCCACAGGATATTAAGAATGAAAGGAATAAGCAGGAAGTGCGGAAGAGAAGGAGAGGTCCACTCTGTGGCATGTCACGCTGGGAAATGTAAAGTACGGCCTGACCAGGAAGTAAGGAAAGAATTTGTGTGCAAGGCATGTAAAGTGTTATTCGCCACAAAGATTGGACTGGGTCAGCACGAGAGGCACTGCCACCCAAATCTCCAAAACGAGAAGAGAGTGACGGAAATCCTGAGTAAGAAAAGGCCAGGAAGGAAGGACAGCGTGTGGGCAGAGTGGGAGACGAACATCCTCAAAGAGCTGGAAAAGGATAAATGTCGAGATCGGCAAAATTCTAACAATGAAGACATATAAGCAGATACCCGACAAAAGGAGGCTGTTATATAAAGAGCGACAAGAAGCCAGACGGACTGCGGAGCAGGTCGGCCCTGTAACAGCAGTTCAGGAATCAGTACCCGAGAGGTCTACAGTTGAAGACCAACCTGAGCAGAGGGCCAGGAAGACCAAAAGGACAATCCTGGGTCAAACTCCAGAAGATTTTCTAGAGAGTCTGAACCTGGCGGAAAGTATGCTGGTTAACATCAGGAACAAGGAACAATTTGCTGAAGGGGTTGGAACACTGGAAGGAGCATCGGAGCTGATGATGGACAAGTACTCGCAGAAGAGACGTGTGAAAAAAAAGAAACAGAGAAGGACGAAGGAGGGGAGTAAGAAAGACCAGAGGCCAAACAGTGAGAACACCAACAGATCTGGTGGGAAGAAGGCAGCCTATAAAGCAGCCCAAGTACTCTTCCAGAAGGACAGGAAGCGGCTGGCAGGACAGATTATGGGAGCCCCCGGGCCTAGCCAAAGTTTACTGAAGAAGGAAGTTTACATTTGCTTCCGGGACAAGTTGGGGGTTGCAAATTACAAGGTGGACCTGAGGGGAATGGTGGTCCACCACGATCCATTCAATTCCATGGAGTTGATGAAGGAAATTGAGAAGGATGAGATCAAGGAGGCTTTGACGGAGATGCAGAAAGATACGGCAGCAGGTCCAGATGGTATTAAGAAGGAAGACCTGGAAGGCATCATAGATGAAAATGAGCAACTCCTCCCACGTTTATTCTCACTCTGGCTGAAAGCCGGAACCATCCCGGAATGTCTCAAGAGGAGCAGAATGGTGCTTATCCCGAAAACAGAGGATGCTGAGGAGCTGAAAAACCTGGACAACTGGAGACCTATCACCATTGGTCCACTGCTTCTGAGGCTGTTTACGAAAATCCTCGCAAGACGACTCAGCAGAGCAGTTGTGATCAGTAAGAGGCAAAAAGGTTTCCTAGAAAAGGCTGCAGGATGCAAAGAGAACATCACCATCCTCAGGAACATCATCAAGGGTTCCAAAAGGCAGAATAAAGACCTGGCAGTGGTATTCGTGGATTTGGCAAAGGCATTCAATTCAGTAGGCCAGAAGCTGATCCAGAAATCGCTGCTAAGAGTAGGGGCGCCACAGCAATTCAGGAAGTTAGTCAAAGACTTATACACCGACATGACGATGGTGGTGAAAGTGGGAGAGGAAAAGGCGGACAAAATCACTGTGATGAAAGGGGTAAAGCAAGGAGACCCCATGTCGCCGGTACTCTTCAATATTGCCATGGACCCTCTGATAAGCACGCGGGAAAGAGATGGGAGCGGGAGCGGGAGCCAGATGCACGGCACTGGCTTTTGCAGATGATATAGCACTCCTAAGCAGCTCCTACGAAGGGATGGTGGAAAACCTTCAGATTCTGCAAGGCAACCGGGCTGGAGGTCAATGTGAAGAAGACAAAAGGTTTTTACTGTGAGTGTAAAAGAAAGACCTATCTGTACAACACGAAAAAGGGATGGAGCCTGGATGGGAAAGATATCCAGTTCGTACCACCAGGAGAGATTGAAAAGTACCTTGGAGCGAAGATCAACCCATGATGTGGTATTAAAAATTGGATATGTGGTTCCAGAGTCTGAAGGCAAAGCTCAAGCCATTGCAAAAGATTGAGCTCATGAGAACGTTCATAATTCCACAAATCTAGTACCATCTAACCCTTAATGAGGCATCGCAGAACACCCTGAGAGAGTTGGACTGGCTGATCCAGACAACGGCAAAAGAGATCCTCCCCAGGACACAACCGACGGGATATTGTATTCCAGAGTGAAAGATGGAGGGTTGTGCCTGCCAAAGTTGGAGATCCAAATCCCAATCGCCATGATAAGGAAGAGGCTTGCTTTGGAGCTCTCAGAGGACAAAATTATCAAAGCATCTTTCAGTATGGCTGAAAAGGACAACTGGGCGAAGATTCAAAGTCTGACAAGTCTCCAGGTGCTAAAGGATGCCATGGGTCAGCAAGAATTGGACATCGAAGCATACTTAGGAAAGGGAGTACAGGACCCCTTTATGCTTCGGGGCATCCTAGGGGTGACGATGGAGGAGGAGGATAGTGGGCCACCTAAGTTCGAGTTGGACTGGCTGAGTTCGACAGGTGGGCCCAACTGACCCAACAAGGATCGGGAGTTAAGGATTCAAAAACAATAAGCCTTCTAACTGGTGGCTGAAGAACCACAAAGGGTGGAAGGGGTACCAGATCGTGGATGATCTGCTGCTAGGATGTGGACGATATCCAACGCAGTGTACGAGGAATAAGGGAGACAAAGAGAGGGTAAAAACCTGCAGGAGATGCGGAGAGGCCGATGAAACCCTGGCCCACATCTCAGGAAGATGCCGGTCCGTCAACAGAAGCCAGATCAAACAAAGTCATAGAAATGCCGAAGGAGAAAGCCTGTAAGAAAGGATGGGATGTGTACATCGAACCTCCTATTAGACCAGAGGCCAGATCATTATGGAAGCCGGACCTGATCTTTGTGAAGAGAGGGAAAGCTGCCATGGTAGACGTAACCATCAGTCCTTAGAAAGAGCATGGAAGGAGAAGGAGGAGAAGTACAAACACCTCACACGCCAGATTAAAGAACTTACAGAGTGGAATCTGTGGACTACTTTGGATTTGTGGTGGGAGCAAGAGGTCTCTGGACTAAAGAAAACAAAAGACTGCTGAAATTCATCAGCTCAAGTGGGTTCAAAATGTTTGCAAGACACATTTGCAGTTTAACGATCCGGCTGATGATCGATGTCTTACAGACATTCATGGACGGATAGATGGAAGAGGGTAACAGTCAGGTAAGGGATGAAATGGGATTGCTTACCCTGGAGAGAGTGCCATAACTTCCTGGCATGTCCGGTTATGATCAGAGAAGATAGGCACATAGAGTAAAATTCACGACAATGGTACTTTCCCGTGTTTTTAGTCATGGTGAATGTCAATGGTCTGATCAAAGCTCACGTTCTCTATTACCAACAGATCCATCGCTTCAGATCCCTCGTTGTCACCATACCTTGAACGGAATTGAACAACTGAGTCACGTGTCCTTATGTCACCAATTGGATGGTACTCTGACCTGAATTGAGCATAAGCCCATTTCATCGGCAATACTCGTTCCCCACTAGGGAGATAGAGACAATCCATTCATTTTGTGGACATGACACGTAAAACCACGAAAAGTACACGCAGCTGGATTTTGACTGGTGAGTGTTTACAAACAGCCAAATGTCTCGTCATCTAATTAATGACTTGCATGAATGGATGAACAAGATTCCCACTGTCCCTACCTACTATCTAGCGAAACCTCAGCCAAGGGAACGGGCTTGGCAGAATCAGGGGGAAGGAAGACCCTGTTGAGCTTGACTCTAGTCTGGCACTGTGAAGAGACATGAGAGGTGTAGAATAAGTGGGAGGCCCTCCGGGGCTGCCGGTGAAATACCACTACTCTGATCATTTTTTCACTTACTGGTGAGGCGAGCCCTGAGGGGCTCTTGCTTCTGGTCGGAAGCGCCCGATTTCCTCGTGTTTGCTTATAATGTCTATTTACCTTGAAAGACTGACTAATCCTTTAAATTAAAAACAGTAAATGCTGGAAATACACAGATACACACATGTATCTGTATAAAGAGGAACCGCTAACATTTCAAAGTATTTTGACCTGAAACATTAACTGTTTTTCTTTTTCTCAGATGTGTTAATTCCAAAACTTTCAACTCTTTAAATTTTCATACATACACACAGCTTTCTATATAACTTGTTTGAGTGTAAACTAATGAGGTAAGGATACAATAAATTCCCCACAGATTTAGAAGCTGATGCAATAATATAACCAATGTAAGTGGCCATTAATGTGCAGGTGGGAGAAAAGTACTGTCATGAAGTACACTAAACCACCCAAGCTTTCACAGACACACTGCTTAAGAAGCTCAACGATTAAAATTACTGAACTGCGGCATGGAAGAAGAACCTTTTAGGTTTTTACTGATCCATACTGTCTCCATGTAAAGCCTTGTCCTTCTGGACTTGTGCCCCTGCTCACTGCCCCAGCCCTGTAAATGCTTCCCTTGCAACAAATTGTGCCATTCCTTTTCAAACTTGTGTCAAAAAAACCCATCTCCTACTACCCTGTCCAGGCATTGAAGACCTTACTGCATTTTAAAAAACATCCTTCCTTGCGTCAGTCACCTTCATTCTGTGTCCACTATCTTTATCCCCTTACCTGCAACCACACTCCTCTTAATGGGAACTGTTTCTCCTCATTTGTGCCTCTGAACAGGTTTTGTCTCTTCCTAGATGGGTCTGATCTTCATTTGTATGGGTCTTGGATTTTAGTAACATTATCAATATAGACCCAGTTTTATTTACAAATCAGGCAACATTATCAAGGATGCATTTAGTCATCTGATTGATGCAGTTGGTTAGAGATTACAACTAGCACTTACTCTTCTTTCCTAAATTTGAAAATGATTAAAATTCTTGTGTGGCTCCCTTGATATAACCAAAAGAATGATTTAGAAAAGGAATTGAATTGAATTGAATTTCAGTTTATTGTCATTTAGAAACCACAAATGCAATGCAGTTAAAAAATGAAACAACGTTCCTCCAAATGATATTACAAAAGCATATGACAAAACAGACTACACCAGGAAATCCACATAACATTTGGCAATCCCCAATCCAGAGTCCGGAGAGGCTGCTGCATATTAATATCACGCTACCATCTTAGCGCATTCCCCGGAAAGGAGCTCCAAATCCACCAGACAAAACAAGACTACCCAGACACACCAAGTCAGGAGACCAACTCTACCACCCAACAAACCAAAAACTAAAGCTACAAGACCTACACAAAACCACATAGTTACAACATGTAGTTACAACAATGCAAACAATACCATAATTGATTTAAAAAAAAAGACCATGGGCACAGTAAAAATAGTCCAAAGATGTTAAAAGACTATAGGTTTGAAAGAAACCACCACACAGTTTCCACAAGACCTCAGGGTCCCGACAGACTCGATAGGAAGTGGCTTTATTTATACTTTTCCTGCCAGCCGTAGTTTTAAATTTTATAATTCAGGGAACAGCATCGTTACGATGTATAGAGACCAAGCTATTTGAGTAGAGGTTGTAGTATTAGTGCTGTGGTATAGTAACTCCTGACTGCTGTGTGTTAGGAAATCTTAGATATATCTTTGAAAACCTACAATGATCATTTAAGAGATGAATGCTGACTTTGTGTGGTGTAGTACTGGTGAGTTTGCAAAAACCTGCGTTCCTTTGCTTCTTTTTGTCAAGGAGCTAGAGGACATCAAGTTCGAAACTGGAATTCTAGACATGTGTGTTTGTGAATTTTGCTGAATGATCTGAGGCCAAACTGGCAAGGAAGACTTTCATTTGTCTGTCAAGTGTACCCAGCCTGCAGACTAATTAAATGGCAAGTTAAAAACTAATCTGTGCCAATTGACCTTAATGAGTTAACTTTCAGACACTTGTCACTCCCTGCTGGCAACAATCTGCAAGTTTACTTTAATATGCAGATTTAGGTTCTAAACTAAATTACAGAAAGATTGCTAGATTCAGTATAGATGGGAAAACATGCATGGTATGTTTTGGTTGAGTTCATGTTTTGTTCAGTTCTGGTTGAGCATTAATCATGCACAGCCAAAACATTCTCCTTGCGTACTGAAATTGAAGAAAGTCAATAAACCTCTTGACCTCAGATTAGAAAAGAAAGGGAGCAAATCTAATAATGAATGTGTGTAGAGGTTTAAAAATAGAGACTATTCTGAAATGTGACAAAAACAATTAAAAAGTTAGTGACTGTAGCCTTCCTCAGGTAGCTTGGCCTGTGGCAAATTGTAGTGACGTACTAAGATTGCTGTGATGATACTAGTCTAAAAATAGAGCCTTTTATTTCTCTGTTCTACATCACTTTTCTCATGCATCTTGTTTAATATGCATCTTACAACCCTGGCCTATCACACGAGATGGATTCTGTTGAATTCCTGTTGCTATTCTTCATGGAGTCATTGATTGCACCCAAAAGATTCTCCATGACTCCACTAGTTTCTATGACAACAGATAGAGATCAGTCAGATTCTTCTTGAGTGAAGGATTTTGTTGCCATGACTATTTCCTCACTGAGAATTGTGGAGTGATATCAAAGTTATTAATGATGTAGGTAATTTTAAAAAACATTGCTCCTAGCATTTATAGAGCTGTCTGGTGTTGTGAAATAGCAAAAACATTTAATCTGCAGTGACATTCCTAGCCAAAAAGTTGCTTGGTTTTCAAAAGCCTCAATAATTTAAGCTAAACTGATGTTGATGATGTGGGAAGACTTAGAGTTTTGCATACGTACTTATGAACTGTCCCTCTGCCATTAGTTTGTAAAGGTTTGCTATCCTGTGTTGTACATCAGTGACACGAACTGTTTAATATTAAAATTCTCTACCATGAAGCTACATGTTTTATAACTTATTTTATTTATTGACTACTTATTGAGTAAAATAAACTGAATATCTTAATGTTCATTCACAGAACCTCTCTACAATTATAAAGTAATTAATTTTTCATTCTAATATGAATGGACCCTAATGGGTGTTGTCTATAGGCCACCAAACAGTAGCATGGATATTGGGTGTAAGTTGAATAGGGGGTTAACATTGGCATGTGGCAAAGGTAATGGGTAATGTCGCAGTAGTTATGGGGGATTTGAACATGCAGGTGAACTGGGAGAATCAGGTTGGTGCTGGACCCCAGGATAGGGAGTTTGTAGAGTGCCTAAGGGATGCATTCTTGGAACAGCTTGTACGAGAGCCGACCAGGGGCAAGGTTATTCTGTATTTAGTGTTATGTAATGAACAGGATTTGATAAGCGATCTTGAAGTAAAGGAGCCATTAGGAGGTAGTGATCATAATATGATAAGTTTTTATCTGCAATTTGAGAAGGATAAGGGCAGTTCGGAGGTGTCAGTGTTGCAGTTGAACAAAGGAGACTATGGAGCCATGAGGGAGGAACTGGCCAAAGTTAACTGGACGGATATCCTAGCAGAAAAGACAGTGGAACAGCAATGGCAGGTATTCTTGGGAATAATGCACAAGGTGCAAAATCTGTTCATCCCCCGGAGAAGGAAGGATTCAAAGGGGGGAAAGGGGCCACAGTGGTTGACAAAGGAAGTCAAAGATTGCATAGCATTAAAAAAAAAGGAAGTATGACAGAGCTAAGGTGAGTGGGAGGACAGATGATTGGGAAATTTTTAAGGAACAATAGAACTTAACTAAAAAGGCAATACGGGGAGAAAAAATGAGGTACGAATGCAAGCTAGCCAGGAATATAAAGGAGGATAGCAAAAGCTTTTTTTTAGGTATGTGAGGAGAAAGAAAATAGTTAAGAACAATGTTGGGCCCTTGAAGAATGAATTGGATGAAATTGTTATGGGAAACAGAGAAATGGCAGAAGAATTTAATAAGTACTTTAGATCTGTTTTCACTAAGGAAGACACAAGCAATCTCCCAGATGTATGGATGGGCCAAGGACATAGGGTAACAGAGGAAATGAAACAGATTGACATTAGGAAGGAAACGGTGATGAGTAGACTGATGGGACTGAAGGCTGACAAATCCCCAGGTCCAGATGGTCTGCATCCTAGGGTACTAAAGGAGGTGGCCCTGGAAATTGTGGATGCATTGGTAATCATTTTCCAATGTTCCTTAGATTCAGGATCAGTTCCTGAGGATTGGAGAATGGCTAATGTTATCCCACTTTTTAAGAAAGGAGGGAGGGAGAAAACAGAGAACTATCGACCTGTCAGCCTAACATCAGTAGTGTGGAAGATGCTAGAGTCCATTATTAAAGATGAAATAGTGGCATATCTAGATAGCAGTGATAGGATTGGGCCGAGCCAGCATGGATTTATCAAGGGCAAATCATGCTTGACTAATCTATTGGAGTTTTTCGAGGATGTAACCAGGAAGTTAGACAAGGGAGATCCAGTGGATGTAGTGTACCTCGATTTTCAGAAGGCATTTGATAAGGTCCCACATAGGAGATTGGTGGGTAAAATCAAAGCTCATGGCATTGGGGGGAAGACATTGACATGGATAGAAAACTGTTTGGCAGATAGAAAGCAAAGGGTAGCGGTGAATGGGTGTTTCTCGGAATGGCAGATGGTGACTAGTGGGGTGCCACAGGGCTCGTTATTCTCAATGCCTTCATCTAAATCGTTGATGTAAACAGCTGTGGTCCCAATACCATCAGCAAGTTTGCTGATGATACTAAGCTGGGTGGCAGTGTGACACGTGATGAGGATGTTAGGAGAATTCAGGGTGACTTGGATAGGCTGGGTGAGTGGGCAGATACTTGGCAGATGACGTTTAACGTGAATAAGTGTGAGGTTATCCACTTTGGGAGTAAGAACAGGAAGGCAGATTATTATCTGAATGGTGTAAAGTTAGGTAAGGGAGAAATACAAAGAGATCTAGGAGTCCTTGTTCATCAGTCACTGAAGGTGAATGAGCAAGTGCAGCAGGCAGTGAAGAAGGCTAATGGAATGTTAGCCTTTATTACAAAGGGAATTGAGTACAAGAGCAAGGAAATCCTCTTGCATTTGTACTGGGCCCTGGTGAGACCACACCTGGAGTATTGTGTACAGTTTTGGTCTCCAGGGTTAAGGAAGGACATCCTGCCTGTAGAGGAAGTGCAGCATAGATTCACAAGGTTAATTCCTGGGATGTCAGGACTGTCTAACGCAGAGAGGTTAGAGAGACTGGGCTTGTACACGCTGGAATTAAGGAGATTGAGAGAGGATCTGATTGCAAGATATAAGATTATTAAGGGATTGGACAAGATAGAGGCAGGAAATATGTTCCAGATGCTGGGAGAGTCCAGTACCAGAGGGCATGGTTTGAGAATAAGGGGTAGGTCATTTAGGACAGAGTTAAGGAAAAACTTCTTCTCCCAGAGAGTTGTGGGGGTATGGAATGCACTGCCTCGGAAGGTAGTGGAGGCCAATTCTCTGGATGCTTTCAAGAAGGAGCTCGATAGGTATCTTATGGATAGGGGAATCAAGGGATATGGGGACAAGGCAGGAACCGGGTATTGATAGTAGATGATCAGCCATGATCTCAAAATGGCGGTACAGGCTCAAAGGGCCGAATGGTCTACTTCTACACCTATTGTCTATTGAATGGTTAATCTGCTGGCCATATTCACCTGAAATATATTTTCTATTAATCCTGTTAAAAAACTTCTTTTATAAGCAGGCTAAAGATCTGAACCATGTCCCAAAGTTTGATCTCTTTTTCAATACACTTTAAATCCTGATATACCTATGATTACCTAGCTAATTAAAAACTTTATTCATCTTTCACATCAACAGTGGGTTGAATTGTAAAATGATCAGCTTTCATATCATTATTTTTTAAGTCCAACAACTTTTGCTGTTGCCTATATTTGCTTGGTTAAGTAAGGAACTACACTATAATCGCTGATATCATAGAGCCCCCAAATACTGCAATATCGCAGTCATCATGGATGCAATTATTGCCACTCAATAATTTGCTATCAACTTCGATATCTTTCATTCATTATTCTTGCTGTAGACATAAAAGATTAAACATTTGCTTGATAAATTACATTTAACAAGCTCTAGGGAGTACTAGTCAGTCTGAATATCTTTTTAAAGGTCCTGTGGTTTAAATTTAATTTAATATTTTGGCTTCTGATGTTAACCCCATGTGGTTGCACAATTTTCATAAATGTTGCTGTAAGTTGTTTAAAAGGTTAACTGAAATTGTGGGTTTTTCCTTTAATTCCTGGTTTTTGAGAATTTTTCAGTTCCATTGACTGCTTGGCTGCTACATAAGGTTCCCACGCCCCACCTAAGGACACAGCCCTTTTCACGTGAAACGTTAACCATACATTTGCCTCCACAGATGCTGCTCAATCTGCCGAAGTCCTTCAGTTGCTTTTTTTGACTCAGACCTTTAAAGGATGTAGTTTTAGTTATCAAGATTGGTGGTAAGCCTTTTGCTGATTAAAAAAAATTCAGACCATTATATTGTAAGTGTTCAGTTGTAGAATTTCAGAGGTTAGTTTACCATTGATTATTTGTACTGCAAAGATGCATTATTTTATTGTCATTTGTGCCTCTCAAGCAATATATGCAGAAATTAACATATTAGTGACTTAAAATCAATGCTCCCTCTAATTAATTTTTTCAGCTGGTCAGACCAGCCATTGATCTGAGCAGGACATTTTTACACTGTCGGAAAACTGCACGGCACTAATTTTTTTTGTAATAGGCACATCAACCACAATCTACAACACAAGTAAACAATGTCAAGCAGTCAAAAAACTGGCAGACACAATGGCAAAAGTAAAATGTTTTGACTAGATAGTGTTGGCATTCAGCAGGCCAGTAGCTTATTAACAGTGAGCTACCGTCTTCCATTCTGTTTATTGTTACAACTTGTAACTTGAAACACTGACAATGTAAATACTTTGAAGCTCTAAAATGTTTGAAGATAAAGGTTGTGCTACATTTAATATTTAATAAATTTATGTATTTTATTCATAAACACTTAATAACAAGGTATTTCAAAATTATATTAAGCATTATATAAAATAAAATTCTAGCTGCATGGCAACGTGCATTTCAGTTACTGTGTGACCACATACTCATGCAGCGTAGAGGAAATAGTGCTTAAAACACTTTCCCGCATGGTAAATACCATTTGTACAATCATTTTAACATTTGACCAATGTGCTGACAATTTGAAATACTGCCATCCAGTGGTACTCACTCATTTATACAGGAGTTGACTAATGAACCTTGTGGGATTGGTGTAGTGAAAGTAATTCTGCTCATTGCAGTAAAGATTTAAGCTTAACTCAGTCATGCAGCACCAAGCAGTTATTAATCATCACTGTTCAGGCCTGGAAAATAAACATCTGCGCAGGCAGTTAAATATCAATAAAAACGTTTATTTAATTTTTCACTTTACCTGGTATATACAAAAAGGACCCTGCTTTTTTTTCTTGGAGAGGTGAAGCATTGGTGATACAGTCCAGTATATCTTGATGTTAACAGCCATTTGCTATCTATTGCACAGTCCTTGCTCGAGTTCCTTCATACAAATGTTTCTAGCGGTTCCTCCTCTAGGCTGTCTCACTATTTAAGCAAACTCAGATTCTGGAGTACAGAATTCAAAACTACGTGGAGCAAAAGGAATTTATAAAGGCATTGAATAGTTGGAAAAGACAAAAAATGAAGGTGTCCACTTTAACACTGACAAGCAGAAATCATCAGCCTGCAGCTTGATATGAATGTTCGTCAAAATGATCTACATTTGATTTAAATGCAGTTTTTGGACTTTTCATTTCTGCCAGGCCAGCTGAACAATTCCACCATGTTTTGCCTTTGTTGGAAATTTATTGTCCTCTTTAATGCACTAATAAAATGTAGAAAGGAAATGAAAATTCAATCATATTTGACTAAAAAGTGCAACATAAACAAAAGTAAAGATTTCACTATCCTTTTGGCACTTCATAAACGGTGTTATTTATCTTTAACTATTAGTACAAAATGAAAAAATAAATTTATAAGCTTTCTAGAGTCACCTGACCATTGCAAAAAAAAAATCCCTGTAAATGGAAGTTGGTGTGTTTGTGACATACAGTCTTTAAGGTTTACCAAGAGGGGTTAGATAGCTAGTCCAATTATTTTTTTTCTCTCACTACCAATGTACAGCTCCCACCCTCTGGAGATTTTCATTTATTTGGAGTTTATAGTTTCCTGTCACCACCCCCCCCCCCCACCCTCCCCGACCGATAGCATCACCACAAGCTGCAATAAAACTGATAGTAAAATGAGGTCCAACTTCAGTCTTGTAGAATGTTCTGTGTGTATGAGTAAGATTCATATTCATCATCGTCGTCCTGTATTTAAATAAAACATTTATTTAGAAACATAAATAGGCAGATCTGTCCCATGCATCTATGGAAATGAATAAACAGATTGAGACTGCTCTGCAGGACTGGAAAGGAAGAGGGAAGATGCTAAAATGAAAAGGTGTGGGAGTGGGCTCAGAGAAGAAGTCTATCTAACTGATGGATGAAGCCAGGTGAGTGGGAAAGGTAAAAGGCTGGAGAAGAAGGAATCTGATCGGAGAGGAGCATGAGAGAAAGGGAAGAAGAGCACCAGAAGGAAGTTCCAGGCAGGTGAAGAGGAGCAAGAGGGCAGAGTGGGGAATAAAAGAACATTAGAAAGCTTTTGACAAGAACAGGCCACTCAGCCCTACAAAGCTTGCTAAATTCCAATTCACAGTGTGTTGAAATGACTATCGAGTTTAGATTTGAAAGTCTCGAAAGGTACTACTCTCAAATACACAACCAGGTAGTCCAACCCTACCAACCCAGAATGAGTCTCATCACCTTTCTCTAAACTCTCTCCAGTGCCTTCACATCCCTCGCAGTATGGAGATCAAAATTGTTCACAGTAATCACGGTGTGGCCTCACAAATACATTATATAGCTTAAGAACGTCTGTAGACTTGAACACCACTGAGCACATTATATAGCACAACATTCTATTAGTCGTCCTGATCACTTCTGCACAACGTCTAGATGTTGATAGCGATGAGTCTATCTACCAGGACGTCCAAATCCTTCTTATGCAGTGCACTTTCTAACTCCAGATCCCACCATTGTATGTTGATAGCTAATATTTCTTAGTGATTGCACCAGCCTTCCACTGACTTTTGAAAAATGTGTGTTAGGGGCTTGTATATATAATCATAGACCTCTTTAAGGATCTTTGGATATAGGCTGTCTGGCACTGGAGATTGTATAGATTTCAGCCTTTTCAGCTGAAGCAGGACCTCATGTTCTAAGATCCCTAAGTCACTTATTTTTAAACTCTTTGCAGGCTTCCAGCCAGGTACAGGTATCGATTATAACCAATGTTTTGATCATCCCTGAAGAGGTTGCCATTGAAATGTAGGTTATAATTGATACCTGTACCCGCTGGAAGACTGAGAAGAGTTTATTTGTCATATACGCTGGGAAAGCACTACATCCTTTTTTAACCATATTTTTCTCTACACTTACTGTCTTATTGCTAACATCTTTTCTGATGAATACTTAAGCGAACTGAGAGTTAAGAGTATCTGCAATATCCTTCTCTGCATAACTTATCACCCCACTATTATAACACTTAACTTCCTCCTTCAACTTCCTTTTACTAATATTGAAAACATCTCTTGCGGTAAATCTTAGCATTATCAGGAATATCCTACTCAACAACACACACAAAATGCTGGAGGAACTCAGCAGGCCACACAGCATCTATGGAAAAAAAGGTATGTCGACATTTCAGGACCGGAGAAAAGCTGAGGAGTGGATTTGAAAGGTGGGGGGAGGGGAGGGAGAAACACCAGGTGATAGGTGAAACCGGGAGGGGGAGGGATGAATTTAAGAGCTGGGAAGTTGATTGGTGAAAGGAACAGAAGGCCAAGGAAGAAAGAAAAAGAGGTGAGGAGCACCAGAAGGGGGCGATGGGTGGGCAAGGAGATAAGGTGAGAGAGGGAAAAGGGGATGGGAAATGGAGAAGGAGGAGGGGAGGTTGGGAGATATTATCAGAAATTTGAGAAATCGATGTTCATGCCATCAGGTTGGAGGCTACCCAAACGGAATACAAGGTTTGTTCCTCCAAGCATAGCCACATCACGACAGTGGAGGAAGCCATGGAGGACATATCGGAAAGGGAATGGGAAGTGGAATTAAAATGGGTGGCCACTGGGAGATCCTGCTTGTTCTTGTGGTTGGAGCATAGATGCTCGGTGAAGCGGTCTCCCAATCTACATTGGGTCTTGTTCACATACAGGAGGCGATGCAGGGAGCACCAGACACAGTAAATGACCCTAACAGACTCACAGGTGAAATGTCACTTCACCTGGAAGGACTGTTTGTGGCCCTGAATGGTAGTGAGGGAGGAGGTGTAGGAGCAGGTGTAGCACTTGTTCCACTTGCAAGTATAAGTGTCAGGAGGGAGATCAGTGGTGAAGGATGATTGGAGAAGGGAGTGATCCATGTGGAAAGCAGAAATTGGGGAGGGAGGGAGGGAGGAGAGGGAAAGATGTGCTTGGTGGTGAGATTCCATTAGGGGTGAAAGAAGTTTCGGAGAATTACGTGCTGTATGCAGAGGTTGGTGGGATGGTAGGTGAGGACAAGAGAAACCCTATCCCTGACTGGGCAGGAGATATAATAAGAGCAGATGTGTGTAAGATGGCAGAGATACAGTTGAGGGCAGCATTGATGGTGGAGCCAGGGAAGCCCCTTTCTTTGAAAGCTGAGGATATCTCCTTTGTTCTAGAATGAAAAGCCTCATCCTGACAGCAGATGTGGCAGAGACTGAGGAATTAAGAAAAGAGGATAGTGTTTTTTTTAAACAAGTAACAGGGTGGGACATGGTGTAGTCCAGGTAGCTGTGAGAGTCTGTAGGTTTATAATGGATATAAGTGGATAAGCTGTCTCCGGAGATAGAGACAGAGAGATTGAGAAAGGGGAGGGAGTTGTCAGAAATAGATCAGGTGAATTTGAGGGCAGAGTGGAAGTTGGAGCCAAAGTGGATGA
Source organism: Hemitrygon akajei (assembly GCF_048418815.1). Taxonomy (NCBI): domain Eukaryota; kingdom Metazoa; phylum Chordata; class Chondrichthyes; order Myliobatiformes; family Dasyatidae; genus Hemitrygon; species Hemitrygon akajei. The sequence goes on along the minus strand of NC_133142.1, from coordinate 68,118,131 downwards.
AGTCAACAAGTTCAGCACAGGTTCAGGAAGCAGCACCAATGCAGTCATCAATGTAGCATCGGGAAAGTACGGGACGGTCACCAGTGTGGGCTTGGAACATAGACTGCTCCACGTAGCATCGGGAAAGTACGAGACGGTCACCAGTGTGGGCTTGGAACATAGACTGCTCCACGTAGCATCGGGAAAGTACGGGACGGTCACCAGTGTGGGCTTGGAACATAGACTGCTCCACGTAGCATCGGGAAAGTACTGGACGGTCACCAGTGTGGGCTTGGAACATAGACTGCTCCACGTAGCATCGGGAAAGTACGGGACGGTCACCAGTGTGGGCTTGGAACATAGACTGCTCCACGTAGCATCGGGAAAGTACGGGACGGTCACCAGTGTGGGCTTGGAACATAGACTGCTCCACGTAGCATCGGGAAAGTACGGGACGGTCACCAGTGTGGGCTTGGAACATAGTGTGGTGAACTAGATATACCTGTCTGACTGCTCCTGTGGCTCCTCCCACAGACCCCCTGCTGACTGCTCCTGTGGCTCCTCCCACAGACCCCCTGCTGACTGCTCCTGTGGCTCCTCCCACAGACCCCCTGCTGACTGCTCCTGTGGCTCCTCCCACAGACCCTGCTGACTGCTCCTGTGGCTCCTCCCACAGACCCCTGTATAAAGGCGACTGTGGGCTGCTGCTCTCCCTCATTTTCCCCAGGATGTAGTGTTGTTTATTCTTCCAGTCAATAAAAGCCGATATCTCGCTTCCTAAGTCTCAGCGTGAGTTATTGATGGTGCATCACATAGACTGCTCCACATAGCATCGGGAAAGTACTGGACGGTCACCAGTGTGGGCTTGGAACATAGACTGCTCCACGTAGCATCGGGAAAGTACGGGACAGTCACCAGTGTGGGCTTGGAACATTGTCCGCTCCATGTAGCCAACAAACAGGCGGGCATAGCTGGGACCCATGTGAGTGCCCACTTCCCATTCTGATATGTCTATCCATGACCTCCTCCAATGTCGTGATGAGGCCACACTTAGGTTGTTTGGGTAGCCTCCAATCTGATGGGATGAACATCGATTTCACAAACTTCCGGTAATGCCCCCTACACACCCCAATCCATTTCCTATCCCCTTTTCCCTCTCTCACCTTATCTCCTTGCCCACCCATCGCCCCCCTCTGGTGCTCCTCCCCCCTTTTTCTTTCTTCCTTGGCCTTCTGTCCCTTTCACCAACCAACTTCCCAGCTCTTTACTTCATCACTCCCCTCCAGGTTTCACCTATCATCTGGTGTTTCTCTCTCCCCTCCCCGTACCTTTCAAATCAACCCCCTAGCCTTTTCTCTACAGTCTTGCTGAAGGGTTTCGGCCCGTAGCATCGAATGTACTTTTTTTCCCATAGATGCTGCCTGGCCTGCTGAGTACCTCCAGCATTTTGTGGGTGTTGCTCGGATTTCAAGCATCTGCAGATTTTCTCTTGTTTGTGAATATCCTACTCAAACTGCCTTTTGGCAATTCGAATTTCCCTCTTGACAATAGCTCATATTTTCATATGCCCTATGGTTAATGTCATTGCTATTTTTTTCTGTATTCCATATATAGATGTCTTTTCTTCATTAATTTTTTATGTACATCTTTATACAGAAGAGGGGAGAGGAGAGTTACCTGAAAGGAAATGTATGTTCATGCCATCAGGTTGGAGATTACCTAGACGGAATATGGAGTGTTGCTAACCCATGCTCAATTTTGTTCATTCAATGCACTCTTGTCAGCTGTTCCTTTATTATGCAGAGTTAAATGAATAAACAAATTGCATATTTTGTTTATATATAAACACTGTTTTGTTCAGGAACTGATCTCGTTATTTATAGTGAGGCTCCAGGTAAAGCTAATGCCCTCCATCTTGAAACATGGATGTATGGATGAACCAACTCTGGTTGTATATTCTTGCTATCAGACTCTTGTGATCTAATTAACTGAGGAAAACATAAAAACCTACAGCACAATACAGGCCCTGTGGCTCACAAAACTGTGCCGAACATGTCCTTACCTTAGAACTTAGGCTTACCCATAGCCCTCTATTCTTCTAAGCTCCATGTATCCATCCAGGAGTCTCTTAAAATACCCTATCGTTTCTGCCTCTACCATCATCGCTGGCAGCCTATTCCACGCCCTCACCACTCTCTGCATAAAAAACTTACCCCTGACATCTCCTCTGTACATACTTCCAAGCACCTTAAAACTGTGCCCTTTCATACTAGCCATTTCAGCCGTGGGAAAAAGCCTCTGACTATCTACAAGATCAATGCCTCTCATTATCTTGTACACCTCTATCTGGTCACCTCTCATCCTCCATTGCTCCAAGGAGAAAAGGCCACATTCCCTCAACATATTCTCATAAGGCATGCTCCCCAATCCAGGCAACATCCTTGTAGGTCTCCTCTGCACCCTTTCTATGGCTTCCACGTCCTTCCTGTAGTGAAGCGACCAGAATTGAACATAGTACTCCAAGTGGGGTCTGATCAGGGTCCTAGATAGCTGCAACATTACCTCTCGGCTACTAAACTCAATCCCACGATTGATTAAGGCCAATGCACTGTATGCCTTCTTAACCACACAGTCAACCTGCATAGCAGCTTTGAGTGTCCTATGGACTTGGACCCCAAGATCCCTCTGATCCTCCATACTGCCAGGAGTCTTGCCATTAATGCTATATTCTGTCATTATATTTGACCTATCAAAATGAACCACCTCACACTTATCTGGGTTGAACTCCATCTGCCACTTCTCAAACCAGTTTTGCATCCTATCAATGTCCTGCTGTAACCTCTGACAGCCCTCCACACTATCCACAACACCTCCAACCTTTGTGTTATCAGCAAATTTACTAACCCATGTGACAGAGAAAACCTTAGGTTGCTTGAGGTTAACATATTGTAAATGCTTTCAACTGCCAGCAACTAACCAGCAATTGAAGAGTTTTGGCTATAGGTTGTGGAAGTTAACAAATTTCATGACACATGCCAGTGATAATAAATCTGATTCTGATTCTGAAAATTTAGTTGCTCCTTACCTCAAAGGGTTCAGTCGTATTATCTGAAACCGTACCATAGGCGCCGTACAGTGGATTTGGTACTGAGACCAGAGCAGGATTATCCTCTGGTTTAAGGCCCACATTGTCGTCATCATCATCAGCCTAGTAATGGGCACAAATTATAACTCAGTCTTTTCCTTTGTCTTTAATGCATTTAGGCATAGATGAGGCTCTAAATGCCCAACCATTAATTTTTGAGTTTCTGAAAAATCAAACACCTATCACTGTTTTGATTGTTAGTGTAAGCTATTTAAGAATTTGTATCATATCCATCAAGGAGTGTGGGCCTTCACCTGCTGAATGGGTTCAAGTTCAAGATTATTGTCATTCAACTATATACACATATACGACCAACCAAAACAATGTTCATCCGGACCAAGGCGCACCACACAGTACGTATTTTCCATCCCTAATTGTCATGATGCTGCCTTGAAGTGCAGCAGTTCATCTAAATGGAGGTGTTCTCACAGGACTGTTGAAAAGAGAGATCTAGCAATAATGTGGATCAGCAATACACTTCCAAATCAAGATTGCTTGTGACTTGGAGAGGACCCTTAGAAACTTACGCCATGTAAGAGGCGGAAGAATGAAATATGATGAAAATGTGGCTTTAGCAGTGGTGTAGGAACAAGGCTTTCAGATTCCTGGGGCATTGGAATTGGTTCTGGGGAAAATGGGGTAAGTACAAACCAAATGGTCTGCATTCCAGCAGGACCAGGAAAAGACAGGTAGGTGGAGCTGAGTCTACAGCTAGATCAACTGTGATCAAAGAGAATGGTGGAGCAGGCTCAATAGGTCAGATGAACAACCACTGCTCCTACTTCTTATATCAGTAAGGTTTTCAGTCTTATCTCTGAGAGTATTGCTTTGGGTTAACATACCTTACAGTGCCTTGAAAAAGTATTTAGCCCCCAACCCTTTGTTCACATAAATGAGTATTACAATCAGGGATTTTGATCAATTTAACTGAAAATTTTTATTTGGGAATCACGTGCCTCTTCTCCCCACAGTAGAGACCAAAAACAGTTAAAATTGTAAAGCATGAAAAACTAAAAATTCAAAAACAGAAATCTCAGCAGTTCAAAAATCTTCATCCCCTTTTGCTCAGTACTTAGTTGAATCACCTCTTGCAACCATTACAACCAGTAGTCTATTTGGATAAGTCTCTATTAGTTTTACACAAAGTGATTGAGCAAGATTTGTCCAATCCTCTTTTCAAAATTGCTCAAGCTGTGCCAAGTTAATTAGGGACTGGCAGAGGAGAGCAACCTAAAGGTCTTCTCTGAGATGTTATGGTCAGGGCTCAGACCGGGCCACTCAAGGACATCAATTTTCTTCATTTGAAGCCACTCCATGGTTGCTCTGGCAGTGTGCTTTGGGTTGTTGTTCTGCTGAAAGACAAACTTCCTCCCCAGATTAAGCTTTCTGACAAAGGCTAGCAGGATTTTTAATGCAGGATCTCTCTGTATTTAAAAGCATTCATACTCCCATCAATCCTGGCCAGAATACCAGATGAAAAGTATCCCATAGCATGATGCTACCTCCACCATACTTTACAGTATGAATTGAGTTACCTGACTGATGTGCAGTTTTAGATTTACATCATACGTACCACTTAGTATTGAGACCAAAAAGTTGCACTTTAGTCTCATCTGACCAAAAGACATTATTCCATATCTTTACAGTGTCTTCTAAGTGACACTTCACAAAGTTTTGATGGACAAGGATATGATTTTTTTTAAGCCTGGTCTTCTTCCTTGCTACTCTTCCATAAGACATAAAAACAGAATTAGCCCATTTGCCTCATCGAGTCTGCTCCGCTATTCAATCACACCTAATCCTTTCCCCCTCCTTAGCCCCACTCCCCGGCCTTCCCCCATAACCTTTGAGCCTTGTCCAATCAAGAATCTGTCAAGCTCTGCCTTAAATACACCCTATGACCTGGCCTTTACAGCTGCCAATGATAATAAATTCCACAAATTCACTACCCTCTGGCTAAAGAAATTTCTCCACATCTCTTTTAAATTATGCCTCTCTATCCTGAGGCTGTGCCCTCTTGTCCTAGACTCCCCCACCATGGGAATCAACCTTTCCACATCTACTCTGTCTAGGGCTTTCAACATTTGAAAGATTTCAGTGAGATCCCACCTCATCCTTCTAATTCCAGTGAGTACACACCCAGCGCCATCAAACGTTCCTTGTATGATAAACCTTTCATTCCCCACATCATCCTTGTGAACCTCCACTGGACCCCCTCCAATGCCAGCACTTCTTTTCTTAGATGAGGAGCCCAAAGCTGTTCACAATACTCAAGGTGATGCTTCACCAGTGTGTTATAAAGCCTCAGCATCACATCCCTGCTCCTGTATTCTTGAAATGAATGCTAACATTGCATTTACCTTCCTTACCATTGATTCTACCAGCAAGTTAACTTCAGGATTTTCTGCACAAGGATTCCCAAGTCCCTATGCATCTCAGATTTTTGGACTTCCTCCCATTTAGAAAATATTTTGCACATTTATTTCTACTACTAAAGTGCATGACAATGCATTTTCCAACGTTGTATTTCATTTGTCATTTTCTTGCCCATTCTCCTAATCTAGGTCCTCCTGCAGCCTACCTGTTTCCTCAACACTACCTGCCTCTCCACCAAACTTCATATCATCTGTGAATTTGGCAACAAAGCCATTATCTAAATCATTGATATACAGCATAAAAAGAATATCTTTTTGTGCAAGGCCTTAGAAATTGTAGAGTCATGAACTTCCTCTCCAGTTGCAGCCACTGACTTTTGCTGCTCATTCAGAGTGACTGTTGGTGTCACGGTAGCCTCTCGTACAAATGCCATTCTTCTCCAGTGACTCAGTTTAGAGGGGCAGCCTGACCTAGGCAGTGTGGCTATGCTTTCATCTTTCTTGCACTTCTTCATGATAAACTGCACTGAGCTCTGAGGGACGTTCAGTGCCTTTGAGACGGTCTTTTACCCTTCCCCAGGTTTGTGCCTTGCTATTATCATTTCCCTGACTTGTCCAGAATGTTCTGTCTTTATTTTGGTTTGGTCCGTTGAACATCTAACATACTGTTGGACCTTACAGAGACAGGGGATATTTATTCTTATGAATTCAGTGAAAACAGGCAATCCTCCAAACTTCTACATCAACAACTTGGGTGAGACGGTAAGGTTGGGAAGTTAGTGTAGTAGTTACAACAGGGATGAGTACTTTTTCAGCCTCTCAATTTGTTTCTAGTAATTTGTTGACAGGTTTTAAATTTTTCATTTGATTTGACATGATGCATTATGTTATGTAGATTTGCTCAAAAATCCTACTTTAATATATTTTAAATTTAGAAAATGAGACAGTGAAATGTGAAAATAGTTGTAGGGGTTGAATACTTTTTCAAGGCACTGTATAACTCACACAACACAAAGTTTTTAAACCACAAATAATTCGACAAATAATAAAATATTCCAGAGACTGATATTTAGCATCAGTTACATTTACAACACAAGATAAAAAGTATTACACCATTGGTGTTTCATATGTGACCAGACCTGGGTGGTAGCAGCTTAACTCCAAATCAGCAAGGGTAAGGTTAGGGAATCTGGAAATATAAGCTGGAATATTTCTGAGGAAAACAATTTACAGTATTGCAACTCACCAGTTCAAAAGCTATCTTTTGACTTACGTGATTTCACAGTTAATAAACCTTAAAACAGGATTCAACTTTTGTGGGAAAAACATTAAGTTTTATTATATAATTAGGAATATCAGGATTTGCTGAAGCAAGAAATTAATAAGGAATGGTACCAATTCCAGAATTACACAGTAGAGTAGCTATAGGGGCTGTTCTAAACTAGAACAATTGTAATTTTATTTAGCAATTCAGGCTACTGGAAAACATAGCATGAAAGAAAGTAATGTACCTTGAAGTACTGAAAACGGAAACCCTCATTCCTGCGACGAAACCAAACTATGACCCCAGCAGCAACGCCTATCAAACATATCAGGCCCAGTGCTGTACCAAGGGCAATATGGGATGATGTTGAAGACTCTATAACCTAATGAAACAAGTGGATTTGGAATTAACAATATTCATGAAATTATTTTATTTTAGAAATACAGCGCAGAATTGGTCCTTTGAGCTACACTGCCCACTGATTTAACCCTTAGCTTAATCATGGGTCAATTTACAATGGCCAATTAACCTACTAACTGGTACATCTTTGGTCTGTGGGAGAAAACCAGAGGAAACCCACATATTTCATGGGGTGGACATACAAACCTCTTACAGAGGACGCCAGGATTGAACTTCCAACTAATGCCCTGAGCTGTAATAGTATCTCACTAACCACTATGCTACCATAATGCACTATTACTGGATAATATTTATACAGTATAATTCTTGTAAAAAAAAATCATTAGCATTCAAAAGTACAGTTATACATCCTGAAATATCAATCGAATAGTCTTCACTGAGACTTTGACAAAGACTTAATCCCAAATTAATAAAACTAAGTAGAAAGCTAACTATAAATCCAAATAAAAAATGGAAATCAAGTGATACTGATCTCATAGCTGATCTGTTTGAGATAGAGGACCATCCAGTAAACTCTGCGACAACTTGTCCCTATTCAAATACATCATTGGCAGCCAAGTGACATTAAAGAATTGTTACAGGCAGTGTACTGTAACCTTGAATTATAAGCATAAAGATTATATCAAATGCATGAAGCCAAAGCTGGCATGTCAAGCTTTATAAAATAACTGAAGAAACTAAAATGCATATATATGAAGGACAAATAGTTTGATAAGTTGTGGCAAAGCATACCATTAAGCTTTACTTAAACCTCATGTTGCCTCATGTCTTTCTCTGAGGAAGTCATTCTGAATCAAAATTAACTTATTTTCTCTCCAGTTTTATGGTTAAAGAGGTCAGAGTGGAAGGTGATGCTCTCCTTCCATTAAATATGCAGGGTCTCCGTGTTCCTACTGCATGGCATTGGTCTTTGATACCACTGTCAAACTCATGAACCAGAAATTCTTGGGTTTCAATAGTATGTGTCATTTCTTCAAGATGGTTTTGTATCTTTTCATATCCTTGAATCTTTCCCTCCCTCTATCTGGTAATCTCTTCCTAAAGCTTGGAATGGAATGGAATGACAGCTTCTATTCCAAGTCGAACAAGTGAGTGAAACAGTTTACCACCTCAGTATTAGATGTTGGACTGGGAGAGGACACTGGTTTGTTCTCACAATAAATTTGCAGGATTTTGCATTGACGACATTGTGATATTTTTCCAGAATATTTCAACAGGCAAGGGACACAGCTACCTCATGGATGAGGAATTGTCTTCTTTAATGTAGGTTTTGGCTTTCAAATGCCCTGTTTCTCAATTGGCTAAATGCTCTGTCAGGGTATTGCAGTCAGTGGTGCATTTAATCATTGTTATTTGCCTTTGTTCAAGATTCATGAGCAGTTGTCCATGTTTTCCAGAGTCTTGCAGCAAACCTTCATTGTTGAGGACAATGTGGGAGAGGACGTCGGTGTTGTGGATGTTGAATCTAAAGCTAATTGAATGCTCTGTGGAAGCATCAACGATGTCACAGAGCTCAGGTGATCATTTTCTCACCTGAGCTCAAATACAGAGGTTTACGTAACTTTGCTTCTGGAGTGTAGTTAACAAATTACTATTCATTCTGAAGAATAGCTCCACTTCAACAGGAAGTTTGTTTGAAGGAGCATTTAATCACCAGTTAAGACAGGATTACCTTCACCAAAGGCTCATATATCATCAAAGTATACAACTCTGAAATTCTTCTCCAGATAGCCATGAAACCAAGAAAGAAAAAAATGGAAGCAGAATCATCAACCCCCAAATCCCTCCTCCAATGAACAAAAATGAAACAGCCATATCAACCCCAAAGTTACCCTCCCCCACACAAAAAACAAGAAAGATTGGGCAAGAAACTGAATATAAAAAAGCTGTAAGATTGAAACCAAAACATTTGCATCTGATGCCAAATGTTAGTAAGAATTTTATGACCTATTGCCTCACACCTGCAAAGGATCAGTTACTTTAGGCTGGACATACAGAAGTATCTCAATCACATTCCTTTGAATGCTCCTAATTATAGTGAAACACTTACTGGACGTGGAGTTGTTAAAGGTCCTTTTATAACATGGATAATTCCATTGGTGGCAATTATATCCCATTTCAAAATAGGAATGCCATTCACCAACTTTGAAACCTATCATTATAAAAGATGAGTTAGTTCAGATAAAAAAAACTTCCAACTCCTATTTAAACAACAAAATTTATAGACTATACTATCCGCTGTCTCCCATTTGATCTATGGAGAAAAAATACAAGATTAACTTTTGACTTGACTTAAAAATAATACAATATAATTTCTATATTTCTAAAATGCTATATTACTAAAAAGCTGTAGATTTAATACCTAGATAGAAATAATGGTTATAATGCACTTAAATCCAGATAGGTAACCACTCCATCAGATGATCAATTTTAAAATGTTAACTTTATGAGAAACACGTGAAAACCAGCAGATGCCGGGGACGCAGAGCCACACACACAAAATGCTGGAGGATCTCAGCAGGTCAGGCAACACCTGTGGAGAGGAATAAAGAGTTGATGTTTTGTGCTGAGAACCTTAATCAAGATTGGTAGCGGTATATGACAGATACCTTATTCAACTGGGGGGAGGGGTCAATAACTGCACGTCATCTTTTAATTAAAATTCTCTATAGAGAAGTGACAATTTCTCACAAAGTAAACTCATTGAGCACAATCTGCTCTTTATAACCACTTTACTTATCAGATTCTTGACCAGTTCCAAGGAACAATCTTCAAACAGAAATATAGAGATAAGAATTTAACATGGAAACAAAACTGAAAAGAAAGGTTGTGTAAACAGGGCTGAAGGTGTTATATTTGAACACATACAGTACGCAAGCTAAGGTAGATGTTCTTGAGGTACGGTTAGAAATTGACAAGACAGGCAGGAGGGTGGCTTTGCTGTTTAAAAAATGAAATCACATCCTTAAAAATAAGGGATATAAGATCAGAGGATATGGCTAAAGTTAAGAAAATGCAAGGGTAAAAAGAACCTGATAGGAATTATATACAGGCTTCAAAACAGTAGCCAGGATGTGGAGTACAAACTACAATGGAAGATAGAAAAGGCATGTGAAAGGGTCAGTGTTACAATGGCCATGGGGGATTTCAGTACGCAGTAGACTGGGAAAGAATGGATACAATGGCAACAAGATGGCTTTTTGGAACTTGTGGTTAAGCCCAGCAGGGGAAAAGGCAGTTCTGGATTGGGTGCTGAATAATGAACCAGATTTGATAAGGAGCTTAAGCTAAAGGAGGCAGTGATCATAATTTGATAGAATTCTCCCTGCAGTTTGAGAGGGAGAAACTAAAATCGGATGTATCAGTATTTCAGTTGAATAAGGCAGCTACAGGGAAATGAGAGAGGAGTTGCATAAGAAGCACACACTGAGTGCGGGAGGAACTCTGTAGGCCAGGCATCGATGGATGGACCATAGTCGACATTTTGGCCTGAGACCCTTCATCAGTACTGGAGAAAAAAGATGAGGAGTCAAAGTTGGCGGAGGGGAGGGAGAAACACAAGATGATAGGTGAAACTGGTGGGGAGGGGAGAGTGGTGAAGTGAAGAGCTGGGAGGTTGATTGGTGAAAGGGATGCAGGGCCGGAGAAGGGGGCACCTGACCGGCTGGAGGACAGATGGCCATGGAAGGTGATGGTCAGGGAAGGAGATAAAGTGAGCGAGGGTAAAGGGAATGGGGAATGGTGAAGGGGGGAGCATTATCAGAAGTTAAAGAAATCAATATTCATGCCATCAGGTTGGAGGTTACCTAGGTGGAATACAAGGAGTTGTTCCTCCAACCTGAAGGAGGCCATGAACCGACATGTCGGAATAGAAACATAGAAAACCTACAGCACAATACTGGCCCTTCGGCCCACAATGCTGTGCCAAACATGTCCTTACCTTAGCAATTACCTAGGGTTACCCATAGCCCTCTATTTTTCTGAGCTCCATGTACCTATCCAGGAGTCTCTTAAAAGACCCTGTCGTATCCACCTCCACCACCGTTACTGGCAGCCCATTCCACGCACTCACAACACCCTCTGACATCTCCTCTGAACCTACTTCCAAGCACCTTAAATCTGTGCCCTCTCCTGTTAGCCCTTTCAGCCCTGGGAAAAAGCCTCTGACTATCTACACGATCAATGCCTCTCATCATCTTATACACCCCTATCAGGTCACCTCCCATCCTCCGTCACTCCAAGGAGAAAAGGCTGAGTTCACTCAACCTATTCTCATAAGACATGCTCCCCAATCCAGGCAACATCCATGTAAATCTCCTCTGCACCCTTTCTATAGTTTCCACGTCCTTCCTGTAGAGAGGTGACCAGAACTGAGCACAGTACTCCAAGTGAAGTCTGACCAGGGCCCTATATAGCTGCAACATTACCTCTCAGCTCTTAAACTCAATCCAACGATTGAAGAAAGCCAATGCACCATATGCCTTTTTAACCACAGAGTCAACCTGCATAGCAGCCTTGAGTGTCCGATGGACTCGGACACCAAGATCCCTCTGATCCAACCTGCCAAGAGTCTTACCATTAATACCATATCCTGCCATTATATTTGACCTTCCAAAATGAACCACCCCACACCTATCTGGGTTGAACTCTATCTGCCACTTCTCAGCCCAGTTTTGCATCCTATCAATGTCCCGCTGTAAACTCTGACAGCCCTCCACATTATTCACAACACCTCCAACCTTTGTGTCATCAGCAGATTTACTAACCCATCCATCCATTTCCTCATCCAGGTCATTTATAAAAATCACAAAGAGTAAGGGTCCCAGAACAGATCCCTGAGGCACTCCACTGGTGACCGACCTCCATGCAGAATATGACCCATCTACAACCACTCTTTGCTTTCTGTGTACAAGCCAGTTCTGGATCTATAAAGCAAGGTCCCCTGGGATCCCATGCCTCCTTACTTTCTCAATAAGCCTTGCTTGGGGTACCTTATCAAATGCCTTGCTGAAATCCATATACACTACATCTACTGCTCTACCTTCATCAATGTGTTTAGTCACATCCTCAAGGAATTCAATCAGGCTCATAAGGCACAACTTGCACTTGACAAAGCTATGCTGACTATTCTTAATCATATTATGCCTCTCCAAATGTTCATAAATCCTGCTTCTCAGGATCTTCTCCATCAACTTAGTAGCCACTGAAGTAAGACTGGTCTGTAATTTCCTGGGCTATCTCTACTCCCTTTCTTAATAAAGGAATAGCATCTGCAACCATCCAATCCTCCGGAACATCTCCCGTCCTCATTGATGATGCAAAGATTATTGCCAGAGGCTCAGCAATCTCCTCACTCACTTCCCATAGTAACCTGGAGTATATTTCATCCGGTCCCAGTGACTTATCCAACTTGATGCTTTCCAAAAGCTCCAGCACATCCCCCTTCTTAATGTCTATAAGCTCAAGCTTTCAGTCCACTGTAAGTCATCCCTATAATTGCCAAGGTCCTTTTCTGTAGTGAATACTGAAGGAAAGTATTCCGCTATCTCCTCCGGTTCCATACACACTTTTCCACTGTCACACTTGATTGGTCCTATTCTCTCACATCTTATCCTCTTGCTCTTCACATACTTGTAGAATGCCTTGGGGTTTTTCTTAATCCTGTCCACCAAGGCCTGATGGCCCCTTCTGGCTCTCCTAATTTCATTTTTAAGCTCCTTCCTGTTAGCCTTATAGTTTTCTAGATCTCTATCATTACCTAGTGTTTTGAACCTTTTGTAAGCTTCTCTTTTCTTCTTGACTAGATTTTCAACAGCCTTTGTACACCACGGTTCCTGTACCCTACCATCCTTCCCCTGTCTCATTGGAATGTACCTACGCAGACCTCCATTCAAATATCCCCTAAACATTTGCCACATTTCTGCCGTACATTTCCCTGAGAACATCTGTTCCCAGTTTATGTTTCCAAGTTCCTCCTTGATAGCTTCATATTTCCCTTTACTCAAACTAAATTCTTTCCTAACTTGTCTGTTCCTATCCCTCTCCAATGCTATGGTAAAGGAGATTGAATTATGATCACTATCTGTCCACTGAGAGACCTGGCAGCTGATCAGGTTCATTTTTCAATACTAGATCTAGTACAGCCTTTCCTCGTGTAGGCTTATCTACATACTGTGACAGAAAACCTTCCTGAACACACCTAACAAACTCCACTTCATCTAAACCCCTCGCTCTAGGGAGATGCCAATCAATTTTGGGGAAATTAAAATCCCCATCAGGACAGCCCTATTATTACTGCACCAGAATGGGAATGGGAAGTGGAATTAAATTGAGTGGCCACTGGGAGATCCTGCTTTCTCTGGTGGATAGAGGTGAAGCTGTCTCCCAATCTACGTTGGGTCTCACCGATATACAGGAGGCTGCAACGGATACTGTAGATGACCCCAACAGACGTCCCATTCCTATTCTGTCTTGTCAGTCTATGGCCTCCTCTACTGTCGCAACGAGACCACACTCGGATTAGAGGATATCCTTATATTCCATCTGGATAGCCTCCAACCTGATGGCATGAATATTGATTTCTTGAACTTCCGGTAATGTTCCCCACTCATCCCTCTTTCACCACCTCCCATTCCTTCAACCTTATCTCCTTACCTGCCCATCAGCTCCTTCTGGCCCTCCTCCAACTTTTCTCTCTTCCATGGCCTTCTGTCCTCTCCTATCAGACTCCCCCTTCTCCAGCCCTGTATCGTTTTCACCAGTCAAATTCCCAGCTCTTTACTTCACCCCTCCCCACCTTCCCAGTTCCACCTATCACCTTGAGTTTCCTCCTCCCTCACCCACCTTCTAACTCTGACTCATCATTTTTTTCTCCAGTCCTGCTGACATCTTGGCCCAAAATGTCGACTATACTCTTTTCCATAAGTGATGCCTGGCCTGCTGAGTTCCTCCAGCATTTTTTGTGTGTTGCTCAGATTTTCAGCATCTGTAGATTTTCTTGTGATTGTCAGGAGCTGCTGGAAAATGACTGGAAGGGGACACCACCAGAGATGAGCATAGAGCAGCAATAGCTGGAGTTCTGGAAGAACTTTGGAAGAAGCAGGATTGTTTCGTCCCAAAGAAGAAGCAGTATTATAAAGGGCAGACGAAGGGTGGCCAACAAAGGAAGTCAAGGGCAACATGACAAAAATTAGTGGGAAGCTGGAGGATTAAGAAGCTTTTAAAAACCATCAGAAGGCAACTAAAAAAAAGCAATAAGGAGAGAAAAATGAAATATGACGGTAAGCTAGTCAATAATTTACAGTAAAAAAAGATATCAAAATTTTTTTCAAATACATTAAGAGTAAAATAGAGGCAAGAGCTGATATTGGACTGCTGGAAAATGACATGGGAGAGTTAGTAGTGGGGAAGAAAGAAATTACAGATGAACTGAGTAAGATTTTCACCAGTCTTCACTGGAAGACACTGGCAGCAAGCCAGAAATTAGAATATGGCAAGGAGCAGAAATGACAGTAGTCACTTTTACTACAGAGAAGGGAAGCTGAAAGGTCTAAAAGCAGATGAGTCACATAAACTACAGTCCAGGATTCTGAAATAAGTAGTTGAAGAGGCTGTGGAGGCATTACTCATGATCCTTCAAGAATTACAAGATTCTGAAATGGTTCTGTGGGGCTGGAAAATTGTAAATGTCATTCCAGTCTTTAAGAAGGGAGGGTGGCAAAAGACAGGAAGCTATAGGCTAGTTAGCCTGACTTCAGTGATTGGGAAGATGTTAGGAAGTGCATTATTAAGGATGAGTTTTTGAAGCACTTGCAAGCACACCATAAAATAGGTCAAAGACAACAAGGATTCCTTAAAGGGAAAACTTGCCTGACAAATCTGTTGGGATTCTTTGTGGAAAAAAAAATAGGAAGGGCAGACAAAGGAGAGTCAGTAGATGTTGTTCACTTAGATGGTTAGAAGACCTTTGACAAGGTGCCACACATGAGGCTCATAAACAAGATAAGAACCCATTGGATCACCTGAAAAATACGAGCATGGACAAAAAGACTGGCTGGCTGGCAGAAGGTAAAGAGAAAGGCATTTTTTGTTTGGCTGCAGGTGACCAGTGTTTAGTCTGCTAGTTTTCACATTACATATATATATATGTTAATAATCTGGATGACAGAATTGATGACTTTGTGGCCAAGTTTGCAGACAATATGAAGAAATGTGGATGGCCAGGTAGTGTCGAGGTTACAGGGAGTCTGCGGAAGTACATAGACAGATTGGGAGAATAGGCTAAGAAGTGGCAGATGTAATATAATGTAGGGAAGTCTATGGTCATGCACTTTGGTAGAAGGAATAAAGGCATAGACTACTGTCTAAACAGGGAGAAAATTCAGAGGGGCAATGGAACTTGGGAATCCTGGCACAGGATTTCCTTAAGGTTAACTTGCAGGTTGAGTTGGTAGTGAGGAAAGCAAATGAAATGCTAACATTCATTTCAGGAGGACTAGAATATAAAAACAATGCCACTTTTGGAGTATTGTAAACAGTCTTAGCTCCCATATCTAAGAAAGGAGAGGGTCCAGAGGAGGTTTATGAGAATGATCCTAGAAATGGAAGTAAGAGTGCTTTATGGTTCTGAGCCTGTACTCATTGGAGTTTAGACAAATGAAGTGGGAATCTCATCAAAAAACCAAATATTGAAAGGCCTAAGTAGAGTAGGCATGGAGAGGATGGTTCCAATAGTGGGAGATTTTTGGACAACAGGGCACAACCTCAGTATAGAGGACTCCCTTTAGAACAGATGAAGAGGAATTATCTTAGCCAGAGGGTGGTGAATCTGAATCCATTGCCACAGATGACTGTTGAGGCCAAGTCATTTCAGATATTTAAAGCGGTTGATGGCTACCTAATTAGTAAGCACATCAAAGGTTATGGGTTTGAGAGGGAAAATAAATCAGACATGATAGAATGGTGGAGCAGACTCTGTTGGCCACAAGGCCTAATTCTGGTCCTATGTCTTATGATCTTAACTGTATCTATTTACACAGATGCTACTAGACCTGCTGAGATTTTCCAACATTTTCTCTTTTGAATTGAATTGATTGAAATGACTTTATTACTTACATCCCTCAAATACATGAGAAGTAAAAATCTTTGTTACATCTCCATCTAAACGTGCAATTTATAGTAATTTATAATAAATAATGTGCAACAGAACAGTCAATAGAACACAGAAATGCAGTTGCATCAGCATGAATTAAGCAGTCTGATGGCCTGGCGGAAGAAGCTGAACCGGAGCCTGTTGGTCCTGGAGCTTCGGTACTGCTTCCCGGATGGTAGCAGCTGGAACAGTTTGTGGTTGGGGTAACTTGGGTCCCCAATGATCCTTCGGGCCCTTTTTATACACCTGTTTTTGTAAATGTCCTGAATAGTGGGAAGTTCACATCCACAGATGCACTGGGCTATCCACACCACTCTCTGAAGAGTCCTGCAATTGAGGAAAGTACAGTTCCCATACAAGGCAGTGATGCAGCCAGTCAGGATGCTCTGAATTGTGTCCCTATAGAAACTTCTAGGATTTGGGGGCCCATACCAAACTTCTTCAACTGTCTGAGGTGAAAGAGGCACTGTTGTGCCTTTTTCACCACTCAGCTGGTATGAACAGACTACATGAGTTCCTCAGTGATGTGTATGCCGAGGAACTTTAAAGTGTTCACCCTCTCAACCCCAGATCCATTGATGTCAATAGGGGTTAGCCTGTCTCTATTCCTCCTGTAGTCCACAACCAGCTCCTTTGTTTTTGAGACATTGAGGGAAAGGTTGTTTTCTTGATACCACTGTATCAGGGTGATGACTTTTTCTCTGTAGACTGCCTTGTTATTATTTGAGATTAGGCCAATCAGTGTAGTGTCATCAGCAAATTTAATTAGCAGATTGGAGCTGTGGGTGGCGACACAGTCATGGGTATACAGAGAGTGAAGGAGGTGAATTTGTGGAATTTGTTGCCACATGCAGCTGTGGAGGCCAGGTCATTGGGTGTATTTAAGGCAGAGGTTGATAGATTCTTGATTGGATATAGCATCAAAGGTTACAAGGAGAAGGCCGGGAACTGGTGTTGAGGAGGAGACAGGAAAAAAGGAACAACCATGATTGAATGGCAGAGCAGACTCGAGGGGCCAAATGGCCTAATTCTACTTCTATGTCTTATGGTGTTATGGCTTAGGACACAACTCTGAGGGGCTCCTGTGTGGAGCGTCAGAGGGGCAGAGGTGAGGGAGCCCACTCTTACCACCTGCTGGCAATCTGACAGGAAGTCCAGGATCCAGCTACACAAGGCAAGGTGAAGGCCGAGGTCTCTGAGCTTCCTGTCGATCCTGGGGGTAATTATGGTGTTGAATGCTGAACTGTAGTCCAAGAACAGCATTCTCACAATAAGCATCCCTCTTCTTCAGATGTGTATTATTTGCTGGACAGTTCACAACCGAGATGCAATTGTGTATTAGCATTGCCTCAAGATTTCTTTCAAGCAGTGGATACTAAATATCGTGAGATTCCTGTTTACACTGAAGTTCCAGAATTTCCTCATTACATCTCAGATATCCTGTATTTTTAATTCTTGACTGGCCTCTTCTTCCACTATTTATTTTTGGGATGACAGGTTGTTGTGTAAAAGGCCTGTACAGTTTCAGCATTAGGAGAGTGAGATGTGATCTCTATTGAAACGTTTCTATGGGACTTCACAAGGAAAATGCATATTTGATGTGTAACACGCTGTAAAGTTTCACTGCTAATGTAATGGCCTCTGTAATGTTCCACTGCTGAGTTAATGGTTTCTCTGTAGCAGCAATGTTTGGGTTATGACTAGAGATAACGGGGCATGCTAGCCAATGAGCGGGATGTTGTTCTTTCTTGTGTGTCTGGGAGCAGGGAATTAGCGGTCTTTGTCGAGGGGTGATGAAGAGAGAGGATGCGAATGGAGAGAGTTGCTAGACTGCCAGACGGAGTGGACTGAGAGTCCAAGGGTCAGCTACACTAAGAGGAGCACAATGGGAACAAATGGACAAACCGTAAGCTCCAACATTTGCACATTAGACTGTTTCATGAGAATGGGCCCTTTTCTATGTTTGTTTCTTTACTAACCATATAGTCAAATTAAGAATTATAAAGCTCAATCGTTTAATTGCATATTGTGTACTGTTTGTTATTTCATGGTACTGATTAGTAACAGGGCCCACATCGCGCAGCATCCACCCAAACAAGATTAGTTTGGCCGGTCCGGGGGCTATCACCCCTAGATTAAGCTATTTGCACTAAGGGTTAGTTAGAAACTTAAAATAAAAGGTTAGCCATGCAGGACAAGAAGAAATTGCTTCTCTCAGACAGCTAATCTGAATTTACTACCCAAAAGGGCTGTTGAGGCTTAATCACTGAATATATTCAAGAAAATTAAATAGATTTTTTTTACATCAAAGGACATGGGGCTAGTGTGGCATGGAGTATTGGTTAATAAGGTCAGCCATGGAATTATGAGGAGCAAAGAAAGCACGAGGGATTGAGTGGTCTATTTGGCCACCTCACATGTAGCTGAGATGTATATTTCCTGGGGTAACTAGTCATCTCCCCATCTTTCTCTTTCTGTCTCCCTCCTTCTTCCATGTTGCAAAGAGGCAATGAATCATGAACTTTTAGTTCTGCACAGGTGCCTTAGGCCCACAATATGACCCTTTCTTTCATTTCAGATTTCTAAGGGATGTAGCTTTTCCTTTAACTATAAGTGATAACCATTCGTAACCAAATTTCTCATGAATATTTAGTTTTAATTGTAGAAGTTAGGACAATTCCTGTACCAACCAGCTGGCAGGAGTATTCATGGACATTTTCAACCTCTCACTGCTATGGACGGAAGTCCCCACTTGCCTCAAAAAGGCAACAATTATACCAGTGCCTAAGAAGAATAATGTGAGCTGCCTTAATGACCAATAGCACACACATTGACAGTGATGAAATGCTTTGAGAGGTTGGTCATGACTAGATTGAACTCCTACCTCAGCAAGGACCTGGACCCATTCTAATTTGCCAATTGCCACAATAGGTCAATGGCAGATATAATCACAATGGCTCTCCACACGGCTTTAGACCACCTGGACAACACAAACACCTACGTCAGGATGCTGTTCATCGACTATAGCTCAGCTTTTAACACCATGATACCCACAATCCTGATTGAGAAGTTGCAGAACCTGGGCCACTGTACCTCCTCCTGCAATTGGATCCTCGACTTCCTAACCGGGAGACCACAGTCTGTGTGGATTGGTGATACTATCTCCTCCTTGCTGACGATCAACACTAGTGCACCTCAGGGGTGTGTGCTTAACCCACCGCTCTACTCTCTCTATACTCATGACTGTGTGGCTAGGCATAGCTCAAACACCATCTATATATTTCCTGACAATGTATCCATTGTTGGTAGAATCTTAGGTGGTGACGAGAAGGTGTACAGGAATGCGATATGCCAACTAGTGGAATGGTGCCGCAGCAACAACCTAGCACTCAATGTCAGTAAGATGAAAGAGCTGATTGTGGACTTCAGGAAGGGTAAGACAAAGGAACACATACCAATCCTCATAGAGGGATCAGAAGTGGAGAGAGTGAGCAGCTTCAAGTTCCTGGGTGTCAAGATCTCTGAGGACATTATTAAAGGATCTATTGCTCCACATGGCTTCAGCGATTTTCAGAACATTTTTAATTAGACAGTAGTACTACTGATGAACGTATTTCTCCTAGAACTAGATTTAGAAACATACACGTTTTCTTTTAAAGTGAAGCTTGTGTTTTAATAAAGTTGCTCTGTGGTCTCACTTACCTCAAGGAGAGAGTTGTTTACAGATGCAACTTCATCAATATGAAGATCATATCCTAGTCTGGATGAAACAAGTGTATGTGCAGTTAGCTCATCATACAAAATGTAACTATTGTTCCTGGTGATGTGGTTTTCAAGATCACTCCATGACAAGGTCTAGACACAATAAGAAATCAGTAAATGTTAACCTTGCATGAAACATTCTGCATTACAATGAACTGCAATTGTCAAGATGGCTCAGTTTTTAATAGTGTTGAACCAGCAGGTTGTAGGCCAAAGGAGTGCTTGGATCGAAATAGCACATTTAAAATAATAAAGGTCATGTTTAAGTGTGAAAGATCTTGTAAATGATCGTGGCTGCTTGAATTTCATGCTTCCTCTGAACATCTCTCAACTCCAAGCCACAGATCAGTGTGACAGTCTGTCCTTTCAATGCAGTATAATTTGTTCTTAATTTGTTTTTCTTGTGAATGTTTTATTTCTAATGCTAGGTTTCTATACATTATACCTGTACATACATGACAATAAATTTAACTTTGAAATTGTTCCTGATTCCTAATTTCTGTAAAATTGCTTTTTCCCTATAGAACAAAGATGTGATGAGATGCAGATGAGATTCAACTATTAAAAGAAACTATCGCCAATGTTCTTGGTAACACACATTGTAGCCTATTGATTTAAGGTGCTTTAACCAACTTACTAGCTAAGGAACCCAATTTCATGTCATTATTTGTGATATTTGATTTGTTTTAAGCAGGAAGAAAACTTTAGGAAAAACCATACATTATACCTCACTTTCTTCAAGGCCAGAGTCTACTGGAATAAACAATGTTTCATTAGTTGTCTCATCTGACAGAAATGCTAGGAATTTGCTTCCATTTTCATTCGCTTCGGCATAGTCCAGCAATTTCTAATGAGAGACAACAAATAATAATGTGTACAGTTGACCACAACAAAAACTTTGCAAATAAGGTTACAGAAGAACAATACTTACTGAATAAAAGATTGAAAAATTGGTGTGACTGGAGATCACATTCATTAGGTTCCCATTGCAGGAATAGCCGTCACCTACAAAGCCTTCTTTACATACACACTGAATATCTAGGGAGTAATGTAACAGAGAAAAAAAGGCTAAAAGTTGGCCATAAATATTCTCAAATATACTTGGATGCTCTACCTTTGGGAAAAAATGGTAAATTCATTCAAACGATACATTGAACTTGGTGCTTACCTTGCTTTCTAAAGCAGTAAGCATCCCATAATTCACTGAGATTTGCCCTCACACCATAATCAAAGACCCCAATGGTGCCATAACCACAGTTTGGGTTTAAGTGGGTTATGGGATACCCTGCTTTCATGTTAGCCATCCATCCAATTACACAGCGGTGATAGCCAAACTGTCAAAATAAATCAAGGGAAGAAAAAAAAATTGGTTAAGCAATTCTGTTTGGTTGCAAGGCACTAGCATTTTTCCACCTGTTTACTATTAAAGATCAATAGACCTTAGTGTTGGTACCAATTAACTGCAACAGTTCTTTCACATTTTACAGTCAACTTGAAGGTATTAAGTTTTAGCGTTTCATTAGTAATAATTCAGTGAATTATAAGTTGTATAAAGCCATCAATGGCCATAAAGGAACTGAAGTAAGTTGTCATTTCAGTTGAAATTTGCATAAAGCCTTCTGAAATATTTTTGTGTCAATGCTTTTAAAAATACATTTTTATCATATTGCACATTTGTCTATTATGTGAAATTCCTGTGATAATTCTGTACATGATAAGGACATGTGACCTTATGCAGTCCTGAGTTGGTCTGTAGTCTAGTGTAGTATTTTTTCTATGTTTTTTTTACGTAGTTCAATCTAGTTTTTGTACTGTGTAATGTAACACCATGGTCCTGAAAAAACGTTGTCTCATTTTCACTATGTACTGTACCAGCAGTTATGGTCAAAATGACAATAAAAAAGTGACTTGTCTTGACTTGACTTGACTTGACTTGAATGCATTTGTGTTTGTGACTCAGAGGCAGATTTATATCCAGCATGTTGTAGCTTGGTTAGAAAGTAAAATGTGAGTCACTAAAATGCAATGGAAACATACTGAATGAATTCCAGAAGAAACAACTGGACATAACACATCACTGGCAAAAGATAAGATCTATAAGGAAGTTAAGATTTAGCAGATGATTTTCTGGACTGGCTTAGATTACCCAAAAAGAAATCCTCAAAATGTTAATACCCTTTCTGTCAACTACAGATGCTGCCCTGCCTGCTGAATTTTCAGGCTGTTAATCATAATTTGGCAAAGTTGAAGATAAGTAGATTTTAAAAGGCAAAAATAGGAACACAAGAGAGTACAAAGGAGGTTTGTGATAAAATAGGAGCCTAAAATGACTAAAAGAAGTTATCAGTTCAAAGTGAATGATGATGACAATAAGGATAGATAAAGGAAAAGACAGATTTTACATAGAAATATTGCCTTTTTTTAATAGAATTGCTCAGCTGAAAGGGAAGGTGATCATTTTTCAAGCAATTTACATACCCAAATTAATTTATCTCTAATTGTTTTAAGTAATTGCTTTAACTGGTTCATTAAAACTATAACCTGTAATAATTTTTGAACATTAGTGAATATCAGAGGTGTACAAAGTCCCATGTGATGTCATACTGCAAATTAAAGAAAAACACACAGCTATAGATTGAAAATTGCTGGAAGACAGGAAACAGCGTAGGAACAAATGAAGCTAGTAAGTAGACTAGAGTTTAGGAGACTGAGAGGGGTCTTGTGAAGGACTTGTATGAACACTGCCTTCCCAGCCCTAACCCCTGCAATAGAATCAACTGGTGACCACCTTCTTTAAGGACAAACAATGAAGAATAAAATGACTCATGAGGCTTCTGGAAAACCATCACTCATTTTCTAATGGGCGCCCAGTTGAGATTCCAACGGAGATCTAAACACACACATGAGCAAGTGCAGTAACTGGGGCAAACAAACCCGCAGAATGAAAAGTGATTTAAAGCGCACACACTCACACTGATCTCTGTGGAATACTTTGTAGACATTTACCTGCTGAGCAGTAGCAAGCTGGTCAAAACTTGCCAAAGTGGCACCTTCCGCATTGCAGGCAGCAGCTGCATCATCAAAGGTAAACTTGTACTTCCCGAAGGGTGATTGCAAATGGAACACCCCAGCCGTTTTATCTGAAAAAATGAACAGAAGAGACTACTCACGAGGAAATCTGCAGATGCTGGAAATTCAAACAACACACACAAAATGCTGGTGGAACACAGCAGGCCAGGCAGCATCTATAGGGAGAAGCGCTGTCGACGTTTCGGGCTGAGACCCTTCGTCAGGACTCACCAAAAGGAAAGATAGTAAGAGATTTGAAAGTAGTGGGGGGAGGGGGAGACTACTGATTATTTTGCAAAATGACATTGCTATCACTTCCAATACTTAATTATGAACAATTATTGCTATCATTTTCAATAAGATGATCAGAGGCATTATTTGTGTGGATAGTTAGAGGCTTTTTCCCAGGGCTGAAAGGTTTAACACAAGAAGATGCAGGTTTATGGTGCCTCAGAGAGTGGTGAGTGCGTGGAATGGGCTGCCGGCAACAGTGGTGGAGGTGGATACGATAGGGTCTTTTAAGAGACTTTTAGATAGGTACATGGAGCTTAGAAAAATAGAGGGCTATAGGTAAGCCTAGTAATTTCTAAGGTAGGGACATGTTCAGCACAACTTTGTGGGCCGAAGGGTCTGTATTGTGCTGTAGGTTTTCTATGTTTTTCTATCTAATACTTAATTATGCCACACATGAGGCTGCGTATCAAGTTAAGAGCCCATGGTATTACAGGAAAGTTACTAACATGGTTGGAGCATTGGCTGATTGGTAGGAGGCAGTGATTGGGAATAAAAGGATCCTTTTCAGTGACTAGTGGTGTTCCACAGGGGTCAGTGTAGGAACCACTTCTTTTTCTGATTTACATGATGGAACGGGTGGCTTTGTTGCCAAGTTTGCAGATAAGAAGATTGGGGGAGGGGCAGGAAGTGTTGAGGAAGCAGGTAGGATGCAGAAGGACTTAGACAGATTAGGAGAATGGGCAAGAAAGTAGCAAATGAAATACAATGTTGGAAAATGCATGGTCATGCACTTTGGTAGTAGCAATAAATGTGTGGACTATTTTCTAAACAGGGAGTAAATCCAGAAATCCGAGTTGCAGAGAGACTTGGGAGTCCTTGTGCAGAACACTGTAAAAGTTAACTTGCAGGTTGAGTCAGTGGTGAGGAAGACAAATGCAATGTTAGCATTCATTTCAAGAGGTCAAGAATACAAGAGCAAGGATGTGATGCTGAGGCTTTATAAGGCACTGGTGAGGCCTCACCGTGAGTGTTGTAAACAGTTTTGGGCCCCTCATCTTATAACAGATGTGCTGGCATTGGAGAGGGTCCAGAGGAGCCTCTGTGTGCATGCTGCCTGTTACAGCCGCTCTGACTAGTTTTCTTACTTTTCTAACTTAAGTTATTTGTTTATTTTTTTTCTTTCACGGTAACACGTCAAAGCTGCACCCTCTCTAACATGCTGGTGGAGAGAGTTTTATTCTGGTTTTTAGCACTGGAAATATTTACATTCGGACATTTCTCATTGCGGCATGGTCGCATTGTTTATTCCAGGGACCAGCTGATCGCCGGTTTAGCGGACAGAGCGGCGGATACCCCTGCTGAAATCCAGAGGAAAACACACAGAGGATGCAGAGGGGGATCAAAGAGGCGAGGGAAGAGGACTGGGTCGAGACAGCAGAGACTTATGGAGAAGAGGAGCTATAAGCCGTGTCTCCCCTCTGTAATTATGGGCAATGTGAGATCGCTGGGTAATAAAATGGACGAGTTGGCAGCACTAGCCAGGAGTCAGAGGACTTTTCGGGAGAGCAGTGTTATGTGTTTTACTGAAACGTGGCTGCATGAGGAGATACCCGACCAAAACGTTTCCTTCGAGGGCTTCCAGACCGTTCGGGCCGATCGGAATTGCACTGAGAGTGGTAAGCGTAAAGGAAGGGGGCTTGCTGTTCTGGTTAACAACAGAAACCAGAGGGACCTGAAAGCCAAGATCAGGGAGGCTAAAGACAGGTATAGGAGGAACCTTGAGTGGAAACTCCAGCAGAACAACATGAGAGAGGTCTGGAGTGAGATGAGGACCATCACTGGGTTCTGGCAAACTAGCAACAGAAGAGCTGAAGGCAGTGTGGACAGGGCCAACTAACTTAACCTGTTCTTCAACAGATTTGACACTGTGGCCTCTGCCCATCCCACACATGATTCATCTGTTGTCGGCCCCCAACCAACACATACTCCACTCTCCCCTCCTCACGGCCCCCCACCCTGCTCTCGTGACTACACCCCTCCCTCACCTGAAACCACCACGGTGGGCTTCACAGCTGAACAGGTGAGAAAACAGCTGAAACGTCTCCACCTAGGCAAGGCTGTAGGCCTGGATGGTATCAGCCCCTGGGTGCTCAAAGCCTGTGACCCCCAGCTATGTGGAGTACTTCACCATGTCTTCAACCTGAGCCTGAGTCTCCAGAGGGTTCCTGTGCTGTGGAAGACGTCCTGCCTCATTCCTGTACCGAAGACGCCGCGCCCCAGTGGCTCCAATGACTACAGACCGGTGGCATTGACCTTCCACATCATGAAGACCCGGGAGAGACTTGTTCTAGAGCAGCTCCGGCCTATGGTTAGGCCACACTTAGACCCCCTCCAGTTCACCTATCAGCCCTGACTAGGAGTTGAGGATGCCATCGTCTACCTGCTGAACCGTGTCTACGTCCACCTGGACAAGCCGGCGAGCACTGTGAGGGTCATGTTTTTTGACTTCTCCAGTGCGTTCAACACAATCCACCCGGTTCTGCTGGGTGAGAAGCTGACAGTGATGCAGGTGGATGCTTCCCTGGTGTCATGGATTATTGATTACCTGACTGGCAGACCACAGTACGTGCGCTTGCAATACTGTGTGTCAGACAGAGTGGTCAGCAGCACTGGGGCTCCACAGGGGACTGTCCTGTCTCCCTTTCTCTTCACAAACTACACCTTGGACTTCAACTACTGCACAGAGTCTTGCCATCTCCAGAAGTTTTCTGATGACTCTGCCATAGTTGGATGCATCAGCAAGGGAGATGAGTTGGAGTACAGGGTGACGGTGGGAAACTTTGTCACATGGTGCGAGCAGAATCATCTGCAGCTTAATGTGAAAAAGACTAAGGAGCTGGTGGTGGACCTGAGGAGGGCTAAGGCACTGGTGACCCCTGTTTCCATCCAAGGGGTCAGTGTGGACATAGTGGAGGATTACAAATACCTGGGGATACGAATGGACAATAAACTGGACTGGTCAAAGAACACTGAGGCTGTCTACAAGAAGGGTCAGAGCCGTCTCTATTTCCTGAGGAGACTGAGGTCCTTTAACATCTGCCGGACGATGCTGAGGATGTTCTATGAGTCTGTGGTAGCCAGTGCTATCATGTTTGCTGTTGTGTGCTGGGGCAGCAGGCTGAGGGTAGAAGACACCAACAGAATCAACAAACTCATTCGTAAGGCCAGTGATGTTGTGGGGGTGGAACTGGACTCTCTGACAGTGGTGTCTGAAAAGAGGATGCTGTCCAAGTTGCATGCCATCTTGGACAATGTCTCTCATCCACTCCATAATGTACTGGTTAGGCACAGGAGTACATTCAGCCAGAGACTCATTCCACTGAGATGAAACACTGAGCGTCATAGGAAGTCATTCCTGCCCGTGGCCATCAAACTTTACAACTCCTCCCTCGGAGTGTCAGACACCCTGAGCCAATAGGCTGGTCCTGGACTTATTTCCACTTGGCATGATTAACTTATTATTATTTAATTATTTATGGTTTTATATTGCTATATTTCTTCACTATTCTTGGTTGGTGCGGCTGTAACGAAACCCAATTTCCCTTGGGATCAATAAAGTATGTCTGTCTGTCTGTCTGTGGAGGTTCACAAGGATGAGTCCAGGAATGAAAGTGTTGTCATACTAGGAATGTTTGATAGCTTTGCGCTGTATGTGCTGGAATTCAGGAGGATAGGAGGGATCTCATCGAAACCTTTTGAATGTTGAAAGGCCGAGACAGAGTAGATGTAGAAAGGATGTTTCCCATGGTGGGAGAGTCTAGGACAAGAGGGCACAGCTTCAGGATAGAGGGGCGTCCATTTAAAACAGAGATGCGGAGAAGTTTCTTTAGCCAAAGGGTGGTGAATTTATGGAATTTGTTACCGATGCAGCTGTGGAGGCCAGGTCGTTGGGTGTATTTAAAACTGAGATTGATAGGTTCTTGATTGGACATGGCATCAAAGGTCATGGGGAAAAGGCTGGGAACTGGGGTTGAGGAGGAGAGAGAAAAAAGGATCAGCCATGATTGAATGGTGGAGCAGACTCGATGGGCCAAATGGCCTAATTCTACTCCTATGTCTTATGGTCTTATGGTCTAATTCCTTAAAACATCTGAAGAGAAGTGTGGTACAAATGTAAGTCAATTCAATACAAACACAGAAAACTGTTGGATTCAACATGTGTTATCTTTGGTTGGTTCTGTGAGATCCAAAAGCTTACTGCTATACCACTAAAGTGGTTTTCGTTCAGTAGAGACACAGCTTTGATGGCAGGCATGGCTGGGCCACCCCAAATTCTGCCCTCAGCATGCAATTTATGAATGGATCACTGAACCAGTTGGTCAGCTGTAGCGAAAGGTAGTGTGTAATATCTTTGCTAAACTTATTCCTCTGCAGTGGATGGGAAAATTAGGCTGTCTCTATTCCACATCAACTATCCCAGTTAAACTATGGTAGCTTAATAATTATATCAGTACAATTAATAACAACATAAAAGCATAGACATTAAAATAGAGTTAAGAGTAACAATGATGGCTCCTCCAGTTTACTCCATCATTAAATAAGACCATTACTTTTCCACATATCTTCCAAGCCTCAGGGAGAAAATTGCATTCTATGTAAAGAACACTACATGTTACTGTATTTTGTTTGCTGTCTCTTCAAGTTACATTAAAATTGTTAAGCTTAATTTGCCATGTACATTAAGCACTCGTTGCATTAATTTAATATTATGTTAACTTACAGGATGTTTGTTATGTACTGCACTACAGCTGAAAAGCCATTTATGAACTCTGCATGTATGTTTATGACAATAAACAAACACAAACTTAAAATTTCTCCTCATTCCTCTTGAATGGCGAGACATGTGTCCTGAGCACCCATCCCTCTCACCTATGAAGTTCAGTGATTGTGGGTCGATGTTCATCCTCCCTCTCATGGGAGAGTTGTTTCATTCATATGGATGTATGCTAGTCATTGAGCCTTTTACCACAGACCCACCTCTGGGTGGGAGAGCTGAGCAGCAAGCAGCTTCCTTCCCATCCAGCCGGTGAAAGAGTCTGCAGGATCCAGCAACCATTGCTCATCGCTGCTACTGGCCCAGGCTTCCCACACCACACCGATCTGGAGCGGCTTGAACCCACACCACTGTGCAGAGCAACCGCAGTCTGTCCACGCTCTCTCTCACAGGCAGTGGTCACTCCACACTGATACGGTGACTCGTTGAGCAGTTTGCAGCCCACACTAGTGTAAGTCTGTGAAGGTTCTCAGTCACCCAGATCATTGTATCTAAAGCAGTAGTGAATCAAGGCAACTGGACTTGCTGTGTTGCCTAGAAGACATTTCACCACTCATCCGAGAGGCTTCTTCAGCACAACAGTTCACACCGCCATTCATGCAAAGTTAAGACTCATGACCCTCTCATTACCTCTACGACTCCTAATGCCCCTCATGTGATTGCCATGCATTTAAACAACTCACAGAGTTATAAACTGGAAAACTACCCACCATAGATCAGAACTGAAGGAGCTTCTCAGATGAGTGGCGAAATGTCTTCCGGACAACACAGCAAGTACTATTGCCTTGATTTAATACTGCTTGACACAGTAGTCTATGTTTTAAAGTATAGGGGTCTGTACCTGCATGCTTCAGAGTGCAGGACCAGCGTATTATTGCCAATCTGCACTCCATGAGCTGTACCAAGTTGGGTACCCCTAATTTGGATAAGTGCAGCTCTCACAAGGTTCAAACATTTCTTCACTGATATCCATCCAACAACTTTGTGTGTCTGTTACTGAAGCACAGCCGATATTGAATGTATCTACCACAAGATATGTTCTAGCAACTTGAGGAATGCTTCCTCAACAAATACATTTGCAGTATGTGCCCTCATGAGCACGAGGGAACTAGATACAATGGACATGATTAACAGAATGTTCTCTTCTAAGTTAAAGATTAGCTTTATTTGTACATCAAAACATATGGTGAAATGGGCTGTATGAATTCACAGCCAACAGCCTGTGGATGTGCCCGGAGTTTCTTGTCATGCTTCCAGCACTGACGTGGCATGTCCACAACTTTCTAACACAAATCCAAACATCTTTGGAATGTGGGTGGGGGAGGATTCTGGAGGTACCCACACAGTCACACGGAAAACGTATAAACTCCACACAGACAGTGGTGGGAGTTGAACCCGTACCAATTTTACAGCTAGTGCTGTAAAGCGATGAGCTAACCACTATGCCACCCTGTTGTGGAGATTTCCTACCTTTATCATCACTTCCACCCAAATCTATTACAGGACAATGGGAGTGTCTTCATGGACTGAAGTATTTCAAAAGGCAACTTCCCACTTTTTCAAGGTCAATTAGTGATGCACAGTATATTTTTTATGCATTCGCAGTTGCTGGTTTGACCAATGTTTATTGATCAACACTAATTGTTCATCAGAATGTAATGTGGATCAATCTTCTTCCACCCCTTCCAGCTCTGGAGTGAAGTTACTTTCAGTACTAGAAGAGTGGATTCTGACCCATCACTGACAAAAGAATGGCTCTACATGTCCAGGACAGGATTGCAGGTGACTGGAGACAGTAACATGTCTACGTTCCTGTTGCCCTTTTACTTCCAGATGATAAGAGGTGAAAGTTTTAGAAATTGATGTCACAACCACTGAATGAATAAATAAATCATTCATTTTGCAAGCTGCTGTTGAACCACAATTAGGATCATTAAAGCAAAATCTCACCAGTATTGACACAAATAAAATAACTTTCTGGTGGTTGGTGGAAAATCCAAAGAACTCAGAGACATGGTAGTCATCACCTCACTCTGTAACTGGATCCTCAACTTCCGGACTAATAGACCATGTTTGATAAGGATAAGCACTATCACTTCCACCGTGATTATTCTCAGAACTAATGTATCACAAGGCTGCATCCTCAGCCCCCTGCTCTACGTTTTGGACTCTCATGAGCCGGTGGTCCAACTCCATCTCTGAGTATACAGATGATTTCACGTAGATGGCCGTATATCAAATGAGTATAGGAAGGAGATAGAGAGTTTGGTGTCAACACAACCTTTTCCTCAAGGTCAGCAAAACTAAAGAGCCAATCATTGACTTCAGGACGGGGGGACAGTGCACATACTCTATTCTACATCAGTGGTGCTGAGCTTGGGAATGTAGACAGCTTCAAGATTCAAGGAGTGGAGTGTCATCAAAACTCTGCCATAGTCTATTCACATAGATGCCATATAACCATATAACAATTACAGCACGGAAACAAGCCATCTCGGCCCTTCTAGTCCATGCCAAACGCTTACTCTCACCTAGTCCCACTGACCCGTACTCAGGCCTTAACCCTCCATTCCTTTCCTGTCTATATACCTACCCAATCTTACTTTAAATGACAATATCGAACCTGCCTCTACCACTTCTCCTGGAAGCTCGTTCCACAGCTACCACTCTCTGAGTAAAGAAATTCCCCCTCGTGTTACCCTTAAACTTTTGCCCCCGACTCTCAACTCATGTCCTCTTGTTTGAATCTCCCCTACTCTCAATAGCAAAAGCCTATCCATGTCCACTCTATCTATCCCCCTCATAATTTTAAATACCTCTATCAAGTCCCCCCTCAACCTTCTACACTCCAAAGAATAAAGACCTAACTTGTTCAATCTTTCCCTGTAACTTAGGTGCTGAAACCCAGGTAACATTCTAGTAAATCTTCTCTGTACTCTCTCTATTTTGTTGACATCTTTCCTATAATTCGGTGACCAGAACTGTACACAATACTCCAAATTCAGCCTTACCAATGCCTTGTACAATTTTAACATTACATCCCAACTCCTATACTCAATGCTCTGATTTATAAAGGCCAACATACCAAAAGCTTTCTTCACCACCCTATCCACATGAGATTCCACCTTCAGGGAACTCTGCACCATTATTCCTAGATCACTCTGTTCTACTGCATTCTTCAATGCCCTACCATTTACCATGTATGTCCTATTTGGATTATTCCTACCAAAATGTAGAATCTCACACTTATCAGCATTAAACTCCATCTGCCATTGTTCAGCCCACTCTTCTAACTGGCCTAAATCTCTCTGCAAGCTTTGAAAACCTACTTCATCATCCACAACGCTACCTATCTTAGTATCATCTGCATACTAACTAATCCAATTTACCACCCCATCATCCAGATCATTAATGACAAACAACATTGGACCCAGTACAGATCTCTGAGGCACACCACTTGTCACCGGCCTCCAACCTGACAAACAGTTATCCACCACTACTCTCTGGCATCTCCCATCCAGCCACTGTTGAATCCATTTTACTACTTCAATATTAATACCTAACGATTGAACCTTCCAAACTAACCTTCTGTGCGAAACCTTGACAAAGGCCTTACTGAAGTCCATAAAGAAATGCCATGAAAAGAAAGCTCCCCAATGCCTCTACTTCTTCAGGAGGTTAAAAGAATTTGGCACGACTCCTTTGATCCTTGCCAATCTTATCAATGCACTATAAAAGCAGCCTGTTTGGATGTAGCACAGCTTGGTATGGCAATTGCTCTGCCTGTGAACTCAAGAAACCACAGAGAGTTTTCAACACAACTCAGCACATATAGAAACAGCTTCCCTTCCATGGACTCTCTATACTTCTTGCTGCTTCAGTAAAGCAACCAGCATAATCAAAAACTCCACCACCTGGGGCATTCTCCCTTTTCATTCTTCCCATCAAACAGAAGATACAAAAGCCACCAGGCATGCACCCCTCAGGTTTACCCAGTTGTTATAAGGCTATTGAATGGTTCCTTCGTGCAATAAAATGGACTCTTGACCTCATAACCTACCTTTTTATGACCTTGCACCTTATTGTCTACCTACAATTTCTCTGTAACTATTACACATTTTTCTGTACTTTATATTATTTTACCCTGCACTACTTCGATGCACTGATCTGAATGAACAATTTTACCTCAATACCTTTTCAACTTAACAGTAATAGAACCATAGAACACTACAGTACAGTACAGGCCCTTCAGCCCTCCATGTTGTGCTGACCCATATAATCCTTAAAAGAAGTACTAAACCCACACTACCCCATAATCCTCCATTTTTCTTTCATCCATGTGCCTGTCCAAGAGGCTCTTAAATACCCCTAATGTTTTAGCCTCCACCACCATCCCTGGCAAGTTATTCCAGGCACTCACAACCCTCTGTGTAAAAAACTTACCCCTTATGTCTCCCCTAAACTTCCCTCCCTTAATTTTGTACATATGCCCTCTGGTATTTGCTATTGGTGCCCTGGGAAACAGGTACTGACTATCCACCCTATCTATGCCTCTCATAATCTTGTAGACCTCTATCAAGTCCCCTCTCATCCTTCTATGCTCCAAAGAGAAAAGTCCCAGCTCTGCTAACCTTGCTTCATATGACTTGTTCTCCAAACCAGGCAACATCCTGGTAAATCTCCTCTGCACCCTCTCCATAGCTTCCACATCCTTCCTATAATGAGGTGACCAGAATTGAACACAATACTCTTCAGTGCGGTCTCACCAGAGATTTGTAGAGTTGCAACAACCAATTGCAACAACCAGAATAAACCAATTCTAATTACAAGTAACTTCTTCATCAAAGAAAACTGAAAAATAAATGATGTGTTATGAAGCACCAAAATTCTCACCTTGGAAGTGAAGATTTTTACAGAATGCATTACGATGGCAAAGACTATCCATCTCGATGCAATGATCTACGGGATGCTTCACATCTAACAGACACTGAATGCCATCTCCTTGGAATCCTTCTTTACATTCACACCTTCGTTTGTTCTGTAACAGAAGTAGTTTTTGGGGAAAAAGTCATGAACCAACTAATTTCATAAACATTAAATATGGAAGCATTCAGAAATTTTTAAAAAATTGTCAACATTGTGTGTAGGTGCTCAAATTAAGAAAAAAAAAGCATTACCTTAAGAGCTCAAACTACAGTACTGTGCAAAAGTCTTGTACACATAAAAAGTAGCCCCCCACAGATGTTTTCATGTTTTATTACTTTACAACATACAATCACAATGGATCAGTGTCCAAAAAAAGCCAGATTAAATCCACTATGATTCAATGTTGTAAAATAATAAGACATGAAAACATCCGGGGAGGGGGTGGAAAATACTGACTGTAGATAACTAGGGTGAGTCAGACTTTCGCACAGGACTGTATCTACCAAATGTTAACAAAAACTTAAGACTGACAGATACTGCTGTTTCAAGGGGACATAAAGAGGGGATGGAGACCTTTATCCTTCCATCATGTGCTTCAAATCAAATTAAAATTAACCACTGCAGGAAATCATATAAAAATCAGCTTACTGTTCTGTGAGAATGTCTTGGGGACTATATACTTTTGCACAGTACTGTATATGTAGATCAAATTCTTATGTTCTAAATTTAAAAAGCTGCTAATTTGGTAGATATTAAATACAGCAATAAATGAATAACTTCAGAAAATTAAAACAAAATCACAAAATATATGCATTATAGTAAATGAGAGAACCTCAGTAACCACCACCCAACATCCCAGGTGAGATACAGCCTCTCCCCACTAAATTGTAGATGGTCCATTTCTGTACAACGCCCCAGCTAAGGGCATGGATTTGTTCCAGGCACAGCAGTTGGAAATAGGAATTTGCACCACGTTCTAGCAGAACTTTGCTGTCAATAACACAAGTCTCTCTACATGATGCTATAATAATCCTTTGAGCATTGATTTCAGTGCTCTTCTTCCTGAGAATGCACCATGGACCCTCAGTAAAGCACGAGGACACTGTAAGCAACACTAATACTTTTTCTATGTTAGTAAATTAAATTTAACCCAAGAATTTCAGTTTGAGACAGATGTAGAAGTAAGCAGTACTAATCAGATGGTGTACTAATAAAAACATGGCTGATACTTTGTTTGCAATTTGACTGTATCAGTTTAAAAAAGTTACACAACTGAACTTGTAAGAAATTTGTTATTTTCTTCCATGGTTAAGGAGACAAGCTATCACACTTGTTTGCACCTACTGGACCAACGAAGAAACATATTGCATGCTCATGGCACCCCCCATTTCTGCCATCGAGACACTTGTCCTTGGGGGTGCAGACGGTGCCATCTCCCTCGTAGTCTGGCTGACAGGTACAGGTGATGTTAGTTTCTTCTTGAGTGCAGACAGCATGGTGATGGCAGCCTCCATTATTGTCCTTGCAACGGTCAACCACTACAACATTACAACATCACAAAATCAACTCAGTGCCTAAGCTTTACAAAGAGCATAAATTTAATTATAAAGATTAATCTTATGGCATGACTTATAACTTTCACAGTTCCATTAAAATTTTTCTTTTAAATATATGTACTAACAGGTAACATCCTGAATCAAATCTGGGCTCTCTGTGAAACCTTCATACATTCAAACATCAACTGAATCCATTTTAATTAAGATATATACATTTTAGAATTCTAGCATTTATTTACTGCATCACAGGGCCCAGGAATCTCAACAAAACACAACTCAAAAATTCTAGAAAACTATAAATTTGACATTATTTTTGTAATGCTTAATGGTTATGTCATGAATGGTTAGTTAATGATCTGAATTTGAATCTACCTGTGCATTTTCTTCCATCGCCTTCATAGTATGGATTACACTCACAATTGTTGTCTCTTCTGCAAACAGCATTCCTATCACACGTTGGGAAACATGATGGGACTGCATCTAGAGTTAAATAATCAGGAAAGAATTACATTAATGTTCTAGGTTTGCAGCATTTATGACATCTAGAATATGGAATATTCTTTAATCCATCAGTAAATAGCAGTTTATAATCTCCCAATCAATGGAAATAATCTCTACTAAAGCTGATGCTTTCTGTGCTCATGTACAGTACATGTACGCATCACATACACACAGAGAGATACACATCTACACACACACTCACACTCACACTCACACTCACACTCACACTCACACTCACACTCACACTCACACTCACACTCACACTCACACTCACACTCACACTCACACACACTCACACTCACACTCACACACACACACACACACACACACACACACACACACACACACACACACACACACACACACACACACACACACACACACACACACACACACACACACACACACACACACTTACTTACACTTGTTTTTTCCATTCACCCCTTATGGGTGCTATGTATGTTTCCCTCAATCTCGGGTCCTCTACCAGAAGCCTGGAGCTTGAGGATCTGGCACAGTATCCTTGCTGTTTCTAGTAGTGCACTGCTGTTCTGGACTGAGATCTCAGATGTTGTTCCTGGGGTTTGTTGGAGCCACTCCCAGTCCAAGTGTCACAGCCCCAAGTGCTCCTTACTCTGACCTTTCTATCTGCTCTTTCAAGCACTGGTATTTCTCCAGCTTCTTGTATTCTTTCTTCCTGATGCTACTGTCATTTAGAATTGCCACATCTATTATTATTGCTTTCTTTTTTCCTTGTCCGGTGTTACTATGTCTGGTTGGTTGGCTAATATCTTCTTATCAATCTGTATTTGGAAGACCCGCAGCACTTTCCGTCTGTCATATTCCACTACCTTCTTGGGTGTTTCCCATTTGGTCTGGGGAGTGCCCAATCCATACTCAGTGCAGATGTTCCTGTACACAATTCCTGAAATTTGGTTGTGCCATTCAGTGTATGCCGTCCCTGCCTGCATCTTGCACCCTGCTACTGTGTGCTGGATGGTTTCAGGGGATTCCTTGCAGCCTGCATCTTGAGTCTTGTCTGACAGTGCTCTTTAACATCTTCCTCTTGTGTGTTAGCAAGCTTCTCCACAACAAGATTGAAGACAGCAGTGGACGTCAGATAGATGGCAACCTCTTTGACATCAGGAGGCTCCACGCAACCAGCAAACTCCGTAGAGAGTGGGTCCTGGAGCTGCAGTATGCAGACGACTGTGTCTTGTGGCCCATACTCCGGAGGATCTTCAGACTGTCCTTGCTGTGGTGGTGAGAGCGTACAGCAGGATGGTGCTGACCGTCAGTACCACCAAGACAGAAGTGGTTTGCCAGTGGAGTACCAGTGTCCCACCCACCCCACCTGCCTTCACTGTTGGTGATGAAAAGCTGTCAGTAGTGCCATCTTTCAAATATCTGGGGAGCATTCTCTCTGAGGATAGCGGCATTGACAACGGCATCCAGAGCCACATTAAACAGGCATCGGCTGCCTTTGGGAGACTTCAGCGTAGAGTCTTTCAGAACAGGAGCCTTCGTCCCTCCACAAAGGTCGCTGTATACCAAGCGGTCTGTGTCACCACCCTAATTTATAGCTGTGAAGCCTTGGGTAACCTACAGCCGTCACATCCAGTCCTTGGAGCGCTTCCACATAAGCTGCCTCCAGCACATCCTGGGAATTACCTGGTGTGAGCGGGTGCCTCACACTGAAATACTTGTAATGACAAACTGCAGAAATATTGAGGCCATGATCACCCAGCGTCAGTTACAGTGGCTGGGGCACGTGATATGGATGCCCCCATGTCGGCTACCCCGCAGAGTGTTATACGGCCAGCTACATCAAGGTCAACGCTCAGCGGGAGGGCTGAAGATGCGCTATGAGGATCAGATGAAGAATGCTTTAAGGAAGTGCAAGATCAGACCTGAGGACCTGGAGGATGTTGCTGCTGACCGTAACACTTGGCGACAGCTGTGTAGGGATAGGGTTCGTATTCTGGAGATGGAAAGAACAACCAGAAGACAGCAGAAGAGAGCCAGGAGAAATGCAGCCATGGTTGCCATCACTACCACTGTTACCACATATACATGTCCCACCTGCAATAGAACTTGTGGGTCCAGGTTAGCACTGTATAGTCATCAAAGATCTCACTGTTAAAGGAGTGGATGTCGTCATCGGATTCCAATGGACAACCAAAGAAGACCCCTCCTTCTAAGGCTCTTGTGCTAAGCAGTTTCTTGTGCAGTCATGAGCAATGCCTTTTGCTGTCCCTCAGTCCTGCCATTTCCAGCCATTGGTAGGATTTTCTTATGATACCTGACAATGAAACATCCCGTGCAGTGGCTTGTTCTGCCGTGGCCTCTGGTCCTCTGGCTCTGCTTCACCCACTTCCATTTCCATGTCCCCTGCCTGCTGTCTGAGGTATTCTCCTTGCAGGTCATCCTTAAGGGCCATCTTCCTGACATACTCATGGATGTTTTGTTTTCTTCCAGGACTGTGGCCTTCACACTTCCAAGTCCCTGTCCTCCTTTATTCTGGTGGGAGTACAGTCACTCAACATTGAACTTTGGGTAGAATCCTCCATGTATTGCTAGCAGTTTCCAGATCTTGATGTCAGCGGCTTCCAGTTTGTTCCTTGGCCAGCACACTATTGCTGCTGTGTATCTGATGACTGGTAGGGTAAATGTGTTGATGGCTTTGATTTTGTTCTTCCCATTCATCTGGCTTTTTAGGATCTGTCTCACTCTTTGAAGGTACTTGCATGTTGCAGCCTTCCTTGTGTCCTCGTCGTGGCTTCCCTGCACCTGCAGGATCCCCAGGTATTTGTAGCTGTCCTGTACATCTGGTTTGTGGCCTTCAAGTAACACAATTCCTTCAGTCTTGATGAGTTTGCCTCTTTTCTCTACCATCTGACTACACTTTTCCAGTCCAAATGACACCCCGATGTCTCTGCTGTACGTATGCCTTTGTCAGCTGGATTAGTGAGTCAATGTCCCTTTCATTTGTGGCCTACAGCTTGATGTCATCCACGTACAGGAGGTGGATGATGGTCACTCCTCTCTTGATCCTGTACCCATGTCCACTCTCTGTGATGATCTGGCTGAGGGGGTTCAAGCCAATGCAGAGCAGCAGTGGAGATAGGGCATCACCCTATCTGTATCTGTATGTACATCTGTGGATGTATATTCCACATCTGATGCTCACTTGTGCGATTAGCTTTGAGTTAAACTCTAGCATTGTCCTCCAACGGTCCACTGTTCTTGATCAAGGCCCTTAGCATCTTGTTGTCCTTGTTTAAAGGCAGGCTTTCCAGGATCCATGTCTAGAGTTTCTGGCAGTCGATCCAGGCTGTGCTTAGTCTGGTCTTGGACTCTCACATGTCTGCTTTGTCTGCCAGTAGTTGGTGCTTGGAGCCTCTGGTTCTGTTACCAATCCCCCTCTGAGCAGGGCTCAGGAATTTTTACACGTTCCTTCAGCTTGGTGGCTATAATACCTGATGGGAGCTTCCATGTTGTAACAGGCAGGTTATAGGCCAGTAGCTTGATGGTTTTGCTCCTTTGTGAGGTTCCTTCATTAAGAACACTGTATCCTTCCTTGAGCTAGCAAGTCAGGGTGGGAGCCTGCTTCAAGCAATGGGTTCATTTGAGCTGCCAGCCGTGTATGTAATGCTGTTAGTTTCTTCAGCCAATAGGCATGACTCATGCCAGGCACCGTTCTTCATACTTGCTACCCGTTGCTGGACATCTGCTGCTGAAATGGTGACGGGTTCTTCCTCTGGGAGGTCGCAGAGGCTTGCTTGTGGGTCTTTCAGCCATTGGGGACTGGTGTTATGTGATGCTTCTTTCTCCCATATGCCCCTGAGTTGCTGTTTTGGTTGGTTCGGGTCGTTGCTCTGGAACTGTGCAAATACTCTTCCTGGTTCTTTGGAGGAGAGTGCATTTATTCGCTCGGCCTCTATGTCCTTAGTGCATCTCTGTACTCTGGTAGCCAGAGCTGTAAGCCATTGCTTCAGCTCTGGACGTACCTCTGTGCTTCCTTTGTAGCAAAGACGAGTCTTTGGTGTTTCCATCTTCATGCAGCTCAGTTAGTCTGCTGACCTCCGCCCTTGTGGTTTCCATCTTGGCTTCCGATCATCGTCTCCAGTCATGTGGAAGGTTGCAATTGTGAGTAGTGCTTCATTGGCTGCTTCTAGCATGCTGTCTGATGGAATTTTATCACCACACGTCTGGGGACCCAAGTTCATAGATTGACAGTCACCAGTTTAGCTATGACCTTCTCTCTGATTACAGCATCCAGCATCGATATACCCTGTGGTGAGGATCAAATTTGAATTTCCCATGTACAAGGTGACACCATCTGTGAGTGGCAGAGGTGGTGCTTGAACTCTTATTTCCTGATTGGCTCGGCTCTGCGGTGATGTTGCTGTGGTGTATCGTAATTACCTGTCTTCCAATTCAAGATGTGCCAGCAATCCTCTGTTTGATGGGTGATCAGTTGCTTTTCCGTGAATGTGGGCAATGGTCTTGTTGTTGTCAGAGTCCCACATGCACTTGATGTATCCTCTTTCATGTAGGTTGCTGTTGAAGTAGCATTCCATTAATTCCATGTTCTCCAGTCTTGTCCGAGAGGGAAAACTCTGATTTCAAACCTCCGCTGCCTTGCGGCCATACCCACTCATGGGAAAGGCTTCGGGAGTAAACCCTGAACACAAATCCGGAGCTGGAGTCCCTAAGGCAGTCTGATGTTGTCTTCAACCTCGCTCTGGCAACTCCTGCGACATCACTGGTGCCAAGCTGTATCGGCCCTTGCCTTTCCTTTGAACAACATCGGCGGTGTGGAGAGGGGAGATTCGCTGCACGGGCAACTGCTGGTCTTCCATAGAACCCTGCCCAGGCCTGCACCCTGGAGAGAGCAAGACTTTCCAGGCACAGATCCATGGTCTCACGAGACTAACGGATGCCATCAGTCTTGTCCACGCACACATACATATACATCAGTGAAACTTAAAAAATATACATACAGTAGATCTTGCAAATTCTTTTTATGTATCTTATGCCTTGGTTCATACATAGATAAAAGATCTGAATCCCAGAGATGAAATGGAACTAAGGCAGCATTTGATCAAGACTGATATAAAGCAGCTTTGACAGAGTTAACTAGAATCAGAGGAAACTTCTATATTGGATTCCACATTGGAGTCTTATCTAGCACAAAGATACTTATGGATGCAAGAGGCCAATCATTTCAGTGCCAGGACATCACCACAGAAATTCCTAGTGGCAGTAATATAACCAGAGCTATTTTCACCAATTTCAGTGAACTTTCCCTTCCAGCTGAAGGGCATTGATTGAGTATTCAGTTCCACTTGTGTGTCAAATAACAATGCACTCCATTTCCACTGGAATGGTACTTACTGGTATGGAAACACTGGTGCCCAAGAAAGGAAAAGCCTACAGAAAGTGATAGATACCACCCAGTTCATTAGAGGAGAAGTCCTCCTGACCATTGAGCACATCTACAAGGAACGCTGCCACAAGGAGGCAGCCTCCATCATCCAGGCCATGCTCTCTTCTCGAGAAAAGGTCAGATATTGAGTACTCAACTCAATCTTTGACTCTCCAAAACCCCTCCACCATGACAGGTGTATGATGAAAATCCCTCCACAGGCCTGAATATCAAAGCACCAGCCACAAATTCAACACAGTAATCTGTCAGTTCTAAGAATCTATGGAATACAAATTCATCAGATGTTAAATAGAACGTGGAACATACCAAGACAGAAAAGACCCTCCGACCCAAGGTGTTATGCCACCCATTTAATTCACTCTAAAATCAATATAACTCTTCCTTCCTACGTATCCCTCTATTTTTCTATCAGCATGTTTTGGTATTGCATGTTTTTCTCTAAGCTCATGCCCCGGTACATGGAATCTTGGTCATCATCTAGCAGAAAAAGAATGCAATGTTTTGCATACAAGAGTCACACCAAGGCACTTATTTTTCTCTTTTTGCTGTGTCTTGATGGCATTTTCAGGTTTAATTTCAAACTTTAAACATTTTTGTCCATTAATATTTAAGATGCCAACATTCTATCTACTAATTAACTATTATGCTTTGGAAATAATGTTGACTTTTCTGCTTCCATTCGTGAACTGTGAAAATCACACTCCTTATTTGGTAAACCTACCAAGTAAAATAAGCTTTCAATTCATTCAGTATAATTCACTCCAAACAGTTCCATAATTCTGCGATCTTATTTTCTTTATCAGTAGGTTTCACTTAAGCAATTGTATTTTTATTTTATTTCTCAAATGCTTTAACTATTATATTTTGCTAGTTATTAACTTAATTGTATTTTTGCAATATATATGACAATCAAATAAAAGTTTTGTCAAACTGACAATATGCTGTGAAGCAAGAACTATTTCCAAAATTACTTGCCAGATTGAGATTCACAGTATTTTCCAGTCCAGCCTTCTTTACAGAAACAGGCTCCCTCACCAGAAATTCCTTCATCACATTTTCCATTTTCTGTGCAGTTACATTCTGCATGATTAAAAAAAATCATCTTTAAGTTATGATAATTGGGCTAAAATGAAGAATAACCAAATTTCTACACTGTAACATCAATAATCAGCCACATAAACATTCAAGATAGTAAGCTAATACTATTTGCTGCCCAAAGGGTTGACAGTATTATCACAAAGCAACTTGCATAGAAGCTAAGATGCCACTGGGAGGCAAAAGAACTACATTACAAAACAGCTACATTAATCAATGTATTAGTGGTCTATTCAGGAGTACAACAAATCTTAATTCCATATGATTGAAATAGTGGTGACAAAGAAAATTACCTTGTTTGTACAAATAATTCTGAAACTTCAAATGCAGTTTACAACAGTTGTTAAGTATATAACAAAAGCTGTCACTATCTTATAGCATTTTACACGGCATTAAACTGGTTGCAAAACATACTTTTGCAATCTGATCCATATCTTCCTGGTTCACACAGTTCACAGGCTGTTCCCCTGAATCCTATGGAGCACTGGCATGTTCCATTTCCACTTCTTCCATCATTGCATCTTCCATGAAAACTACAAGGGTTATCTTGTCCTCCAGGACATTCTAAAATCATGAAATCCAAGAGTTATTCTTCTGGATTAAAACAGCATTTACGGGGCTGGGCCATAAAGTGGTGTGGTAATGTTAACTGGCAGAGGCCTCTTTTTGAAGAAATTATGATTCTATGGTTATTAACTCCCTCAAATGATTAGGTGACACACAAAGTGCACTTGAAGGAGCACATATGGGAAAGTTTTACTTGAACCTGCAACCAACTTGCCAACAGTTAATAGCAACAAAGGGAGAAGCAATTGGAATGTGTGTATGGGAAGGGATCTGAGTAAAAATGTAATTAAAGACGTAGATCATGCCACCTGGATGGTTTGCGGCCTCACAGGTGACAGGGTCAGGGATATCGTGGATTGGGTCCATGGCATTTCAAAGAAAGAGGGTGAACAGCCAGAAGTCTTGGTGCATATTGTCATCAATAACACAGGCAGGAAAAGGGAGGAGGTCCTGAAGAGAGGTAGAGGTAGGGAGCTAGGTAGAAAGCTGAAAAGCAGGACCTCTGGATTGCTGCCTGTACCACATGCTAGGACGATTTGGCAGATGAATGCATGGCTGAGGAACTGGCGCAGGGGGCCAGGGTTTCAGATTTCTGGATCACTGGGATCACTGCTGGGGAAGTGATGACTTGCACCCTTTTATACAGGTCATCCCTTCCCCAGAAGAGATCCCAGTGATCCAGATGCTTTGGACCCGATCCGAGATATCCCTGACCCTGGCACCTGTGAAGCAACATACCATCCGGGTGGCTCAATCTATGTGTTTAATGTCCCTGAACCGGAGGGGGACCAATATCCTTGCGGGCACATTTGCTAGAGAAGTTGGGCAGCCTTTAATCTAATTTGGCTGGAGGATTGGAAACTGAGTTATAGGGCAGTTGGTAAACAAGCAGACTTTATGTAGTGAGATTCTAAGGAAGGACAGGCAGATGATAGGGCAAAATTGCAGTCAGTGGTTTGAGTTTCAGTGCAACAGGGACAAAATTGAAAAGGGTGATGAATACATGACAGAAGGTGTTATATTTGAATGCACAAAATAAGGTTGATGATCTTGCAGCAAAGTTGGAAAGTGGCAGGTATGGGCGTCACTGAGTCATAGCTGAAAAAAGATTAAGGTTGGGAGCTTAACGTCAAAGGATACACATTGTGTTGAAAGGGCAGGTAGGAGGGGGGGGGGGGGGGGGGAGGCATGGCCCTGTTGATAAAAATGCAATCAAATCCTTAGAAAGTGACATAGGATCAGAAGATGTAGAATCCTTGTGAGCAGAGTTAAGGAACTGCAAGGGTACAAATATCCTGATGGGAGTTATATTCAGGCCTCTGAACAGTAGCCAGGATGTGGGCTACAAATTACAATGGGAGATAGAAAATGCAAAAGGGCCATGTTACGATAATCATGGGGATTTCAACATGCAGGTAGATTGGGAAAATCAAGTTGATGCTGATTTGGGATCTCAAGAGATGATTTGTAGAATGACTACAAGATGGCTTTTTAGAGCAGCTTGTGGTTGAGCCCACTAGGGCAGCAGCTATTCTGAATTGGGTGTTGTGTAATGAACTGAATTTGATTAGGGAGCTTAAGGTAAAGGAACTCTTAAAGAAATATTGATCATAATATGATAGAATTCACCCTGCAATTTGAGAGGGAGAAGCTAAAGTTAAATGAATCAAATGAAAAAAGTCAAATGAAGCTAAAGTCAAATGAAGGAAGAGCAGTAGATGTAGTGTATATGGATTTCAGCAAGGCATTTGATAAGGTACCCCATGCAAGGCTTATTGAGAAAGTAAGGAGGCATGGGATCCAAGGGGACATTGCTTTGTGGATCCAGAACTGGCTTGCCCACAGAAGGCAAAGAGTGGTTGTAAATGGGTCACATTCTTCATGGAGGTCGATCAC
Source organism: Hemitrygon akajei (assembly GCF_048418815.1). Classification (NCBI taxonomy): domain Eukaryota; kingdom Metazoa; phylum Chordata; class Chondrichthyes; order Myliobatiformes; family Dasyatidae; genus Hemitrygon; species Hemitrygon akajei. The sequence goes on along the minus strand of NC_133142.1, from coordinate 68,073,905 downwards.
CAGTGGAGTGCCTCAGGGATCTGTTCTGGGACCCTTACTCTTTGTGATTTTTATAAATGATCTGGGTGAGGAAGTGGAGGGATGGGTTAGTAAATTTGCTGATGACACAAAGGTTGGAGGTGTTGTGGATAGTGTGGAGGGCTGTCAGAGGTTACAGCGGGACATTGATAGGATGCAAAACTGGGCTGAGAAGTGGCAGATGGAGTTCAACCCAGATAAGTGTGAAGAGGTTCATTTTGGTAGGTTAAATATGATGGCAGAATATAGTATTAATGGTAAGACTCTTGGCAGTGTGGAGGATCAGAGGGATCTTGGGGTCCGAGTCCATAGGACATTCAAAGCAGCTGTGCAGGTTGACTCTGTGGTTAAGAAATTGTATGGTGTATTGCCCTTCATCAATCGTGGAATTGAATTTAGGAGCTGAGAGTTAATGCTGCAGCTATATAGGACCCTGGTCAGACCCCACTTGGAGTACTGTGCTCAGTTCTGGTCACTTCACTACAGGAAGGATGTGGAAACCATAGAAAGGGTGCAGAGGAGATTTACAAGAATGTTGCCTGGATTGGGGAGCATGCCTTATGAGAATAAGTTGAGTGAACTCGGCCTTTTCTCCTTGGAGTGACAGAGGATGAGAGGTGACCTGATAGAGGTGTATAAGATGATGACATGTATTGATCGTGTGGATAGTCAGAGGCTTTTTCCCAGGGCTGAAATGGTTGCCACAAGAGGACACAGGTTTAAGGAGCTGGGGAGTAGGTACAGAGGAGATGTCAGGGGTAAGTTTTTTACTCAAGAGAGTGGTGAGTGCATGGAATGGGCTGCCGGCAATGGTGGTGGTGGTGGTGGATACGATAGGGTCTTTTAAGAGACTTTTGGATAGGTACATGGAGCTTAGAAAAATAGAGTGCTATGGGTAAGACTAGTAATTTCTGAGGTAGGGACATGTTCGGCACAACTTTGTGGGCCGAAGGGCCTGTATTGTGCTGTAAGTTTACTTTGTTTCTATGAATCAGTATTACAGTGGAGTAAAAGAAATTACAGAGATATGACAGAGGAGCTGGCCAAAGTTTATTGGAAGGGGACACAAGCAGGGATGATGACACAGCAGCAATGGCTAGAGTTTCTGAGAGCAAGTTGAATGATGCAGGATAGATACATCCCAAAGAAGAAGTGTATTCCAAAGGCAGGATGATACCACTGTCGCTGACAACGGAAGTCAAAGCCAACATAAATGCAATAGCGAGGGCATATAATTGAGCAAAAATTAGCAGGGTTACGGAATTGGGAAGCTTTTAAAAACCAACAGAAAGTAACTAAAAAACCATAAGGAGGAAAAGATGAAATACGAAGGTAAGCTAACAAGTAATATCAAAGAGGATACCAAATACTTCTTCAGATATATAAAGAGTAAAAGAGAGGTGAGAGTAGATATTGGACCACTGGAAAATGACACTGGATAGGCAGTAATAGGGGGACAAGAAATGGTGGACAAGCTGAATAAGTATTTTGCGTCAGTCTTCACTGTGGAACACACTAGCCGGAAGTCCGAGAGTGTCAGGAGGCCTAAGTGAGTGTAGTTGCTATTACTAGGGAGAAGGTGCTTCTGAAGCTGAAAGACCTGAAGGTAGATAAGTCACCTGCACCAGATGCACTACACCCCAGGGTTCTAAAAGGCAGCTAAAAAGATTGTAAAGGCATTAGTAAAGATCTTTCAAGAATCACTAGATTCTAGAGTGTTTCTGGAGGTCAGGAAAATTGCAAATGTCACTCCACTCTTCCAGAAGGGAGGGAGGCAGAACAAAGGAAATTATAGGCCAGTTAGTCTGACCTCAGAGGTTGAGAAGACGTTTGAGTTGATTGTTAAGGATGAGGTTTTGGGGTAGTTGGAGGCTCATGATAAAATAGGCCAAAGTCAGTATGGTCTCCTTAAAGGGAAATATTGCCTGAGAAATTTATTGGAATTCTTTGAGGAAGTAACAAACAGGATAGACAAAGGAGATTTGGTTGATGTTGTGTACTTGGATTTTCAGAAAACCTTTGACAATGCGCCACACAAGAGCCCATGGCATTACAGGAGAGATACCAGCATGGATAGAGCACTGGCTGAATAACAGGAGGGAAAGAGTAATTCTATGCTTAAGGACACAGAAGATTTTAAATATGTTCATTATCAAAGTAAATGTATTATCAAAATACATATATGTCAATTGTCTAAATGGAGAGAAACTATAAAAAAAATTGAAATGCAAAGGGACCTGGGAGTCCTTGTGCAGGATTTCCTAAAGGTTAATTTGCAGGTTGAGTCAGTGGTGAGGAAGGCAAATGCAATGTTAGCATTCATTTCAAGAGGACTAGTATAAAAATAAGGGTGTAATGTTGAGACTTCATAAAGCACTGGTGAGGTCTCAGTTGGAGAATTGTGAGCAGTTTTAGGCCCCTATTTTAGAAAGGATGGGCTGAAAGTAGAGAAGGTTGAAAGGAGTTTCACACGAATGATTCCAGGATTGAATGGCTTGTCATTGAAGAGCATTCGATGGCTCTGGGTCAGTAATCACTGGAATTCACAAAAATGAGGGGTGACCTCATTGAAACCTATCAAGTAGTGGAAGGCCTTGATAGAGTGGATATGGAAAGGATGTTTCCTATTGTGGGAGAGTCTAAGACCTGAGGACACAGCTTCAGAATAGAGGGGAGATGAGGAGGAATTTCTTTAGCCAGAGAGCAGTGAACCTGTGGAATTCTTTGCCACAGGCAGCTGTGGAGGACATCTTTCTGTACATTTAGACAGATATTTTATTGAGCACAGAGGAAATTACAGGCGGGGTTGAGAGATTCTTGACTGGTCAGGGCATGAAGGGATATGGGGAGAAGGCAGGAGATTGGGGCTGAGAGAAAAAATGGATCAATCATGATGAAATGGCAGAGCAGACTCGGCCAAATGGCCTAATTCTGCTCCTGTACCTTTGGTCTTATGTCACCATATGCAACCCAGAGATTCATTTTCTTGTGGGCATACACAATAAATCCATAATAGAATAATAACCATAAAAGAATTAATGGAAGACTTGGATGCCTTCTCAAATAGCATGTAGCAATTTCTGAACAGTGTACTGGCAGCTCCTTGAAACTTGTGTTTGTGTATCGACTCATGTTCGCACACACTTCTGGTGGACGGTTTGAGAATTAACATCTGTGTTGAGGACAACTTAGACAAAGCTGCATCAGGCAGGAGTCACAGATACAACTGTCCAATGTGATCCATCAATCAATATGATTATGGTTGTTCTGGCAATTGGGCTCAACTCCACTTTCTTTTCTAATTCTGTAAATAACTCTAGATTCCTCTGCAAGCTAAACTTTTATCTACTTTCCCCTTCACTGGAGTCAGTTATAAACATACACAGACCACCAAGATAGAGATGTCCAAAGAATCACAACAATCTTAGCAGTAAAATTCCTTTTCATCTCAGTCTACAAAAGCCAACCCTTTATTCTAAGCCTTACTCTCAGGAATTGCCCCATAGTTCTAGACTCCCTCACCAAAGAAATACTTTTCATAGCATCAGAATCAAATGAATTTCAATGCAATCACTTTATGCTTATAATCTCCATTGTGCTTCACAAAACAATACCCTCATGCCAGGAATCAATGTAGTGAATCTTCTTTGCACCACTCTAAGCCAAGCATATCCTTCCTCAAATAAGAAGCCCAAAACTATAGACATTATTCCAACTGTGCTTCACCAAAACCCTGTAGTTGTAGCAAGATAGTGATACTCCATTCCCTTTGTTATTCCCTAGACTTTCCTATTTATGGCACCTGCAAATTAATTTTCTGGATTTCTTATGCACATGTCATACCATCTAAGTAATTTATGCTTCACTATTCTTCCAACCCGATTCTCACTTTTTTTTTGTCTAAATTCATCTGTATAACCATAGAAGACAGCGCTGTTGTCTTTCCATACAGGCAGTGCCATGTAATCTAGAACTAGAGTCTAAAATTAAATTTCAAAAGACATCCCCAAATCATTTTCCAAATACTGATGGAACTAACCGGTCAACAGTTACCTTTGCTTCCCTCAACTAAACAAAAAAATAAATGGTATTTATCAGGTATCAAGTTGCAAAATCTTCCTGTTTCAAAACTAGAAATAACTTTACCCATCAAAACGAGATCACAACCTGAAAAATAAAGTCAATCTATGGGTACCTATCTTCCATGTTCCAATCCAAAGCCATTATTTCCATGAATAGGAAATGGTCTTGAATCAGAGCTATACCATGATACAGCAAAGGAAGAAGTCATTTGGTCCATCTTGTTAGTCCCAACTCATTGAAAGAATGACTTAATTACACACTCTGCTCTTTACTTTGCCAAATACCTCCCAAATGTTCTCTTTGTTTAGTTATTATTTAAAGATACAACACAGTAATAGGCACTTCTGACCCAACAAGTCCATGCTGTCTAATTGCAACAATTAGCCTACTAACTCGTATCTCTTTGGAATGTTGAAGGAAAAATGGAGCACATAGAGGAAACTTGCGCAGTCATGGGAAGAACATTCAAACTCCTTACAGGCAGCGGCGGGAATTGAACTTGGGTCACTGACATCATAAACCAGTTGTGCTAACCACTGTGCTACTGTGCCACTGCAGTATAGTGGTTAGCATAACGATATCTGGAAGGAGTTTGTACATTCTACCTTGACCGCATGGGTTAACTCCAGGTACTCTGGTTTTTTCCCATATTCCAAATATGTATGAGCTAATTGGTCACATGGGTGTAATACGGGCCTGTTACCATGCGGTATCTCTAAATAAATTATATATTACACTACTTTTGAAAATTCCTTGTGAATCTGCTTTTTTATTCCTCTCATCCATTGCATCCTAGATCGTATCTCCTCACAGCCTAATATAATGCTTTTGCTAATTATAAATTAGTGTCCATATACCTCTGGATTTTTTCTCCAATTATGCTGGAGAATTTTGAGCACTTTGGTTATATATTCCTTTCATCTAAGATAAACAACTCAGCTTCTAAAGGCACTACATAAAAAAGAAAGGTTGTCCTATGTTTCAGGATGAGAGGTGACCTGATAGAGGTGTATAAGATGATGAGAAGCATTGATCGTGTGGATAGTTAGAGGCTTTTTCCCAGGGCCAAAATGGCTAACATGAGAGGGCACAGTTTTAAGGTGCTTGAGTTACAGAAGAGATGTCAGGGGTAAGTTTTTTTTTCCACACAGAGGTTGGTGAGTGCGTGGAATGGGCAACAGGCAATGGTGGTGGAGACGGATACAATAGGGTCTTTTAAGAGACTCCTGGATAGATACATGGAGCTTAGAAAAATACAGGGCGATGGGTAACCCTAGGTAATTTCTAAAGTTAGTACACGTTTGGCACAGCATTGTGGGCTGAAGGGCCTGTACTGTGCTGTAGGCTTTCTATGTTTCTATGTTTCATATCAAGGGTCAATTCTTTGGCCTGTTGCTGACTGAGAGAACAGCTTATTAAAGGTTACAGAGAAACAATCGATTGTAATATCACCCGCACCCACACCTCACAACCCTTCCCACCACAACACAATAGAAAGGACCAGGTTCTACATCAAGATGAATATTGTGTCTGGGATTACCTTGGCAATGAGGGCCATAATGATTTTTACAACACTGGGGAATCCATAAAGGATTAATACATTGTCTGCTGCAGCCACGTATGAGGCGAGTTTGACCCGAACGTCGCCAAGGATCCTGCACCATGCCATAGGAATATTCAGGGTTTTCATGCCATTTGTTGTAGAAGTGAAAAATGTGTGGCCAAATTTGAGCCAGGCTGAGTTTTCTGTACTGACACAATTGGTAATCTGCGCCGTCCTTCAAACAGAATAGACATAATGATCTCAGAGGCTTAATTCTCAATATTAAGAGACAAACCTTATATGATATTAAGTTTAGCATTGATCACAGAACATTAATTTTTTTTTAAATTTACAACGAGGCTTAAAATTCTATTATGGTTCTAACCTTGCAGAGCCAAGATATTTCTCTGTAAGAACATAACAAAGGTAAGGAGAAATCATTCAGCCTCTTTACATAAAGATATTCACTTACCTTCTACCCCTATATCCCTTGATTCCTTTAATATCAGTAAATATGTTGATTTCTATATTGATTGCAATCAATGATAGCACTTTCACAGATCTCTGAATATAGAATTTTAAAGATTCACCACCCATTTACCAAAGAAATTTCTAAATTTCATTTCTAAATGGTCAACCCTTTAATTTGAGACTACTTTCACTGGTTCTAAATTCCTCAGCCAGAAACGGTTTTTCCCCTTATTTACGCTGTGAAGCTCTGTGAGAATTTTGTACATTTCAATAAAATCACCTTTTTTTTTTTAAAACTCCAAGGAATAAGTGCTTGGCTTATTCAATGTCTTTTAATACGACACACCTCTATTGCAGGCACCTTTCTGGTGACTTCATTTTCCAAACTATTCCTAATATTCAACGATTCCCTCAGGATATACCAAAGTATCTTATTTGTATTGGAAAAACTGGCATGTATATACCTTAACAATATGTTAAAGGAAATGACTGAGGAAAAATTATGACCATTATGGGCATCAGCAAATATAATCTATTTGACAAGTAGCTTCTGTAGTAACTGCACTGGAGGGACTTTCAATTACTTCCTTCAGGTAAATATTTTATAAAACTGCATTGGTTCTGAAGTTTAATGCAAATTTTCCACATAAAGTAAGTCTTACCTGAGGTTTTGATCCAGGAGGACAATAGGGAGGCTCCAAACAGCTACCACATTTCCCCTAAACATGAACAGTTTACAGTAAGCCATAAGCAACTTCTTTTTCTTAAAAATATTTGGAATCAGAATTTCTTTTTTCTGTGTTTAGGTCAATTGAAAGACATAGATCCATTTGTGCAGGAAACTTGAATAGAATAGAAAGCGAGCTATCTGATTTTCTGCCCACTTAAAGCAATACATGGGAAATCTGATGGTCTTTCTTTTACATATCTACCCTTTTCTCATTGATCCATAATAATCAGGAAGCAAAAGAGAAAATTTGTTCCAAACCTTTCAAAAATCCTTTGTTGTACAAAGAACTACAAAACCCATTCAATCTTAAATCAACTTTCCAAAGAAGAATAGTAAGATATTTTACTTGTTTCAAAACTTTGTGGACTATGAAGCTTATGATCATGAACTATGCCACAATTATAAAGGTCATTGGATAAAGAACTCAAACAGAAATTATAAATAATATTGTGATGTATCATCACAAAGGATCCCATACCAAAAGAAAACAGAGTAAAAGAAATACAGCATATATATTAAAAACATTTTGAAAAGAAGCAGATCAGTGAGCTGATGCACCATCAATAACTCTCAGAGATGGGAGGTGAACGATAGGCTTTTATTAGCCGCAAAACAGAGCACAGCATCTCAGAGACTGAGGGGGGAGCAGTGCCTCCAATCACCTTTATACCGGAGTCTGTGGGAGGCGCCACAGGAGCAGCCAGCAGAGGGGCATGTCCAAACAGGTATACATAGTTTACCACATGTGCACAAGTAATGAATGTGCAACAACTGCTCATTCACTCAATTGCCATTTATAAATAGTACCGTGGAACTGAGCAAACCTTCAAGTATCAATTTAGTAATGCGTTGCAATGTCACAGTGTGAATTATGTGAAATATGGTCTGGGAATTGATGTTAAATGTATTGCCCTGTTGTTCTTTCCCTTATTCATTCTCATCTTAAGTATTTCAGAGTTTATTTGAGTATGAAGTAAAAATCACACAAATATGCTCTAGCAGCGTGAACTTAGTCAGAACGATTGTACAAAAATATCTTTCATTAATTAATAGTATATCAATATCCCCTGCCTCATCAATTCATTTTCCCCTCACCAGTAAAGCAATGAGAAGTGATACTTACAATAGCAGGGTGCATTGTAAGGGCGTCACACCGAGCTCCTACATGTGGTGGCTCCAAGAGTCTATTGATGCCGTACGCGATCCCACCATCAAATTCCAGGTGTCTTTGAACAATATGAGCACTTCCATCATTCACAATCAAATCCCCCTGAACCAAAGATAATATTGTATGAACCACATTTGATGCACTGGATGGTAATGGCATCATTAGGAGGCTGTGCTTTTACTCTTGTCTTCCAGTCTACCACTACACTAATATTTTCTGACCTCCAACCATCCCCGACTCCACATTAAAACTTCTCTCAGAATTGCAGCAGCCACAATTGAATAAACTATCAGCTAAAATAAGTTTAAACATTTAGCATGAATGTTAAGGCAGAGATCAGAAGAATCTTTCAACTATGGGAACACTTCAGCTATAGCCAAGAAGCCAGTCATATTGAACAGTTCTCACAGATGATAACTAAAGGGGAAAATGTATAATTCTTCTAGCTAACACTCTAAGTATTACTCAGAGTACAACATATTGGCTGGAACATATATGCAAGGTGAAATATAATAAAAGAGAGATATTAGGATTTTTTAGAAATATTTATGTAAAGGAATTTCAATCTAATTAGCAGTGTGATCACTTGAGTCAGATATTCTCCTAAGAGGTTGACTATTGGTGGGTTCTCAATGGCTGAAGAGTCCGATGTGGGATCCACATATTCTGGTGCAGTGTGGGCAAGAGTAAGTATTGGCTGTGGTTAGTGGTTGGGTCTTTTGGACAATCTAATTACATAGAACTGATTCTCTATTTTGACAAAATGGCTGAGCAATAATTATGATTTGATATGTTGTTTAAAACTCCTCTGGACCTCACACAACAAGAGAGAATTTCAGGGTTATTACTAAAGTAGAATTTGAATATAAATCCCTGACTTTTGCCAATTCAGAGAAACTACTAAGCAGGATGGTTTCCAGTGGAATGCCACATACAGATTGCAGTTTCAGGGTTTCCCATAGAATGGGCAAGAATAACTGTCATCATCATTATGTAACAACACTGAAAACTGATCATTTTGCTGACATTACAATCAGAAAGGCTGGGCCATAGTTAATCAATTCAATTGTTATTCTTTTGGATTTAATTTGGTTTATTTTCCCAAGTTTCTGCCCTGAAGATATTGGGGGTTTTGTTCCATATGCACTCCGAACCCCCAGTATTTTATTACATAGGCCACCTTTGTGAGATAAAGTAGTGTTGATGTTCGTGGGCAATTCGTAGAGTCATGGTCAATCCAGATTCTGTCATCATCCAACATATTTTCCTTCCAAAAAAAAGTAAAGCTTTTGCCTGTGGGAAAACACAGTAGCCACTGCTGTCTCTATATAGTGGTCAAAAATAAGGACATTGCTGCTCGCTGCACTGTTTGCAACAGTGACTTTTCTATTGCCCATGGTGGGTTAAATCACTGTAAAAGAGGTGAGTTTAACAGGTGTCATTCGTTCATTAGCATAGCTAATGGTAGTTAAACTAGCTGGCCAGCTGCTAAGGAGCTACTCTATTGATGTCCTACGTGACGAGGACGAACTCCCTGTAGACTTGCTTAAAGTTGTAATAGAATAAAAAAAACAACTCCATGATAATATAAGTACATATTTTAATGTCACATTTTCTGCACATACCCTACTTGGTTTACAGATTAGACAAAATCACTAAACAAAGTATTACAGACACCCTTGGAGGTCGACCGGGAAGGGTTGCAGGGGGCAGTGGTGCTACCTCCCTGAAATGAGTTTTTGCAGGGTGGGATATCTGTGAAGAAAGGTGGAGGGGCAGGTAGTGTTGAGGAAGCATAGAGGCTGCAGATGGACACAAAAATTAGGAGGATGGGCAAAGAAGTGGCAGATGAAATACAATGTCAGAAAGTGCATAGCCATGCACTTTGACAGAAGGAATTAAAGCATAGACTTTCTAAATGGGGGAAAACCCAAAAATCTGAGGTGCAAAGGGACTTGGGAGTCCTTCTGCAGGATTCTCTGTAAGTTAAATTGCAGGTTGAATCATTGGTGAGGAAGGCAAATGCAATGTTTGCATTCATTTCAAGAGGACCAGAATATAAATGCAAGGATCTAATGCTGAAGCTGGATTAGGCAATGGTGAGGCCTCACTTGGAATATTGTGAGCATTAGGCCCCTTATTTAAGAAAGGATGTGCAGACATTGGAGAGGGCTCAGAGGACGTTCATAAGGATGATTCTGAGGATGAAAGAGTTAACAAATAAGCAGCAATTAAATGCTCTGGGCCTGTACTTGCTGAAATTTAGAAGAATGAGGGGTGATCCAATTGAAACCTAGCGAATGTTGAAAGGCCTACATAGACTGGATGTGAAGAGAATGTTTCATTTGGTGGGATAGTCTAGGACCAGAGGGCACAGCCTCAAAATAGAGGGACATCTAGTTAGAATAGAGGTTAGGAGGAATTCTTTTAGCTAGAAGGTAGGAGTCTGTGGGATTTGTTGCCACAGGTGGCTGTGGAAGCCAGATCACTGGGTGCATTTAAGGTGGAGGTCGATAGGATCTTGATTAGTCAGGGCGTGAAAGGATATGGGAAGGCGGCAGCAGAACGGAGTTGAGAGAGAGAAATTGATTTACCATGATGAAATGCTGGGTCAAAAAGCCTAATTCTGCTCCTATGTCTTATAGTCTAATCAAAAAATATTAATCAATGACCTGTGATTCAAGGCACCTCTTGGAATGTCAACAGGTGTGGTAAAAAAGGTTCATCAAATATGTTCATGAAGAATAGATAAATAATCCACAAAATTGATTAAGAATTAGTAATAATATCATGAAGAAAATCCAGCAGTATCTATTGTGAATGTGAACAATTCAACCCCAAATGTGCCCGTGTACAAGTTGGTTTAAAAAAGCCAAATTTAAACCCCAGGTTAGCAAGTTTTCTCCTTAATTGTCCTCTTGTGAAACAGGCTGCCCTCCAATCATTGAACAGTTATACCAGCAGACAGAACATCCTTGGTGATGACCAACTGTAAGGAAGGACACTGCTGGGACGTTCTGAATGTCATGTTATTTGGATTTTGTCAAGGGTTAGAATTTGGCAGAACTATTTAACATTCAGAGCACTCACTCCTGAAGCTCAGTTCCACATTATCCGTTGGTTAAAACTTACAATTAAAGTCCGACTGCAACTGACTAAAATCGTTGATCCTTGCATCGTTCTTTTGGCATTATTAAGCGGAAGATCTGCTGCTAAAGTCTGTAAATGAAGAACACTGCACAATCACTTCAAAGACATCGTATTCAGAATGTCTACTACGTCCTTATTTGATCACCAGAAGAAGGACTGAGAATATTTGTTATGCAGCAAAGACCGTACGCAATTTTTAAGAACCATGGATTATTCCTACAGACAGTCAAAGGCAAAAGTAATATTTTACAATAGACAATAGGTGCAGAAGTAGACCATTCGGCCCTTCGAGCCTGCACCGCCATTCTGAGATTATGGCTGATCATCTACTATCAATACCCGGTTCCTGCCTTGTCCCCATATCCTTTGATTCCCCTATCCATAAGATACCTATCTAGCTCCTTCTTGAAAGCATCCAGAGAATTGGCCTCCACTGCCTTCTGAGGCAGTGCATTCCAGACCCCCACAACTCTCTGGGAGAAGAAGTTTTTCCTTAACTGTCCTAAATGACCTACCCCTTATTCTCAAACTCTGGTACTCTGGTACTGGAATCTCCCAGCATCTGGAACATATTTCCTGCCTCTATCTTGTCCATTTTGTCTTATCTTGTCATTTTGATAGTTTGATTTATTTAGAGATACAGCATGGAACAGACCCTTCAGGCCCAATGAGCTGCACTGTCCAGCATTCCAGCCTAATCACAGGACAATGACCCATAAACCTACTAACTGGTATGTCTTTGGATTGTGCAAAGAAAATGGAGCACCCGGAGAAAACATGCTCACAGAAAGGATGTACAGCTTTTCTTACAGAGAATGCCAGAATTGAACTCTGACACCCCAAGCTGTAATAGCACTGTGCTAATCATTACAATATAGGCTTTCACTACAGAGAGTTGCCATATTAGGCACCATCTTTTCTTTAGGGGGTTAGAGTTAATATATAAAATAGAGAAACAAAATTAAACTTGTTGCTAATAAAACTATTGCACATTGTTGCTCAAATTCACTGCTCTGATGGGCTTCACTAAGAGTGTGGTGCAAACAGAGATACAGCAGTACTTTAGATGGTAATTTGAAAGGAGTATGTACTGGGAATAGAGAAGCAAGGAATGATATTGTTTAATTGATACTTAAACAGATAAAGAACATAAACCTAACTATAAGATAACCAGCCTTTGTAGTCAGAATGGCAATACAGGAAGAGACTATAGTTCCTTCAGGATGTGGGAAATTTGAGCAACAGATGTTGGCTTGAACAAGCACATCTGCAAGAACTATCTCCAACTGCAATGACTGAAACATGGGATTTCAGAATTTGGAGCTATAGCCAATCTGATAACAGAGGGAATGTGATAGCTGTTTGGAGAAGCAGCTTCCATGTGTAATCACCAAGATAAGAATAAAGTGACTGAAAATAAGAATAATGGTGACTGAAGATCTCTGATAACTGACAACGAAAGGAAATGATATTTCCATTTCCATTACTTCTCATTACAAAAGCCATGTCATTTTAAACTTTTCCATTCTCCTCACAAAGTCGTTCTCCTTTCTTCCTACCTTTAACTGTACCCTTTCTGGCCCTCTCTTGGAATTAGCCACAGTATCACCCATTAGTTGCACTCATCTCTGTGTAACAAGCTACACTGAAGATGATAATTTAGAAATTGGTTCTCATAAAAAAATGATTGCTGTGCAGTTGAGCTAACTGTACTCATCGCTAGGCCTCTTAGTAGCTGTTGGGAATTACAACCCCTGCTTTTCCAGGCAATTTTGAAACCAAATGTGTAAAAAACTATAGAACCGGCCAATATTCATGCATTCATGCATCCAAAAGCATATTTCCTTTTTTTTGCCAAATTCTAGTGCCAGAAATCTTCTACTTCTATTTATAAATATGCAATTAATATACTTAAAATTAAAATCCCTTTACATTGTGAGGTGTAAAGGTTCTGCTCACTCTGCAGAACTTGCTCTGCCTTGGCATTACAGGGACTGCAATGAGAAGAGCCATCAGGACCATCACAGAGGTCGCTGAGCGAGCTCCCAGGTGACCCAGCACTTCCATGGACCAGTGCTACTGGGACACAAGCTGGGGCCTGATCGAACCTGCTGGGTCACCTGGGTGAAGGTTTCTGGTGTTGAAAGACCAGAACTACCCAATGACCCCAGGTTACATCACTGATGATGTGTCCCAGTGTCCTAGGATGTACTTCAGCATCATATGAACTCGTTCTACCAGCTTCAAAAATTTGCATTTATGCACCCAGAGACCCAAAAGGTCTTCTGCAAAAATGAAAAAATAAGAAATTAGAAAAAAGACATAAAAAGGTTAAGAGATTTTGAATTACTCCCTTAACACGTGATTCAACAGGGAAAGGCAGAATGGTAAGGATCTCAATAGTTCAGAGCTGAGGCTGTGCCAGTAACAGGGGAGAGCTAACCTGGTTGCAAAATGGGTAACGAGGAAATAAAACACAAATAACATGGTAAAAACTGAAAACAGATATTGAAATCACACAACACATCTGGGTGAGGGCAAATCAGGAGCCATGGCTTACTGCAAAAGTCCGTGCAGGCTGAGGTGGAATGTGATCTGCTTTCAGATTGGGAGATGCGACAGCTCACAGGGAAGCAAGAAATGTGCTTTCCCACTCCATCGGGAAGGCGAAATGGGAGCATTCTCAGAGAACTTACTGTCTCTTCTGCAATACCAGAGACACGAGGCAGATATGCCAAGGAATTTAAAGGATTATAGACTGCATGTCAGTGACCAGGATGCTTCACTCCGAGAGGCTGAATATCTTCTACGCCTGGTTTGATGCGCAGAAAAAAGTGCTGGCGAGGAAGGCACCCCTCCCCCAGGGGAGCAGACACTCTGTCTGGCTGAATTGAGGTGAGGAAGACCCTTGCAAAGCTGCTTGATAATATACCAGGTCAGGTCCTGAAAGACTGTGCAACCCATCTGATGGAGGAGCTGATGAATATATTTAACATCTCTCTGGAACAATCCATTGTTCTATTGGCTTTCAAGGCAGCAACCATCATTCAGTGTCAGAGGCAGCGACAGTATCTTACCTAAACCACTATTGTCCAGTGGCATTGACATCAACCATTATGAAATGCTTTCACCGGCTGGTCATGGAGAGCCCTGAAGCCTTTCTCCCAGCTACACTAGACCCTTGCCAGTTCGCTTATTGCTCAAATCAATCCACTAATGATGCAATATCCTCTGCCCTGTCCCACCTGGAAAATGGCATCTCATATACCAGGCCGCTGTTTATAGACCAGTTTGGCTTCCAGCACCTTCATACCCCAGAAACTGGTGGGGAAACTGACCTCGCCAGGTCTCAAACCCGCCCCCCCCCCCCACCGCAACTGGATACTGGACTTCTTAACAGTGAGGCCACAGTCAGTCCGTGTGGGCAGCATCATCTCTTGTTCCATTACGCTGAGCACTGGTGCTCCCCAAAGCTGTGTGCTCAGCCCACTGCTATTCACATGCCGATTCATAACTGTGTCACAGGATCCAGTTCAAACCGTGTCATCAAGTTTGCAGATGTTCCTCCTTAGATGGAGAGATGTTGCCCCGCCCACTCATGCGCAATGGCTTAACGACATTATGGCCTGCTTGGACCTCGAAAAAATTCATTATTCAGTTCTTAATTCGGATCTAAAGTTCCATAAGGTCTGGGGACCTTTTATTGAGTACTTTCATAACCTTCCTCCTGACTAGGGTTTTTTTTTCTTCTTTTTTTTTCTTCTTTTCGGTCCCTTGCTTTCAGCTCCCTTTTTTTTCTGGTAGTAGGCATTATTATCCTCTGTTGCTAAGTGTATTCACAGTCTGGGAGTTTGACTATCCTGACCTATACTCTTTATACTGTGTGGTGGTTGGTCTGGAGTTGTTGTTTTTTTTTCTTGTGTTGCGGGGCTTGGGGAGGACGCTAAGCTCACTTGTCTTTAATTTAGGTGCTTTTTTGTTAAATTCTCTTCCTTTGTAGCACATTGTTATTGTATGCTTAATCTTGCACTGTATTAATGCTCCTCATTGGGATTTGGGGTTTTTAACTTTGTAAAATGTTTTGAAAAACTAATAAAAAAAATTAAAAAAAAAGTTTGCAGATGAAACATCAGTGGTTGGCCTCATCAGGACACTGACGAGACGGAGTATAGAGAGGAAGTGGAGTGGCTGGTGGGTTGCTGTGAGAAGAACAACCTAAGCCTGATTGTGGAGAAGACAAAGGAAATCATTGTGGACTTCAGGAAGGTGCAGACAAACCATCCCCCTCTGCGTATACATGGCTCCTGCGCAGAGAGAGTTGAGTTCACCAGGTTCCTGGGAGCTCATGTTACAGGTGACCTCGCCTGGTCCCTTAATATCACCTCCCTGAACAAGAATACACAGCAGCACCTCCACTTCCTCAGAGGATTGAGGCAAGCAAAGCTCCCCCTCCCATCTATGGAGCACCATTGAGAGGGTGCTGGCACGTTGCATATCCATCTGGTCTACGAGCTGTCGACCATCAGACCTGAAGTCCCTGCAAAGGACTGTAAGAACAGCTGACAGGACCACAGGGGTTTCAGTCAGGGACATTTACAGAATCATATGCAGGGCCCTTAGCAGAAACTAGTAGAAAGCACATGACCTGGTTGTTTAAGGAACCCACTCATCCACCGTGACTTCCTCCCATCAGGCAGGAGAACGGCCAGGATCAGAAACAGTTTCTCCCCACAGGCCATTAGGCTTCTGAACTCCCAGCTGCATTGTTCCACACCTCACAATATTTAATATTCATGCATTTTAGTTTGTTATTTATGTGTGATTCATCTATAGATTTTATCCCTACCTCATAAGTTATCACCTGCTATGTGTTTTATGTGTTCTACTGTGCTTTACACACTGGTTCAAAAAACATTGTCTCATTTCCAGATACATTATATAAACGCACGTGATTAAATGACAATAAACTTCACTTGACTTGAGAAAAAAGAAAAAAGTAAATACAATTAATTGCATATGGGTAAAACACAACAAACTTATTCAAATGAGAAATGCTTTAAATATGCATGAGAAGGTGTCTTAAATCATTCTAAGATTGTGAAGCATAGAATAGTGATACAGATACTTTTGGTTAGCTGGTTGAAAGAAAGGAGGCTGTGGAAACCTACATTTTGAGTAAACACTAACACAGACTGAGAGGCCACTATTGTTCTTCAGTTTGTCATCTCAGGCCAGATTATGTAATTTCTAACCCTTAGGGTAGTGTAGGTTTGATGAACAGAAGATTACTCCTTTGAGTATAGATTTATAGGCTGTAAGATTTAGTATGGGTAGAAATTTCCCTTACAATTATCCCAGACCTTTGTAGTTATAGAACTCAATAGGAAAAGATTGGCAAGCTGAAGGATTTTTCATAAGTAAAAGAATCCAAAATAAATTACACACCTTGGATATTCCAAATTAGAAGTAAGTTGTTCTTATGTCTAAAGTTGCTGAACTCATAGTTTATCCGGTTTTGAAAGTAAAATTCGGCAGATCTTTTCCTGCACTCCTATACACCAGATGACAGAGGGCCTGAGAATTACAACAGGTCTAAAGGACTAGGTCATGTGGTTTTTACCAGTTTCTATGCACCCACTTTTTTAAGATTTCTCTGTTCCTAAAACAAGATGGTCTTGTTTCTTGTTGGACATAAGGAAAGGCATTACAGAGGCACTTAAGATCCATTAGAGGGTCTAATCCCAGGTTGGATCATCCCAAAAAGACTTAATTACATTTCCCATTTCATAGACTTATAGAAAGCCACACAACAAACCTAGCAGTCTGCAAAAACATTTACAAGGTGAATATGTATACAAAGTTGTGCAGAGAGTTTCTGTAACACACTTTTGAAGAAAGGAAACACCTGGCAGAATCAAAACAGACTCATCTTTGGGTGAATGCCACAAAGCTCCCACTAGGTGGACATCTGTTTTATTTGTATTTTATCCTCAACTATTTCTGCACTTTTTAATTCCCTTCTACTCCTCCTTCCAAAATTATTTGAACCTTTACTTCCTTGTTATCCATTTTGCAAGTTAGTTCTCTCCTGTTATTGGTACAGCCTCACCTCTGTAACTATTAAGATCCTTATCATTCTGCCTTTCCCAGTTGAGCAATTCAAAACTTCCTGCTTTTTATGTCTTTTTTCTGATTTCCTATTTTTTTTGCACAGCTCCTGGACTTTCATATACTGCTGATTGCCAAATTGCTTCAGTGATAAGAAATTTCCGTTAGTAATACCCGTGGAAGTGTTTCTCAGATTGGAAAGAAGTTTGAAATGCTGCTTCCCCAAAGGTCAGTTCAATCAGACATCAATCAGATTTTGTTGGCAACTGCTTCAAAACCAGTTGCCCTTGTATCATTCAATGACATTAGTATTTAATTTTAATATTATAAATTTAAGTATATAATGATAATATTTGTATTTTCAATGTAGTTTATTGGAGAGACAGAGCTGATGTTTCAGCATGCTATCAATGCCAAGAGGTTTTGATCTCAAATGTGACTGTGGTTTCTCCCTCCCTCCATTCAGCATTTCCAGTAAATTTGGTTTTATTTCAGGTTACCAGCAGCCAAAGTATTTTGCTTTCTTTGTATTTTGACCAACAATAACTTTAACACAGCAGAATTAGAAAACAAGTGATAGCTTTACAACTGTTAGTATTTCCAAACAGAACACAAACTTTATCAAGGATATACAAAATACGGTTTTTACATACCTTTGAATCCCTGATCATGTGGAATTTTAAGTATGCTGCTAGATTGTGTCTGTTCTTTTTACTAAAAAGCCAATCCTTTCTCTCTTTAGGAAGAGAATTGAATGCTTCATCCGTTGGCCACATCATTGTGAATGGTTTGTGAATTGGATCTTCTAACAGAGGTATCAGATTTGTTTCCTAAAAAAATTTGAAAATTTAACACTTACTGTTCTTAAAATAGAGTATTGCATTTCCAATATATACTTGAGGAAAATATCATTAACACATTAAAAAAAACTAATACAAACATTGTCTCAATTGATGCCTCCAAGTGGCCCTTATGTATTATATGTAATTGAACTATCGAATTGTATAACAATGCATGCTGATGGTTTCCAACTGGAAACCACTCATGATCTGAAACCTGTGCCTTTCATGGCCTATCGACAATGTCTTTATATTGACTGACAGCAGGGTGTTGGGACAAAACCAGATATCAATTGTGATAACGGTTTATATTACAGAGTTAACAAAGATTAAAAAACAGGTTTAATCTTAATTCAACTAACAACAATAAAAGTATGCCTCAGCACAAACAGAAAAGACCACGCTTTACTTGGACAACACTTTCATCTGGATCCTAGCAAGGGATCGACTCCTTGGCCAGCGAACATGTCTAAAAACTGACACAGATGCAGTAGACTGAACAACCTCTGTGCTGTAACCTTATCGTGCTTTCTCAAAAGGACTCAGCAAATTACTTGCCAATCTAAGTAAAAACAGAAAATGTTGAAAGATGAGGCAGCAACTGATGGAGAGAGAAAGAGTTAACATTCAGGTCAAAGAAGACTTGCAATGATCAGCCTTCAATCTGAAATGTTAACTGTACTTCTCAAGACTGTCCTGGTGAACATTGCCAACATTTTCTGTTTACATTTCTCATTTCCAGCATCTGTTTTTGATGAACTTTCCAACTTGTGACTCTTAGCAAATGCGGAGTTTGTTTCACAATTCTCACTCAGCTATCCAGAGCCTTAAAGAGCCCCATACATGTTTGCCACTGATCCCCTTGGAAGTGAATCCCAGAAAATGCCTTCAACATGGATGTCACACATTTTAGTTTCCCTTCTTAACCTGAAGCTCTCACTGTGGGCTAGCTACAAATAGGAAATGCCCTGTTTTGTTTATTTCCACTGCTCGCCACAGAGGGTACAACTCCCAATATAAGCAATAGATCACCAAGGCTGGTGACACAGTAGCAGGTTGAAAACCTACATAAAAGTGAGGATGTGGTCAATCACAAAGCCCTTTATTGAATTTATTTTGGTAATTTGTTGTTGGGAGAACTCCAGAAACTGTTCTACCTTTAATGTACATTCTGATCTTCCACTACTTTCAGGCTTTGATATAATACTTACAATCCCTTAATAACTGGTTTTAATTTAAATATGGTATTTTTATTGTAAATCTTGCTGTTAATTCTATAAGTAGATGATCAGATATTACGGTGGTTTATTCAACCATGAAAGAGATTGTGCCCACACTGAAGTTGAATCCATGAAAAATGGCTGTTTTCGCATATCTAATCTCAGTTCTCATATAACTCTCATCCCACAATTTCTTCTGATGCACAAGCCAGCAGATGATTTGAGTATACACCTCCCATCTTCAGGATGGTCTCAGCCCAAAACGTTGACTGTTCGTTTCCACGGATGTTGTCCGACCTGCTGAGTTCCCCCAGCTTGTTGTACATGTTGCTTTGACCATAGCATCTGCAGTTTACTTTGTGTTTACCTCCCATCTTACTCTTTGCAGTCCATCCCTCATGTCTTTCTCCTCTCTGGTACTCAGGAACCTGGCCAGAGAGCAGCAGCAAAATGGGAAGAGAGCCAAGTGCAGATAGACCATTGCACAATTTCAACCATCCAGCCACCAGCTTGACTCAGACACTCTGCCCCTGTTGTAGAGATTAATTTGCAGCTATCATCTCCATGTAGTGATTCACTAGGCACAGTTAGCCAGAGAATGTTCTAGCTGCCACTTCCTTCGACATGAATATTGCCAAAGGAGTCTCATGACGTGGCAGGCCAGCTCTAATGCATGTGTTTCAAACCAAGAAGCATGCAGCTTGTACAAGATGTTGTGGGAAGCTATCTCTGCCCAGCATGCACCTCCATTTGTCTACCTACTGCCTAAACCATAATTTCAGTTCCATTGTACATGTGCAGAAGTTATAGAACATCTTGTATTGGAATGCAGGCTTGGTTTGCTTCCAAGACAGTTGAGATTAATGTCACAATTTCTCCAAGCACAAGCTCTTACAGCAATTCGCTAGATCTAGGATTGCCAATTTCTCCTACCAGAAAACCGCATTCATGGGAGGGAGTGATTGCCCACCTTGCACTCACAACAATGTGGACCATACCTTAATGTAACTTATTGACTGTTATCCCTTTTGGGACATCTTGAGGTTTGAAAAGATTATATATAAAAGCAAATAATTTCTTTCTACCCAACTGTTTGCAGTGCATCTTGGGAACACTTCCACTCCACAGCACATTTGCACTGAAGCGTTACAACAGCCCAATAGCAGAAGCACCATGCTTAACAAGAAGGAAGATATCTCACCTTAATCAAATTACTAAATATTTTGTATCCATTTTCACTTGCAACTGTGCTGAAACTGGACTGCAAATGAAGAAAACAAAAGAGTGAAAGTTTATTTCAAAATTCTAAGGCAGGATAAAGACTCCAATCTTAAAACTACTTTCTTCTCTGTTACCCAGGTCCATAACACACTGCAGATATTGTAAAGCAATGCTCAGATGCACAAGCTGACTCCCCAGCTCCACAGCCCCCACTGGATTTTCCCCTCTTGATGGCAATAGATTTAGCTGGGATGTATTTTCAGACATGACAATAGTTCTCCAGTCCCTGCCAATGTGACTGCTTCTCAAGTGTGATCGTTGATGGTAAATTTGGTAGCCCCTTTCTCTCAGAGTGATGAAAGTCTGGAACTGATGCCTAGAAAGATGATGGAAATGTAAACCCCCACTACATTAAAAAAATACAACGATAAACAAATAAAGAGCCATAATCGGCAGAATTAGAGCTGGGAAGTGGGATTAACCTAAATTACAACTTTGTCTGCCACATGCTCAATGGGCCAAACTGATAGCTTGGCCCAGAGAATCCTAGAGCACTACAGCACAGAAACAGGCCCTTTGGCCTATCTAACCCATGTCAAACTATTCTGCCTAATCCCATTGACCCTCACTTGGACCATCCAGACATTTCTTATATGTTGCAATTGAACCTGCATCCACAACTTCCACCGACAGCTCTTTCCACACTCACACCATCCTGAGTGAAATGGTTTCCACCCAGGTTCCCTGTAAATATTTCACCTTTCACCCTTAACCTATGACCTCTAGTTCTAATCTCACCCAACCTCAGAGGAAAAAGCCTGCTTGCATTTATCGTATCTATACCCCTCATAAATTTGTATACCTCTATCAAATCTCCCCTCATTCTCCTATGCTCCAGGAAATGAAGTCCTAACCTCTTCAGCCTTTCCTTATAGCTCAGGTTCTCAAGTCCTTGTAAACTTTCTCTGTACTCTTTCAATCTTACTGACATCAATGTCTTATACAGATCCTACATAACATCCCAGCTCCTGTACTCAATACATTGATTAATGAAGGCCAACGTGCCCAAAGACTCTCTTTAACAACCCTATCTACCTGTGATGCCATTTTAAAGGATTTATGAAACTGTACTTGCAGATTTGTTTGTTTGACTCGTTAGTCAGTGCCCTGCCATGTTATCTCATAGTGATCAGCAGAGGAACCTAACTTTATTGCATGGCTCTGGTATCTAAATATCAAACACTGACGACCTGGCTCAGTCTACTTAATTGAGCATAGACTGCAAAATTATGGGTTGTTTTATGAAAATTATACAAAATTGTGCTGAGTTGCACCAGCAATTTGTGTGTGCTGCTCTGGACTTCCAGCATTGATCTTGTGATAATGGAATGTTTGCTGCTTTTAATGATTTCATCAAAGTGATTTTTTCATCATGGAACTTATTGAGATGTGTTAGCTTCTCATGCTCTACTCACTCCCAAGAAACTTGACTCTTCTCTTAAAATGGAACTGAATGGGGATATTTTTGCCTCACTCCCAGCAGGTTATTATTAGTCTTGCCTCATTATCCAGCTACATCTGATGTTCCCAGAGATACTGAAGTGCATTGGGTTACCAAACAATTGCATGTTATTTCTTGAATGAACGGGGTATTGAATTATTTCTGCATTTAGAAATAAACATAAAGAAATCTTCTATTTGCTAACTTTTTCACCTAAATTCCCTCATATTGCCATCATGGGGTGCAATCAGCTAACTCAGTGTAGACCAGCTATTCCACCTGCAGACTCTCTCAAATGTGTACTTAACCACTGACAGTGATTAGGCTACCAGAATCCATATTTCATAAAACTATAACATGTTGTTCAGACTATTTTCACACAAAATTGGGTGCCATGGTAGTGCAACACAGTTACAGCTCCAGAACATTCCCGAGTTCAGAGTTCAGTTCCGGCGCCTTTTTGCAAGGAGTCTCTGAACATCCTTGGGTACTCTGATTTCCTCCCACGGTCTAAAGATGTACTGGGTCATTGTAAATGCTCCCATTACTAGATTAGGTTTAATCGAAGTTGTGGGGATGCTGGGCTGGTGTGGCCAACAGCTGTGTTGTTAAATTTGCTGTAAAACATTCTCCAATTACGTTGATCGAGCATCAACCTTGGCAGTGTTCCTTACTCTACAAGCACCACCAGACCTACTGAGTAGTTTCAACAATTTTTGTTTTTATATCTAGTTATCATCTGTATTGTTTTGCTTTTTAACAAGGTGAAACCTTACAATGCAAATATGTCCATTAAAAATAACACCAGTTTGCCTCCTGTATTGTGCAACAGGTTCAGCGGTCTCATCGGAAGGAGAAACAAAGTTGAAATTTCCAGTCAGTATCCCTTCATCAGCACCTGAAATTTTACCTCTGATATTGCCCTACTTGCTGAGATACACTTGGAGTGTTGTGAGCTGCTTTGGATCCCTTAACTTAGAAAGGATGCACTGGAACTTGTAAAGATTCCAGAGGAGTTTCACGAGAATGTTTCCAGCAATGAAAAGGTTAATATATGAGGAGTGTTCAATGGCTCAGGACCTGTACTTGCTGGTTTAGAAGAATGAGGGGCGTTCTCACTGAAACCTATTGAATATCAAAAAGCCTAAATAGAGTGGATGTGGAAAGGATGGGTGAGTCTAGGGCCAGAGGGCACAGTCTCAGAATACATCCCTTTAGAACAGAGATGAGGAGGAATTTCCTTTAGCCAGAGGAGGTAAATCTGTGGAATTCATTGCCACAGATGGTTGTGGAAGTCAACTCATTGGGTATATTAAAAGTGGAGGTTGATGGGTTTGTGATTAGTAAGGGCATGAAAGGTTATAGGGAGCGGGCAGGAGAATGGGAGCTTGAGAGGGATAATATATCAGTCATTCTGGAATAACTAAGCAGACTCAATGGGCCAAATGGCCAAATTCTGCTCCTATGCATAATGGTCAAAAAACAGCATTTAATTGTAATTTCCAGTTTCTGTATGTTTCCTTTTTGCTACTATGTTGTGTGCTTGTCTCTTATAAACAGGGATATTTAGCTTGACATATTTCCAGACTTCCTTGAAACCTACCGGAGATGAAGTGGATGTTCGCACGTTAGACTCCAATTTGAATGGAACCAAAACTTTGCTGATATAATGAATAATCCCATTTGCCGCAATGTAGTTTGATCTAATGATTTGCACATCTTCATTCAAATAAATAGCATTCTATTTAAGAAGATAACATAGATTTAGAACAATATAATAAGAGTAAATCAGCATTTTTAAAAAAAATTGCAATCTTTTCATCCATTATTCCACCATCAGATAGATTCAGCATTTTTGGTTTATCAAGTTCCATGGTTGAGCATACAAACATCTCCTTGGGTCCACCTTGTCTCCTAATCAGCCTTTCCGATTGAGTGCAAAGAATCTCCTCAGAATACATACATCTGTTCTTAGACTAACCTGAAGTAGAGAAGAAGGCAGTTTATTCTTTGGACTGAAATCAAGTGGATGATATTCTACATCTGTAGAGAAAATCGGTGATTTCTGTACAGTTAACATATCTAGAAGTGAGCCAAAAGTCATCTGGGTCAAAAGCAAATGGATCTGGCACTAAACATAAATATCATTGTGAAGTATCAATAAACTTATATTTCCTACAAGGGTGGGCAAAAGTATTACCAGAACCCAACTGCTTAACAGCACTCTGGGAGTACCTACACTCCAAGGAGAGTAATGGTTCAAGAGACATCATATCTTTTTAGGAGGAAATAGAATGAATCTTTTATGCTGATAAGCACAACTTGTTTATAAATTTTTTAAATCCTGAGTTACATCATTAAAACAATGGATTAGGAAGCTGTTGCGTTTAAACCATATGATGCACTTTAGTTTGCACTATTGACTTTCAAGTGAGCAGTTTCAAGTTCCTGGGTGTCAAGATCTCTGAGGATCTAACCTGGTCCCAACATGTCGATGTAGTTATAAAGTAGGCAAGATAGCGGCTATACTTCATTAGGAGTCTGAAGAGATTTGGCATGTCAACATATACACTCAAAAACTTCTATAGCTGTACCATGGAGAGCATTCTGACAGGCTGCATCACTCTCTGGGCTACTGCACAGGACCAAAAGAAGCTGCAGAGAGTTGTAAATCTAGTCAGCTCCATCTTCAAGGAGCAGTGTCTCAGAAAGGCAGCATCCATTATTAAGGACCTCCAGCACCCAGGGCATGCCCTTTTCTCACTGTTACCATCAGGTAGGAGGTACAGAAGCCTGAAGGCACACACTCAGCAATTCAGGAACAGCTTCTTCCCCTCTGCCATCCGGTTCCTAAGTGGACATTGAACCTTTGGACATGACCTCACTTTTTAAAATATACAGTATTTCTGTTTTTTGCACTTATTTTAAATCTATTCAATATACCCATACTGTACTGTAATCAATTTATTTATTTATTGTTATTTTTTTCTCTTCTATATTATGTATTGCATTGAACTGCTGCTAAGTTAAAAAATTTCACATCACATGCCAGCAGTAATAAACCTGATTGTGATTCCACCACTGATTAAGAAGAAAACAACAGTCACAAAGGTGAAATGGAAAAGCAATAACAGAGGGCACTCTGGCAAATTTATTTTTCTCTGTGATCTAAATCAGAATGGACAGATCTCCACCGTCAATAACTAATCTTGCTTTTTACTAAGCAGTTCTTACTGCTTACTTCACATCAGTAATTCAGTGGACAGTGACATTCCCCAATACAGTGGGATTCATTTGACCTTTTTGAAAATCACATGAAAAATTCAAAGATAACCTTAAAATTTCTCTTGACACTGTATTGCACTGTTAGACTTATATACAATGTGACAAGGCATTATTGCAGGTGAATGAACATGGAGAGGACTGGGCAGTTCTCAATAAACTGGAAGTAACTAACTAGCAGACAATGACACCATGAGGCTACATATATTGACACTAAACTATCTCCGATTTTCTCACACCTGTCAGATTATTTGGTGGCATTGAGAAAACAGAGACTCAGAGTGAGGGCAGTAACAGAAATAAAGGATATTGAAATCTAAAGGCTTTGAAATTACACTATGAGATCACATCAGATATTAGTAGCACTGTCAGTACTTCCCGGGATATCCTGCAACACAGATGAATAATTAGTGCAATATCCTGAACTAAACAAACACACCCACCCACCCTGAAAGACACCACTTTGTAAACCTTGCAGGTACCCTGTATACAGGGACATTGTTGTATTATTGACACATCCTGAGGGTTAGCCTAAAACTAATACACCTTTCCTGTGAGATATCCTACAGATCCTGGGGATCTCCTGTGATAACTGTCACACTTTCTGAAGTATAACTGCACTTCACGTGGGATATCTTGAAGTAAAGAGACCTATCCTGTGCGCTATCCTGAAATAAAGATACTCTTCCTGTGGGGAATTCTGTAGTACAGACACACTTAATAAATGGTACAATAAGGTACAAATATACACCCTGGATATATCTTGTACTATAGAGACAGAAGTTATGGGATATCCTGAAGTACAGCCACACTTCCTGAAGGATATACAGATGCACACCCTGGACATATTCTCTAGTACAGCCATACTTCTGGGCAAATCCTTCATCACTGGGGATATCCTAAAGACATATATCCTGAAAGATGTACTGATGTCCATATAAACTACAGGGACACACTAAAAGAAGGATATACCCTGGGATACTTATAATACCGGCTGGCATTCTGCAATGGTGGTGGAGGCAGATACAATAGGGTCTTTTAAGAGACTTTTGGATAGGTACATAGAGCTTAGAAAAATAAAAGGCTAGGTAATTTCTAAAGTAAGTACATGTTTGGCACAGCATTGTGGGCCAAAGGGCCTGTATTGTGCTGTAGGCTTCCTGTGTTTCACATCCAGTGAGATCTCAAGTACTGACATACTTACCTTTTTTGTGGAGATCTGAATGTTTTTCCCAGATAAAGCGACAAGGGTAGTCTGCTCCCTTAGTTCAAAATCTGACAGGTCTTCACAGCCTACTATGTGATATCGAAGTAAATCTTTTATCAATCCACTTGATTCCCATTTTTCTATCTGTTGGGAAGTTAATTGGATAAAGGAGAGAATTTTAATGGAAGATTAAGGAGTTTTGTATAAAGTATTCAGAACAAGAAAGTGAAGAACTTTGTCAAGGCTTTGTATTTCCAGCAGGAAATTGTTTATCGGTCTATAAACTGAGGATAAGTAACTCAATTTTACACTGGCAGTGGAGCAGTGCAGCTGTGATTTCCCAATGGACACTGGCCACGTGCCAGGTCCTACTGTCAGGGTGAAGCAGCATCAATGCTCTGCTTCTGTGACCTCGAGCAAAGGTTTGGTTTGGGGGCTTAATCTGATTAGGGCTCCTGATGAAGTATATTAAGCCAGAAGTGATGCCAGACTGACGTAGCCAGCAATAGCTAGTAACAAGAACCAGCCCAGCTTGGAAGCCCCCTCCTCTTCATTGGAACCCTGATCTCAAGGATTCACATCTCCTCACTGTACTTTGTATTCTGATCACCTTGGAGGCTCCTGACTATCCCAAGAGTTCATTGTTTGCACAGCTTTGCAAAGCTATGAAGTTTACTGAGAATAGTGAACATTGCCAACAAGAAATAATTAACATTCAACTGAAATAATATATAAACTTTATACTCAAGTATAGCAAGTTCAGCTGGGCACATTCCACGCAGCACTCTGCAGTTATAGCATGCAATATTTCTGCAAACTCATTTTCTGTGAATTTCAGTTCACTCATTACATTTGAATTGCTAAACCTCAGAGGATAGAATTTGTTGTTTTTTGCACATACTGTACTAAACATGTGAATTAGTACCGTACGTGCATTGAATTCAGCTTCTGAATTTGAGTTCCTTTGACTTTAAAAGAGGCAAATTTCAGAACAGAATTTCATTCATGATCTATTTTGTTTAACACATAAAACTAAGTTGAATTTCTATAGCTAGCTTGCAGCCAATAAGAAATAAATACATAGTAAATCAAAACTATTTCCAGATTTTGGGGGATCCACTCTTTCTCATTTTTACACATGAAGTCCTCCCCTGAAAGAGATGCTGACTTGGAATATTGTATAATCCAAATAAATGATGGAATCATCCTCTAAAGTAGTTGAAGCCAGTGAATTTGAACAGACTATTCAGTGCTGGGAAGACACACCAGATCAAAGTTTTTCTTTATCAAAAATATTGGGGGAATCAGATATAGAGCCTGGAGAAGGAGGTACAATATATTAGCAAATGTTAATATACCTCCTTCTGTTTTGCAGTGTGGCATTTATAACAACAGCTTCCAGGTTCAATTCCCATTGCTTTCTATAAGGAGTTTGCAAGTCCTCCCCATCACCACGTGGGGTTCCTCTGAGTGCTCTTGTTTGCTCCCGCATTTCAGGGATGTACAGGTTAGAAGATTCGAGCAACACACACAAAATGCTGGAGGAACTCAGCAGGCCAGGCATCATCTAGGAAAAGAGTCCAATTGGTGGTTTGGGCCAAAACCCTTCAGTAGGACTGTTTGCTATCAGGTTAGCAGATTAATCAGTCATATGGGTGTAACGGGGACACAGGCTCATTGGGTCAAAGGGGCCTGTTACCCTGCTGTAAGTCTCTAAATAAAACTGGTCAACTCTGAACAAAGCAGATTGTATGTTTCTTGTTGCAAGATGAACACATATGAGGAGCTAAAATGAATGCAGTTTATACAGCTACCGTGTTTTGAGAAAGTGCATCCTGTTTCGGCACAAACACAGTGAATGGCCCAGTTCCTTTAAGTTCATTGATGGAGTTCCTCTATAACAGTTCAGAAACAAAAAACAAATCAAAGGAAGATTGAGCAATATTTCAAGAGATAAATTTCAGGAATTTTAACTGGAAAATATCAAAATGCTCCTTTGCTACCTGAAGGTATCTGTGGAAGGCAACAAATGTTGGGTCTCTGGCAAGTTCCTGTTTAAACAAAATAATGTTTTTTTTGTTAAAAACTCAATTACTTAAGGGCACAGAAACATGATCAAATATATATATCTAGTATTTAATGATGAAATGTTAATTAAAT
The DNA here is from genome assembly GCF_048418815.1 of Hemitrygon akajei. Lineage (NCBI taxonomy): Eukaryota > Metazoa > Chordata > Chondrichthyes > Myliobatiformes > Dasyatidae > Hemitrygon > Hemitrygon akajei. The sequence goes on along the minus strand of NC_133142.1, from coordinate 68,045,204 downwards.
AATAATGAGTAAGCATAGTTTTGCAGAACCCACTCTAAGTGGGTCAACATCTAGAAATATAAACATACTTTGGAGTGAGCTAGCTTAGCCACATTTGAAAGGGATATTTACACACTAAATTACAACAAAAATGAAATGAAGGCTGATAAAGATGTTAACTTGGTTTATTGGGCACAAGCAGAGTAACCTCAGAATGAATATGTATCAGATCACTTGCCACACCTCGAGTAAGGCAGAAATGCCAGTGAGGTACATTAGACAAATCTTGGGCCACAAGCCCCATTTGTTCAGGCCTCGCTATAGCAGCAATGGGCCAGGTAGCAGGGGAGCTCATACACTATCCGTCCCAACATGGCTTTATGAAGGCTGCAACTGAACTAGAAAAGTTGGCTTGGACAGTGGGAAAATCCCAAAACTATTAATCCTTGAGATGAATTAGTGACACTGAGTGTTGAGAGGCCTGATAATAGTACTGGCTTAGGGGAGGAAAGGACAGGAAAGGAATCTGTGGCAATGATCACGAGAAGCAGGCTTCAGTATTTCAGTGGAGTTAACACAGGCACACTTATTCATTCTCTGAAGCATCTCAAGCACTAAAACCCAAACATTCCTCAGTACAATGAAAATTTTAATTTGCCTCACAGTGTCAAATGTCAAAAGTGGTCTCCCTCCTCACCCTTCTCAAAATACTCTTGAAATTCATACCTCATCATTGTCTTGATAAACTGCAGGTTAAGGCAGGCAGGGGTAATTGAGGGAGGAGAGGAGGTTATCGTAACACTGGATAAGAAATTATTAAATAGTATATGCTGTACTTCTGCAGCGAATCATACATAAAATCATAATCATCTCTCTCTCTCTCTCTCCCTCCCTCCCTCTCCCTCTCCACTCCACACTCGTTGAATACTTACCTGAAAGACGTCACCTCTGCATGAAAGTCCAACCTTTTTGTAGCCATGATAACAGGTGCATGTTCGAGTACCTGGACCTGATTCTCGGCAATGAGCAAATAAACCACAGCCTCCATTGTTCTTCAGTGGAAGGAAAAGACAGAAGGCAAACAAGTATCACAATTATTTTTGGTTTTAATATTAGAAATAAATTAGGTTCTATTTCTATCAGAACTTTCTCCTAAATTTCAGCAAACACAAATACACAAAATAACCGAATTTGCTTTACACCCAGTTGTATTAATATTCAAATGCATTTCTTTTACTTGAAATTAATTTCTGTGTGCTAACCCATTTAATTTATTATCACTGTTTCATCAAAAATGTACAAAACTAATCATGTTAACAACAACACACACAAAATGCTGGTGGAACACAGCAGGCCAGGCAGCATCTATAGGGAGAAGTGCTGTCGACGTTTCGGGCCGAGACCCTTCGTCAGTCCTGAGTTGTACAGAAGCTTCGACAGTGCTTCTCCCTATAGATGCTGCCTGGCCTGCTGTGTTCCACCAGTGTTTTGTGTGTGTTGTTGTTTGAATTTCCAGCATCTGCAGATTTCTTCGTGTTTGCTTAATCATGTTAACATTGACTTTTAAAAATTTAGTTGAAATACAAAGAAAGGCAATTGAAAATTAGAAAGAAAACATAAGAATATTTAAAGTGAAAAATATTCAATGTAGTAAGTTGTATTTGAAGAGGTAAGCTTCAAAAGTAGCCAATCTATAATAACCTCTACTTTAGACGAATACGGCTCAGACCCATTGAGGAAACAATTAATATACATGTTCACAGAAATTTGCTTCATTCCCTTCCTACTCAGGTGATTTTGTCATTTAATTTAGATCTAAATCCAATCCCACAAAATTGCAATAAATCTGAAAGAAATTAAGTACATTTTATCCCTTGTCCTCCTCATTCCCTCTTAAAACCTTAAGTCAGCCTATGGACCCATAGAACAAAATCATTTCAGCCTGTTAGGGGTTGCGATCACTTTAAAGAAAGTAGACACCTATAGAAGTCTATGGGAAAACTGTAAAGAAATTAGTTACATTTTATAGTCAGTAAGTCAGATGATTTGCATGTTATCAAAAGGTACAGATAATCAATCACATGCAGAGATATACAGTCATTGTGTTCTTATACCAGATAACTTCTTAAGCTATACCACTGGCATCACAAGGTAGCATATCTGACGTTATAATTGGGTCATGCATGAATGTGGTTATGTATTAGGTTCCTAAGGTCCCAATGAAATAGGCTGGAAGCAGCCAAAACTTCCAGATACAGTTGTACAGACAACCACATCACACAAGGACAAAGAGATATCCTCGATGCACATACATCTACCATTGACAATGAGTTTTTTGCTCTGCAAATAAAGAGCCTACTGTGATCTGCTGCAGGAAGATTTGTTCTTGAATTCCTCAACTTGTAAGTTTGTTCCTAACCTTCCAGCAAGGGTTGTCAGGTTGACAAGATTTCCTACCATCTCCAACGTAACCTGAGAGACAGTTGCATGCAACCTAAAATGGAAAACACATCAAAGAGAGCATGAATGGTACACAAGCGTTTTCACCTCAAGCGGAAAGTCACAAGCTGCAGTTTTAAGATTAATGATCATTGCTGATAGCATCTAGAAATGTATGAACTGCTTTTGTTTGTGTAGACTAGCATGAAGAATTCATTCAACACAGATGTCAGATACTTCCTATGTGTGCACCAAGTTTAATCCCTAAAAGGTCCAACTGTGAAATCTTCATTAACTCTACATGTTACTAAACATCACTTATTTTGTTTCTGATCTTTGTGCTACAGGCAGGCCAAATCCCCTTCTCCTTAAAATGTCCAAAATGCTGAAAGATATGATAACACAAGAAATGGTTTACATAAAGCAGTATTCCGAATAAAATTTGAAATAGAATGCGTGCTTTACCAGATTTGGTCCTGTTTTAGTGCATTCCGCATTTTTATGACAACCTCCATTTTGTTCTGCACACCCATCAATTTCTGAGAAGAAAACAACAGTGAGTTATACACATAATATGAATCATCAACATTATCTTGCAACTTCCCCACTGAGTTAGTTATGCTGGATGAAGAAGAAATTGTTCACCTTCACCTTTTTGCGTTGTCTAGCGTTGTTTTCCACCTGGGATGCCCTCAGAGCAGAGGCGACACAGACTGACCTGTGTTCCTCAGCTGCCCTCCACCAGGAACTTGATTGGAGTTGATATGCAGCATTGTGCAAGGAGGACTGAATTGAGTGTTGTCACAACTCTTTACAATGCTTCAGTGTATTATCTATTGCCTTCAAGTGCATCTGCAGCCCTAATACCCAAGGTCCCACCCCAAAGAGAACCAAGAATGGAAGCAAATTTTTCAAGAGCAGAAAGACAGTCAGTTCATGCAGAAATAAATATTTCAAACACTCCTCAGGCTGACTCTGCCCTTGAAAATGAAATTTTTTTGAGTTCCACTTCAAAGAAATCAACTTGGTTTAGACTTAACACCATCTTTGACAGCAAGTTGTTGAAATGGCTAAGTGAAAAGCAAAAATGCCTTTGAAGCTGATAGTATCTCTGGTGAAGTCCCAACACACAGTGGAATGGACCTTCGGTCACAGAATCACAAACTCATCTTCCAGAAATGTGCAGAAATATGTCTGGAAGGAGACAGATCTGGCTTAGAGGAGCCTCCATGAGGAAAAATATTACCATGCCTCATCCAATGGCTGGAAATTAACTTCCCCAAATTGCAGTGTGGTCCATCTATTTTCAGGAGCAATAGACAGGATTTGCACCTTGCATCAACACCAACAGAAATCCAGCAAGCAGCGTTCATCACTGCACTTCACAAGAGACTTTGAATGGAAAGTCCTTCTCCAGAATGGCTGCCTGCAAACATTCACCTCCTTCTGATGGCAATGTAAGATGTGATCTTAACCAAAGGGTCCACAATGAACCCAAGACTGGTGTCATGCAAAGCTAGAAATTTGTACTGCATTGGGAATTGCACATTAGCCCCAAGAATGAACTTGGAACAACTATATAGATTAGGAAGAGCTCTATTGGACACGTGCATAGCTCAGATCAGAGATCAGATTTATAAAACTGTACTTTGAGACAGTGCTTAGCATTCAGAGCCTCTCACCAAGCTGGTAATATAACATCATACTCAGTAAGTGCTCAAATACAAGTTTGGACTACTTACCATACAGGCAGCCAGCAGCTTTTAATCCCTGAATATACATACTATGCCAACTCTTCCACCCTTCCATCAGACATGCATGCTAGTAAATACCATGGAGCACTTTAAGTAATGGGCAAACACAACAGATGGCTTGGTATGGTCCTTTATTTCGGTCCTCACCTAAACAGATGAGTCCATCCCCAGCATAACCATCCCAACAGGTACACGTCCTCTCTCCTGCAGAAACCTTGGTGCAGTTGGCATATTCTGAACAACCACCATTATTAATCTCACAGCGGTTAATTTCTGTAAATAGAAAAATGGTGTTTCAACTTTGTGTTACAATTCCTTCCTCTAAACCATCTGATGTTCAAATATTGGAAGTTAATTTGAACAGCTTTCATTTTAAAGTAGGATTCTAGTGGAGAGCACCAGACTAATTTAGCTTTACCTAAAAGGTTATGTTCCACTTAGTAACATGCCACTTGTCTGCTGCTTTTAACTTAAGAGAACGTAGGAAATTGCCATTTTCTTTATTACATCATTTTCTTTTATTTGGTCAGGGAAAGCAATGGTAGACAAAGTGCATGTCGAAACTGCTTAAGCTTTCCTAACTTAATGGCTGGCTACAAGACTAGCTTCCATGATCTAAATTCAGTATTGACATTTTCTGTGTTTTACTGACTGCACCTGCTAGGAAGGCAGCTTGTCCAGTGAAGTCTGAAGAAACAATGAGGGAGATCGAGAGAAGAAGGCAAGCATACACTCTGTGGCCACTTCATTAGGTACACCTGTACACCTGCTCATTAATGCTAATATCTAATCAACTAATCATATGGTGGCAACTCAAATGCAAAAGAGCATGCAGACGTGGTCAAGAAGTTCACTTGTTGTTCAGACCAAACGTCAGAATGGGGTAGAAATGTAATCTGCGACTTTCTCAGAATCATGGCTGGTGTCAGACTGGGTGGTTTGAGATTCTCAGGAATTGCTGATCTCTTGGGATTTTCATGCACAACAGCCTCCAGAGCTATTCAAAGAATGGTGCAAAAATAAAAAAAATCTACTAAGCAGCAGTTCTGAGAGCAAAATCTCCTTGTTAATGAGAGAGGACAGAGGAGAATGGCCAGGCTGGTTCAAACTGACAGGAAGGCGACAGTAACTCAACCACGCATTGCAACAGTAGTGTGCTGATGAGCATCTCTGAATGCACAACATGTCAGACCTTGGAATGGATGGGCTACGGTAGCAGAAGACCATAAACATACACTCAGTAACCACTTCATTAGGTACAGGAGGCATCTGAAAAAGTGTCCATTGAGAGTAGAAATTCAGAACAGGCCTGGTTGCCCTCTCAGGTGGGTTAATAGTAGTTCCCTGGCACTATGTTGATGAAGAGTTAGTGATATTCCCTCAAAGGTGACTTATCACTCCAACCAACCACATTTAAGAGGTAGATATCTGGCCATTATCATGATAGGGTATTGAAGTGACAGCTTTGTGAAGTTTACTGTAGAAGGTCTCCACCTCCTCCTCCTCGCTGCAGTTGTGCGGGGAGTAACAGATGATGACAGAGGTTGCTGGGTTTCCATCGAATTCTGCAGTAAGGATTCCGTCACTGACTGAGACTATGCTCCTTAGTGCCTTCTTCGCTTTGCAGTTCAACACCAGCCCTACTCCACCTTGTGCTGGTCTCGGCCCGAAATGTCAACTGTACTTCTTCCTATAGATGCTGCCTGGCCTGCTGCATTCCACCAGCATTTTGTGTGTGAAACCAGAACAGTGGTCACTCTCAAACATTATCCCTGTCCCCAAGTCTGGATCCCTCACGAAGACGATAACTACCGTGTATCAGCTTGACCTGCATCTTAGCAAAGCTATACAATCGGATGATTCTGAACAGGATTCACACTGCCATTGACCCTGAGCTAAGATTCAATCTGAATGGTGTTCAGCAGAAGCGCACAACATTAATGCAAATACTTGCTCTTCGTAGAATCATCGAGGAAGTCAAGAAGAGCAACCTACCAGTCGTGCTTACTTTCATCGATTTTCACAAAGCTTTTGACTCCATTCACCGAGGTAAAATGCTGAAGATCCTGAAAGCTTATGGAGTGCCAGACCATCTACTGAGAGCAACAGAGTCCAGCTATACCAAGACCATGGCGAAAGTTGTATCACCAGACGGAGAAACAGCAGTGTTCGAGCTCCTGTCTGGTGTGCTGCAAGGAGACACTCTGGCACCCTACATCTTCATAATCGTCCTCCATTACGCTCTACGTCAAGCTACCAAAGATCATGACAAGCTTGGTTTTACCATAAAACCAGGACGAACCAAAAGGGTCAGACCAGTTACGCTCACAGATCGCGATTTTCAGATGACATAGTCCTGCTCTCTGACCAGATGGAGGAAGCAGAGCAGCTACTGACAAAAGTGGAAATTGAGTGCAATAAAGTTGGACTTCACCTAAACGCTAAAAAGACAGAGTACATGGCGTTCAACTGCGACAAAGGTACTCTCAAGACCGTAAAGAATGATACCATTAAGAAAGTCTTAGACTTCAAGCACCTCGGGTCAAGAATGATGAGTTCGGAGAAGGACATAAAGGTACGGAAGGCGCTGGCGTGGAGGGCTATGAATAACATGAAGGAAATCTGGAGATCCAACCTGCCCAGAGGGCTCAAAAAGAGGATCTTCATAGCAGTCACAGAGTCCGTTCTCACGTACGGATGCGAGATGTGGACAGTCACCAAGACCACACGAAAGTCACTAGATGGTTGCTGTACACGAATATTCCGGATGGCTCTTGACGTAAGTTGGCAACAGCACATGACGAACGTCGAGCTCTATGACGACCTACCGATGCTCACTACTAAAATCGAGGTGAGAAGACTGCAACTAGCGGGGCACTGTCTACGCCACCCTGAGCTACCTGCCAGCCCAGTCATCACATGGGAGGATGAACCCTGGGCGCCCTCCCAAGACTATGGTCAACACGCTCCTAGAAGTTAGCAGTGTGGCTAATGTAGATGAACTGAACACACAGATGAGGGAGAGGGAGGAGTAGAGAGTCCGTCATTATGCCTGACACCAGCCCCCTAGGCCTGAGTTGACATAGTTGAGTCGATCATGATGCGAATGTGGGAGATGACTATGCAGATGTTGGGAAGTCACAGCTTTGGTGAAAATGGAGAATGGTGAAGGAGGAGCAAATTCCTTGAGTTGGATGCGCAGAACAGGCAGTGTTCGCAGATTGTATCCTTCCCCATTCCGAGTTCCTTCACTAAGGTATATTTGAGTCAGCTTCACTTGTGCCTGATACTCCTGAGATCACGCATCTTGTAGGCAAGTCCATTAGAGAGAGTGGTGTTGAATACACCTCTGACATCTGGATATCTCCAGGAATGAATGCTGGTAAGTCTGCCACTGAAGATCTGCCATAAGGTGGCACAATTATTTGAAGTTGTAGAGATAGAGAGATAGATAGATAGACATCAGGCACCAAAGTTTGTTCAGCCCACTTCTTGGCATTAATGTATTGCGTATTATGTATGATAGACTAGTGCTACCTTGAAGCCCTATATAACCTCACACTGTGGCATTTTAACATTGGATCTATACACAAATGATCTCTATTCCTTCATCTTTACTTCCAACATATGAGAGGGGACACATTGATCAGTCATACCTGAGCAGTAAGTTCCATTCCCAGTGTAACCAGCAGTGCACAAGCAAGAAGGCAGAGAGCCAGATGATCCTAGAATACAACTAAAACATGCAAGCACTCAGTCTTTAAAACAAAAGATCAACAACATTCACATACGACTTTATATTGCATTTCACCACTGGACAACAGTGATTGCAGGTGTATTATAGTGTGATGCTTCTGTGGATCTGCATCAGGACACAGAGTGCATTGTAGATACTTAGTGGATGTAATCCATAATATGCCCAGCTGTTTCTTTCATCAACATGATACAAGCATTTAAGAATGCACATCATTGTTACTCTGCAATCAATTAACATCTGCAATTAATTTTAACTTTATAAATAGAGAGTAGCATTCTAATGGCTGATATTTGAATTTATCATTAAAATATGAATTACAAGATAAGATGAAAATAAGTTTGCTTCACTCACTTAGCATTGGGATGGCATGTTCCATTGCAGTGATCAGTTACAATTTCTGACAGAGAAAAAGAGCATAATTATGATTATTCACTATGTTCATGAAAAATGGGAAATGTAGAAAGCTGCACATTATCCCAATGCTTGCTTACATCTATCCCATGTGCTTACCAATAGATTTATAACTTGGCTCAGTTTATAATGAGTATAAAAACTGGCAGTGCAGATAATGCATACAAATCCAAATGGTGGGAAAAAAATTAACTGATTGAAAAATGTAACACTGCTTCTCTTTATAATTTATAATAAAATTTCTTACAGTCATGGAGGCAAGAACTGGTGCTGGGCTATTTAGGATTAAAACTAAATTATGTTGTAAATTTTTGGAGTTCTGCAACTCAGACAGTTGTGCATGCCCAATCACCGGATTGTTCAAGATCAAGGAAACACAGTTAATTAGAGGATAAGTGAGAAGTGAGACATCAGATTGGGTATCATTTGTTAGGTAGAACAGAAACAAGAGGTTATAAACCTCCTCCTGACTTTATTTCTTACATTCATCTAGAATAAGAGGTTTTTTTTAAAAAATGAAAGCCATCCAGCAGTTTCATAATCATGATGGGAATAGCAGTAAAATTACAATAAAAATAACAGAGAAACATATGATGATAATGAACTATTGCCAACAAATACTGCAACAAGTTAACGTCTACTATAACACAACACATATAGGCAAGTTTTCATATAGGCAAGATGCCAAGTATATGAAAGAAATACATTTCAAAAAAAAGCTCTAAGTTTCTCAGCTGAGTTAAACAAGAAGTCAATGTGTACGAAGAATGCATCCAGAACCAGAGGGACTGCAGATAAAATCTCTGTCTGGCAGTGATGAAACATTACAATGTTAACTCCCTATTGTCAGCCATCAGAAGGATGTGTTAACAACATATAAACACAGCAAGGGGACTTTCCTATCCATCTCAAAAAACTTAAGATTAGTACTTTGAGAAAATATAATTGTTTTGAAAACATATTTTAAAATTACATTCTGTTTAAATATACAATATCTATAAAATGTATTCACCCCTCCACTTGGAAGTTTTCATGTTTTATTGTTTTACAAGATTGAATCACGGTGGATTTAATTTGGCTTTTTTGACACCGATCAACAGAAAAAGACTCTTTCGTGTCAAAGTGAAAACAGATCTCTACAAAGTGATCTAAATTAATTACAAATATAAAACACAAAATAATTGATTGGTATTCACCCAATATGACACTCTAAAACGTCACTGATGTAGCCAACCAATTTTAGAAGTCACATATTTACTTCAATGGAGATCACCTGTGTGCAGTCAAGGTGTTTCAATTGACTGTAGTAAAAACACACCTGTATCTGGAAGATCCAAATGCTTTCTTAGCTTGCTACACAAAAATCTCTATTGACTTTATATATTTAATTAGATAAGTACTTGATTATAGCTGCATGGGTTATGGATCAGCTTCATCTTCAAATTTAAAATGTTTGGATGTGAAAAAAGATCAGGCTTTAAGATTGTGCTGTGGTCATTGCCTGTTTCAGCTTTACCAATTGAAATGGTTCAGCTCCTGTAAGGTCATCTCCTGTTTCAGCTTTACTGATTATTAACATGCTGGTTTAACTTGAGGGGGCAGACACATTGTTAAAAGTATGTTGGAAGACTGTTGGGAACATCAAAAGAAGAGCTTTTACTTTTGGGTGGTTGGGTTCTCATCACGCTAGAAATATGGGTTTGTTGGATTATGTAATTTGTCCCACTGTAGCTTTTTCAGTAACCCCATCATGGTATTTTCCAGTGGCTTTAGGTGATTTTAAGTTGCATGATTTAATGAAATCAAAGGATCCTGATATACCCAAGATTACGTTGGTTTATCAGTATGTTAAGGAGAATTATTCTGATATGTTAACCATTTTTACTAATGGATCAAAAGATAATTTAACGGGAAATGTCGATATGCTGATTTTGTGCCTGAATTACAGGTAACAGTAAAGAAATGTCTTACTAACTATGTATCAGGGTATACTGCAGAACTGGCTGCCATCACTTTGGGCTTACAATGGGTGGAGGAAATCTGTCCTTGCAAATTTATAATTTGTTCAGATTATTTTTCGGTTTTGACTAGCCTTAAAACAGGTCAATCTGGTTTGATTTACTGCTGGAAGCTCTTCAAACTTCATTTCATATTCAAAATATTGGTCTACATGTCCTCTTAATATGAATTACTGCACATAGAGGCATTGAGGGGAACGAGCAGGTTGATTGTTTGGCCAAAAAAGCTGTTAAAATTTTATCTGTAGATATAGACCTTCCACTTAGCAAATCAGAAGCTAAGGGGTTGGTGGGGCTAAGAATTAAGGGATTATGGCAAGGCCTGTGGGATAATGGCATAAGGGGAGACTATTACAGAATACATAAAACTGTTGGATTGATGGGAGAAGGGGGTAAGACAAGAAGGGAAGGAATTATATTGACTCGACTTAGAATTGGGCATCCTATGCTGAATTATTCCTTGTATCTTTTTGGAAAACATCACTCTGGGGTGCATAGGTGTTGTCATCATTATGAAACAGTTGGACACATTCTTTTACAATGTGAAGCATACAAGGTTGAAAGAAAGCAAATGCAGGCTTCATTACTAGCTTGGGGCATGACAGTTTTCATTTAAAAACATTACTAAGTAATGGAAATGACTTTAATTTAATTCACAATATTGTCTTTCGTTAATTAAAATCTATAGGGTTTTTTGGAGTAATTTAGTCTTCAGTTGATAAAGAACTAGTAGGGGTTTTAATTCTCTACTCACTACACTAGTGGTCACCAACCTTTTTAAGCCCAAGATCCCCTACCTCAGCCTTAGTGAAAGGCAAGATCGACCTACTAAATCAGGGGTCACCAACCTATTTTGCACTGCGGACCGGTTTAATATTGCCAATATTCTTGCTGACCGACCGACGGGGGGTGGGGGGCAGCGGGGAGTCCGGAATACAGCGATATTTGAAGGGGGTTCTTTATGTCCAGTCTATTCCACAATTTAGCTTTTGTGGCTATGAACACTTGCATCTGTCCCGCTTGCTCACGTTTTTTCCACTCAAAAAACTCAACGGGTTTGTCTTTAAGTGCAGGCTGCTTGGATGCAAGGTCCCGAAGCATTTTTGAGGGCTTCATTGCCTCATTAGACAGCCTCCAGGCCCGAACTCCAGCCTCCCGCCCACCCGCCGCCAGACGCTCTGGCCAGGTGCAGCTGGTTGTGGGTGGGGTGAGAGGACAAGGGCTGGAGGTCCCTGTGCTGGGGCCATGGCAGTTGCCGTCTGGAGAGAGCGACCGAGCGAGCAGGAGTGCGACAGGGCATGCGCCCGCCCCCCTTGTAGGTCAGTAGGATCTATCGGCCAACAAAAGTTTGTCTCAAGGGATGACTTTCAGTAGATCGCAGCGAGGTAGCTGCTCTGCTACTTACGAAACCCTGAGCCCGAATTAGGTCATCTGCGAATATTTTAGCACCGGGTTCCCCACGAACATTCAGTTTGCTAAACAGGTTTAGACGTGGCGCCCATCTGTCCGCGATCCAGGCCAGCAGCATTGGCACTTCCTGCCAGCCGCGCGAGGCAACCAGTGATCCCTGGCACTAGGGTATCACTGGTGACTGATGACCTCGTGTGCGTTCAAGTTCAACAGTGGGCATGACAGGGAACGAGGAAAGGTGCAGCTGACTCATATCGTTTCAAATCACCAAATCACATCATTTCCTCGCGGCCCAGTAGCACATGCTTTGCGGCCCGGTGGTTGGGGACCACAGTACTAAATCATTTACAGAAAAGACAGCTCAGATTGTACTTACAACTTGAGGCCCTTTATTTGGGCTAACTGTATTTTAATTATATAAAATGCTTTTGTCAAACTTTCAAATTAATTCAACCAAGAAAACACTGTAACTAGCATATCAAATAAGTCATAGCGGCATCGAGCTCATCCAATAACGCCTTGAATAAGCCGTGCTGAAGCGCTTTTGCTCGAATCAAATTTATCAGTTTGACCACCAGTGTCATTACATGAGAAAAGTCCACAAACTTCCCAGTCAAGGGCTGCTGATGAATCTCACAGTGATAACCCAGGAAGCTGGGAAAATCAGGGTCATTATGGCACAGTGCTATAAAAGCCAACGTGCACACCACGCATTGCTGGGGCCCCATCAGTAGTAATTGCCACCAGTTTATGAATGGGGATGTCATTTTCATGGACATTTTTTTTTACTCATTGTAAATATCCTCACCTCTCATTCTCTCTAAGTGCAAAAGAGTGAGGAAGTCCTCCTTTGTTGTAAAGTCCTGGAAAGCCATTCTGACAAATACAACAAGCTGAGCTGTTTGCATTACATCCAGGGATTCACCAAACTGCCGTGAACAATATTCACAGAGTGACAAGTCCTTTAACACTTGTTGATCCACGTCCTCTGAACAGCATGTTTGCTTGGCCTTCAACCCCAATTTCAGCTCCTCAACTTTCCCGGTATTGGTAAACTTACTGAGACACTAGTATAAGTTTCAGGGGTATGCAAGCTAATGACACCACAGTTTTTGTTTCCCATTTCTTGTACATTTGGGGAATGTTGGAATTTAAAGGGAGAGAAGGGTTGTAATGTGAGCATTATAAAGATAAGTTAATACCAGTTAGGATCATGGTAATATAGCAATACTCCCACTATGGAAACCGTTGGTAAAGAGAAATTGTTTCCGGGGTTGCGGGGTTTTCCTTCCGGTCTTTTCTGTCCGGTGTGCATTAGTGAAAACTTCTGCGTGCGAATATCATTTTACCGTCCTAGATAAAGTTGTTCCTTTTGGGCATGAAGTTGTCGAGTGGTCCTTTTTCAAAGTAGAGGTTACTCCATATTTGCATCAAAAGGTTTATCAGGCATAATGTATTTGTGTATTTATTTTGCATTTTTTTCCCAGGATCTACTGGGAAAGTCTCAAAGATCAACCGGTCGATTGTGATCAACTGGTTGGCGACCACTACTCTACAGCACATTCCAGTCCAGTTAGGGGCAGTAATGTACCTTTAAGTTGGAGTGTCAACCGCCAATACAAGTCAGAAGAAGAAGAAGAACCAGCTGCTGGTGAGTCAGTATCCTGGAATAAAACAACAGCATGAAGACAAAAGAACACTCCAAGCAACTCCGTGAAAAGGTTATGAAAAACACAAGTCAGAAGAGGGGCAAAAGAAAATTTCCAAGTCACTGAATAACCCTTGGAGTACAGTTAAGTCAATCAAGAAATGGAAAGAATATGGCATAGCTATAAATAAGACCATAGACCATAAGATATAGGAGCAGAGGTAGGCCATTCGGCCCATCGAGTCTGCTCGTCATTCAATCAGGGGCTGATCCAATTCTTCCAGTCATCCACACTCCCCTGCCTTCTCCCCATACCCTTTGATGCCCTGGCTAATCAAGAACCTATCTATCTCTGCCTTAAATTCACCCAATGACTTGGCCTCCACAGCTGCTCGTGGCAACAAATTCCACAGATTTACCACCCTCTCGCTAATTTCTCCACATCTCAGTTCTAAATGGATGTCCTTCAACCCTGAAGCAATGCCCTCTTGTCCTAGAATCCCCTACCATGGGAAATAACTTTGCCATATCTAATCTGTTCAGGCATTTTAACACTCAGAATGTTTCCATGAGATCCCCCCTCATTCTCCTGAACTCCAGGGAATACAGCCCTGGAGCTGCTAAACATTCCTCATACGGTAACCCTTTCACTCCTAAATCTGCCCAGAGCGGGCCGTCCTCAAAAGTGAGAGACCATGCAAGAAGGGGACTAGTGAGGGGGGATACCGAGAGACCTATGACAACTCTGGAGGAGTTTCAAACTTCAGTTGCTGAGGGGGGAGAGACTGAGCATACAACTGTTGCCGGGTGCTTCACCAGTCGCAGCTTTATGGGAGAGTGGCAAAGGGAAAGCCACTGTTGGAAAGAACACTCACATGAAACTTTGGCTACTGTTTGCCAGAAGGGAGACTCTAAAGTCAGCTGGAAGAAGGTTCTATGGTCTGATGAAACCAAAACTGAGCATTTTGACTCAATTAAATCAAACTAAATCCTATGTTTGCCATAAGCCAAACAGGGCACATCATCAAAAACACACCATCCCTACCATGAAACATGGTGGTGGCTGCATCATGCTGTGGGGATGTTTCACTGCAGCAGGCCCTGGAAGGCTTGTGAAGGTAGAGAATAAAATGAATGCAGCAAAATACAGGGAAATCCTGGAGGAAAACCTGATGCAGTCTGCAAGAGGACTGTGACTTGGGAGAAGATCTGTCTTCCAGAAAGACAATGACCAAATCATAAAGCCAAAGCTACACAGGAATGGCTTAAAAACAACAAAGTGAATGTCCTGGAGTGGCCAAGTCAGAGTCCAGACCTCAATCCAATTGAGAATTTGTGGCTGGACTTGAAAAGGGCTGTTCACACACGATCCCCATGCAATCTGACAGAACTTGAGCCGTTTTGTAAAGAAGAACGGGGAAAAATTGTAGTGTGCAAAACTGATAGACTCACTCCTATCCACACAGACTCAAAGCTGACAGAGACCGATCCACACAGACTCAAAGCTGATAGAGACCGATCCACACAGACTCAAAGCTGATGGAGACCGATCCACACAGACTCAAAGCTGATAGAGACCGATCCACACAGACTCAAAGCTGATAGAGACCGATCCACACAGACTCAAAGCTGATAGAGACCGATCCACACTGACTCAAAGCTGATACAGACCGATCCACCCAGACTCAAAGCTGATAGAGACCGATCCACACAGACTCAAAGCTGATAGAGACCGATCCACACTGACTCAAAGCTGATAGAGACCGATCCACACAGACTCAAAGCTGATAGAGACCGATCCACACAGACACAAAGCTGATAGAGACCGATCCACACAGACACAAAGCTGATAGAGACCGATCCACACAGACTCAAAGCTGATAGAGACCGATCCACACAGACTCAAAGCTGATAGAGACCGATCCACACAGACTCAAAGCTGATAAGAGACCGATCCACCCAGACTCAAAGCTGATAGAGACCGATCCACACAGACTCAAAGCTGATAGGGACCGATCCACACAGACTCAAAGCTGATAGAGACCGATCCACACAGACTCAAAGCTGATAGAGACCGATCCACACAGACTCAAAGCTGATAGAGACTGATCCACCCAGACTCAAAGCTGATAGAGACCGATCCACACAGACTCAAAGCTGATAGAGACCGATCCACTCAGACTCAAAGCTGATAGAGACCGATCCACTCAGACTCAAAGCTGATAGAGACCGATCCACACTGACTCAAAGCTGATAGAGACCGATCCACCCAGACTCAAAGCTGATAGAGACCGATCCACACTGACTCAAAGCTGTAAATGCCGAAGGTACATCGACTAAATACTGACTTGAAGGGGGTGAGTAATTACGCAATCAATCATTTTATGTTTGATAATCATAATAAATTTAGACCAACTTATAGAAATTTGTTTTCACTTTGACACGAAAGAGTCTTTTCTGTTGATCAGTGTCAAAAAAGCCAAGAGAAGTCCACTGATTCAATGTTGTAAAACAATAAAAAATGAAAACTTCCAAGGAGGGTGAACACTTTTTATAGGCACTGTATTTGCTTTCTGCTTTTTTGGGTTTAATACAACATTCCACTTACCTTTATCGCAATTTGCACTTTCCCAGCCTTTGAAACAGCTGCAGCTTCCATCACCATCCAGTCCATCATTGCAGTTTCCATTTACACACAAACATTCTAAACACACGTAAATAAGTACCTGGTTAATTGAGTGCAAAGCAGTAATTGGGAAAAACATTTAGGTGTAAACTGATATGGTAAGACAAATGGTTTTAATTATAAACACGATAAATTCTGCAGATGCTGGAAATCCAAAGCAACACATAAAATGCTGCAGGAACTCAGCAGGGGTCAGGCAGCATCTATGGACAGGAATAAGTAGTCAACATTTTGGGCTGACTCACTTCATCAGGACTGGAAATGAGTGGGGAAGACAAAGGAATCTGGAAGGAGAGGAAAGTGAACCATAGGAGGAGGGGAGCCAGGGGGAGGGAAGAAGAGGTGAGAGGCCAGAGTGGGGAATAGAAGTGGGGGAATTGATATTCATGCCATCAGTTTAGAGGCTACCCAGATAATACAAGATGTTGCTCTGCCCTGAGGGAGGCCTCATTGTGGCACAAGAGGAGGCCATGGACCAACATGTTGGAACAGGAATTGGAATCAAAATGCTCAGCCGATGGGGAAGTTCTGCCTTTGGTGGATGGAGTGGACGAACCAATCACAACGGGTCTCACCAATGCAGATGAGGCTGCATCAAGAGCACTGGACACAATAGATTTTCAGGTAAAGTGTTACCTGGAAGGACTAGTTGGGGTCCTGAATGGAGGTGAGGGGGGAGGTGAATGGGCAGGTGTAGCACCTTGGCCACTGGCAGGGATTAGTGCCGGGAGGGAGACCAGTGGGGAGAGACAAATGGACAAGGGAATCAGAAAGAGAGCAACCTCTGTGGAAACATGGAAGTAAAGATATTTTTGGTGGTAGTTTCCCTTTGGAGATGGTGGAAGTTGTGGAGGATGCAAAGGCTCATGACGTGGTAGGTAAGGACAAGAGGAACTCTGTCACTGTTAAGGTGGCAGGAAGATGGGTGAGCGTGGATGTTCATGAAATGCAGGAGATGTGGGTGAGGGCAATATCAATGGTGGAGGAAGGGAAACCCCATTCTTTAAAGAAGGAGAATTACCTGGAAAGGAAAGGCATATCCATGTGGCAATGACAAAGGAACTGAGAAAAGGGAGTATCATTTTTATAGGAGACGGAGGGAAAAGGCACAGTCCAGATGTTTGTGAGAATCAGTAGGTTTATAAAAAGATGTTGGTCAACAGTTTGTTTCTAGAGATGGAGATAGAGAGATCGAGAAAGGGGAGGGGGTGTTAAAGATGATGAATCTTGAGAATTTTAGTTATACAGTGGTAAGAGCTGAAAAATGAATCAGATTAAGCCATCAGGCAACTGTTTCCAAGCAACCATTTACAGAGTGGTATTAATAAACCAGCACTTCTAACTCAACTGCTGCTCCTGGAATTCAAACAATTTAGCATCAGAACCAAGTGGAGGTGAAGGGATTAACAAAATTATGCAAATATGTCTGTGAATGTATAATTCACAGAGGTATAGACAGTCAAAACCTTTATCATAGGTTAGAAATGTAAAATACCAGAAGGTGAGAGGGAGAAAATTGAAAGGAAACAATTTGATAAAATTATGGGGCATCTGTGAATAATACTCAAATTCATAGCCGTCAGTTATAGAAGTACAACAAAAATCAGTAATACATGAACATAGTCTCCATTGTCTATTGCTGAGTAATTTAAGCTCACCTACATCAGCAATAGCAATGGATACAATGCTCACAAATAGTTTTATTAATCCTTGAATCAAAAATGAATTTTAATAAATTTTAATTTCTGTTCTAATTCATTCATAACTTATGGAAGTCCATACCAAGAGTGCAATTTGGTCCATATCTACCAGCTTCACAAGATTCACAGGCAGTGCCTTGAAATCCTTCACGACACAGACACTGTCCAGTTCCATTAATACCATCCTGACAGATGCCATAATTGGAGCACCAGGCATTTGGCTTGCCAGGGCACATCTGGCATCTTGGTCCAAAATATCCGAAACAGCAATCTAAAGTCTAAAGCAAAGCAAAGATAGCAATGAAGTGTGAATAAGGAAACAGGTACAAGAACTGCTTTTAAGAAAGACCTTAATTAGACTGCGTTTAAACCACAGACTTATCACAACTTCAGACAAAGCAGAGCTAAATTGTACCACTGAGGCAAAATTCATAAGGGTAAAGAATGCAGGACTGAGGTGGACAAACTCTTGGTGTAATTAGAGATTGGTCCGTATGACATTGTGGGCGTCACTGAGTCATGGCTGAAAGAAGGTCATAGCTGGGATTTTAACATCAAAAGATATACTTTGTATTGAGAGGGCAGGCAGGACGTCATAGGCAGTAGTGTGGCCCTGCTGGTAAGAGATGGAATTACATCGTTAGAAAGAGGTGATAAAGGGTCAGAGAATGTTGAATCTTTGTGGGTGGAGTTAAGAAACTGCAAGGGTTAAAAGGAACTATTATGAGAATCATATATAGGCCTCCAAATAGTAGCTAAGATGCGGGGTTGAGATTGCAAAGAGAGCTGGAAAGGGCACGTAATAAGGGAATTACAATTGTAATGGGGGACTTCAATATGCAAGGGGATTTGAAAAATCAGGTTGGTGTCAGATCACAAGAAAAGGAATTTGTTAAATGCCTAGGAGATGCCGTTTTAGGGCAGCTTATGTTCACGCCTACTTGGGGACAAGCTATCTTAGATTGGGTGTAATAACTCTGATCTTATTAGGGAGCTTAATGTAAAGGAACCCTCAGGAGGCAGTGATCATAATATGACTGAATTCATACTGTAATTTGAGAGGGAGAAACACAAGTCAGATGTATCAGTATCGCAATGGAATAAAGGGAATGTCAGAGGCATGAGAAAGGAGCTTGCCCAGGTGGATTGGAGGATACTGGTGGGGATGACAGCAGAGTAGAGATGGCTGAAGTTTCTGGGAATAGTTCACAAGGCACAGGATAGATATGCCCCACAGAAGAAGTCATTCGCAAATGGCAGGGGTAGGCAACTGTGGCTGACAAGGGAAGTTAAAGACTGCATAAAAGCCAAGGAAAGGGCATATAATGTAGCAAAAATGAGCAGGAGGATTTTAAAATCCAGCAACAGGCAAATAAAAAAGCTATAAGGGAAAAGATGAAATATGAGGATAAACTAGATGATAATATAAAGCAGGATACGAGAAGTTTTTTTTCAGTTATGTAAAGAATAAAAGGGAGGTGAGAGTTGATATTGGACCACTGGAAAATGATGCTGGTGAGTTAGTAATGAGAGACAAAAGAAATAGAAGATGAATAAGTACTTTGCTTCAATCTTTACTCTGGAAGACACTAGCTGTGTGCCAGAGGTCCGTGAGTGTCAGGGAGCAGGAGTGAGTGCCATTGCTATTACAACGGAAAAAGTACTAAGCAAACTGAAAGACGTTAAGGTGGGCAAGTCACCTGGACCAGATGAACTGCATCCCAGAGTCCTGAAAGATGTTGCTGAATGGATGCATTGGTCATGATCTCTCAAGAGCACTTGATTCTGGCATGGAAGAGGTAAATGTCACTCCACTCTTTAAGAAGGGAGGAAGGCAAAAGAAAGGAAATTATAGGCTAGTTAGCCTAACCTCAGTGGTTGGGGAAGTGTAGGAGTCTACTATTAAGGTTGAGGTTTTGGGGTTCTTGGAGACTAATGATACAATAAGTTAAAGTCAGCATGGTTTCTGCAAAGGGAAATCGTGCCTGACAAATCTGCTGGAATCCTTCAAAGAAGTAACTAGCAGGGTTGACAAAGGAGAGGCAGTGGATGACATTTACTTAGATTTTCAAAAGGCATTTAATAAGGTGCCACACATGAGGCTGCTTAAAAAAATAAAATCCAATGGAATTACAGGAAATTTACTGGCATGGACAGAGGAATGGCTGACAGGCAGGAGGCACTGAGAGGGGATAAAGGAGGCCTTTTCTGGTTGGCTGCCGGTGACTGGTGGCGTTCCTTAGGTGTCAGTATTGGGACCGCTACTTTTCACATTCTTTGCAGTGATTTAGATAGTGAAATTGGTGGCTTTGTGGATAAGCTTTTGGACGGTATGAAGATAAGTGGAGGGGTTGGCAGTGCTGAGGAAGCAATGTGATTGAAGCAGGACTTAGACAAATTGGAAGAATGGGTAAAACAGTAGCAGATGGAATACAGTGTTGCGAAATCTATAATAATGCATTTTGGTAAAACGAACAAAAGTGCAGACTATTATTTAAATGGGGAGAAAATTCAAACATTAGAATGCAGGAAGACTTAGGAGTCCTCATGCAAGACTCCTAGAAGATTAATTCACAGGTTGAGTCTGTGGTAAAGAAAGCAAATGCAATGTTAGCATTTATTTCTAGGGTAATCGAATATAAAAGCAAGGAAATAATGCTGAGCCTTTATAAGACACTAGTTAGGCCACACTTGGAGTACTGTCAACAGTTTTGGGCCCCTTATCTCAGAAAGGATGTGTTGTCATTGAAGAGTGTCCAGAGGAGGTTCACGGGGATGATTCCAGGAATGAAGGGGTTAACTTATGAGGAGTGATTGGCAGCTTTGGGCCTGTTTTCACTGGAATTTAGAAGAATGCGAGGGATCTCACTGAAAGCTACTAAATGCTAAAAGGACTAAATAGGGTGGATGTAGAGAGGACGTTTCCTTTGGTGAAGGTATCCAGAACCAGAGGACACCGCCTCAAAATTGAAGGGCGACCTTTTAGAACAGAAGTAAAGTGGAATTGGTTTAGCCAAAGAGTGGTGTGTCTGTGGAATGCTCTGCCATAGGCTGTGGTGGAAGCCAAGTCCGTGGGTATATTTAAAGCGGAAGTCGATAGATTCCTGATTGGTCAAGGCATCAAGGGATATGATGAGAGGACAGGAGTATAGGGTTGAGTGGGATCCGGGATCAGCCTGATGAAATGGCAGAACAGACTTGATGGGCTGAATGGCCTAATTCTGCTCCTATGTCTTATGATGAACCTACAGTAGATGTTTACAGGATGAAGACCCTCTACTAATACACCCTACAGCAGGAAAATGAAGATCAGGTTTCAAATCTGGAGAGCATCTCTCAGCCAAGGCAGATATTAATGATGAAATTCACCACTGTTTCCCATGCACCATCATAGCCTTCAGAAACGTGTACCTTAAATCCAGGGCCAAGCATTGTGTTCTACCAAGTGCCTACCCTGCTGTGTGTCAGAGACCAGAGCAACCTGTGACAGTCACCCTCAGAGCATTGTAGAGGCATCAATAAAGGTATTTCTACAAAATTATCCTAATCCATTGGCAGGATGGATGAACCAAGACCAGTACCTCTCCTGGCACAGCATCTTCACCAGTTATAGTTCTGGTCATGCACTACCTCTCTGGACAGACAACATTACCCACATCTCTGACAACAGGCTCCTGAAACAAGCCACATTCTCAGAGCTTCATCACTGCTACTAATTTCTAAAAGGATATAGAAAATGCTTCAAGGAGGTTCTAAAAATCACCACAACAAAATGAATCATCATAACCAACTCATGGAGAAAGAGTACGCAGTAAGGTACAGAGCACCTCAACTTTCTACACAGGAAGCACAAGAAGGCCATGCACAAACAGTGGGAGGAGTATACAAGATCCCAAACAATCCACTTGCCCATCAAGCATCATCTGCAGCAGTGTTCGCACATCTCACATGGGATACTTTAGCCACCTCAGAACCCAGCAGAACTGGAGTGGAAGCCAGTCATCCCGAGTCCCGAGGGGCTGTCTCAAAAAAGGAAATGGGGCAAAAGGAAGTGGCTGCTTTGCGTTGATACTGTAAGTGGATCTCATTTTGAATCATGGATTTATGGATAACAATGATGCTGGCCTAAAAATATTATCTTTACCGGCATGCATGGCAATTGAACCTGAAGTATAATTTAGTAAGAGACAACAAAAATTCAATTTATGGTGCTTAGAACTTCTGGTTTAAGATGGCGCCACCAAACACAGACAACAGGTCACTGGTACTTCGAAAGGCAAGACATTTGATTAAAAACATTATCAGTAAAATCTTTTCTGAAATAAATTGTGGTAAATTATCACCACAAACAATGAATAGGCAAGCAAAGGCGAAGCAAATTCAAGGGATGAACTGTGCTGGTACATTGCAGATTGAGTGAGCCATTTGGTGAGGAGAAACTGAGGCAGAGGAGTTCCAATGCCATTACAACTGGCCTGGGTGAGAGGTTGGATCGCTCTGGGCACTGAGCCAATTTGGAGAAATCAAGAGCAGCTTCAGGCTAGGTGATCAATTCTGTGCCTGGAGCGAGTCGCTGGGCAGTGTGTTCTAGGCCCGGAGCCTTTTGCTGCAACAGTGTCTGTGTCCTAGTGTGAGGTACGATATGCTGTTTGGACAATTTAAATGATATATTGGAAAAGCAGGGTGTTGGGAACAGAGGGGAGAACCGATTTTGCTCGCTCTCCCATGATGGTGACTCCTCTCTCCCTGTTGCTGAGGCTATGAAGCTGCCCCTGGCTACTGTGCTCCATGCCTGCTAATATGATGGACTGATACCAAGGCCTGGGCCTACTGCGGACTGTTCCGGGGTTTGGAATTAAGGACTCATTTTGTTTTGGAATGTTATTGCTTGCTTCTATTGTTTGCATGATTTGTGTCTTTTTTCCCCTTTCTATGCGCTTTGGGTGTTGGTCTTTATTTTATTCTGTAATTGGGTTCTTGCTTTGTGATTGCATGTAACCAAACAAATCTCAAGGTTGTACAATTAATAATTCTTCGATAATAAATGTACTTTGAAATCCCTTTGAATACTCTTGTGATTTTTGAAGTTTATTTTCTCAAGTACTTATTAAAAATCCTGAAGTGTGGATAAAATGTACCATTCTCTGAGACAAGTCCATGCAAACAAGTGAAATACTCAAGAGTTGTCGTGTTAAGAAACTATGACAAAGTGTTTCTTTACATTTTAATGCAGAGAAAGGCATGTACCTATTGGATGTCCGTGGAATTTCCACCCCCTGTAGTAGATACAATTTATTCCCCTTTTCACAGCTAGGATGGAGACTCAATTCATCAATTGGAGTGTACATTTTTAAGAGGGATTGGGACCTCAGCCTGTTGATAAGCTTGTATTTTCCTTTACATTTTAGTATTGTTCTATATTTCTGTTTGAACATTCTTTACAAATCCAATAACAACATTTTGCAGAGGCATTCTAACCGGCAATTCCTTCACTCAAACATTATTTCATATCTGTTGCCTATGAACATTCAACAAGAACAATACAGATCACCTATGATGACCACTACAAATAGCAAACTGACTCCCACTATCCAGAAAAAGAAACAAAATTAACACTTGGATTAGTCTATGCCTCAAGAAGACAGAGGAAATTAAGAAATAATGTCAGAGACATGTACAAAGTAAACTTACAATAGTTACTTGAACACAGCTGGGTCTGCAGCCAGTATGTTTCAAATTTCTGCCATTTCTAAACTGTTTATAAGTGCAGTTTGGTGTTCTGACTTGGCCAGGAAATTCCTAAACATAAAAAATCATGCACAACTTCAATAAGACATCCATACATCATTGACTCTGAGCATTAATATCCAACAGTATTACATTGAAACAATCATGTTACATACTCCCATGATTTACAATGTTAAAAATATAAATTTATCAAGTTAAGGAAATTACGTACAAAATAAACATCATGCACATATGTATCAGGCTTGGCCTCTGTAGAAAGTCTCTGCTGTTACAAATGCCAGATTAATACAACACATAGAGTAACAAATGCATTTTAATGAACTCCATGGACTGAGTGGTTCCTGACAGACCCTTAGCCCTTTAGTCCAGGACTGGCCATGCCGCTAACTAAGACGATCCAACTCTGTTATAACACGACTACTTATCAGATAACGTGGAAAACTGTACTGTTAAATCTTGTTCACTATGGTAAGGCAAATCCAGCCTAACTAGATACTGTATTCCTATTCCCATTCAAATAACAAAGTAGATGGTGAGGCATGATAAGATGGTTTCTTTAACCTCACAATCTACCTTGTTATGGTCTTGTTTACCTGTGCTACACTTTCACTGTAGCTGTTACACTTCATTATGTTTTCTGTTGCTTTCCCTCATACTACCTCAATGCACTGTGTAATGATTTGATCCGTATGAACAGTGTACCTCAAGCTTTTCTCTGTACCTCAGTACGTGACAATGATAAACCAGCTCCAATTGCCGGTGATGGACAAGGTTGACAATATTCACCGATAGCCTTCTCACCACTTTTCAGTTTATTTCCTCTGGGATCAGTAATCTCTATAACCTTGGAAAAATGTGGGTCTGATTTCTGAGGGTGCAGTGAAATTCATCTGAATTCAGTGACAATGGAAGGGATGTCAGTGGGATCAGATGAGGGCTGGAGTGGTAAATGGAACCTTTCATTTCAGACCAGAGCATCGCTCTGTTCTGTATCTCAGCAGAATTACCGTAGATTCCGGATTTTAAGCCGCTACTTTTTTCCCACATTTTGAACAGCTTTGAACTTTGCGGCCTTTAAAACGGAGCGGCTAATACATGATTTTTTTCATGCCGCCTCGTAAACATTTTGCCTCATAACAGTAGACCAATAAAATTGATGAGTAGTTCACAGAGGTCCAATGAAATTGTACGATAAATCAAGCGCACTTTCACAATTAAATTATTGTAAATCAGTCATTTGTACTCACCCTCATCAACATGGAAAACACTCGAAGCATTGTGCTGCCTTTATGGCAGTTATTTAGTTTATAATATTTTCGCTTAGTAATTCATTTTCTAGTTAAAGTTAGAAGAGTTTTAACTATATTTGTTTTCTGTACTACATCACGGGATGCTATGACGTCACACCCGGTTTCGCCGCGTCTTGTGGGAAAAATGCCGTTTGCGATAAACGGAAAGGAGGGGGGAGCGCATTACACGAGCGGCATTGGATCTGAGCGAAACGCTGCTTTTAAGTTAAAGGCGATCAATAACTTTTCCTGGTAGGCTGCAGTATATATATTTTTTACCAGTCGTTAGGAGATATTGGAATGTTGTTCAGTAAAGAAGTATACGCAACGTATATTTAAAAGTAGCCGCGTTACGGGCACGGTTCGAAAAAAAGCATTTGCAATATGTATTTGTTTTTGTTACCATATGGATTTAATTAAAAGTTAAAAAATCCTCACGTGTAATATCTTTCTGTGTAAATATCTCATATTACAACGTGGGACACCTGCGGCCTAAAATCCAGTGCGGCCTTTACAAGTAAAAAATTGATTTTATTTCTAAAATTAGAGCCAGTGGCTTTTAATCAGGTGCACTCTGTAGTCCGGAATCTACGGTATTTGCATCTACTTAATTAGTAATTCTTTTGTCCAGCGTAAAGTCAAAAATGGACCTGTTTGGGATTTCAGTGTGCTTGCCTTTTGCAATTCTGCAGACAATGATGGAGTTACCTCTATGGGCAGCAAGTCTTCTACTCTGTTCACACAGCAGCTAGTAAATGATAAGCAACATGCACACCCCAAATAAAAAGGCAATGGCAAAGTTTCAAATAGTGAACTTAGCCATTTTCTTTGACATTCAATTACAGTTCTGACCCCAAGTATCCTATCCGCAAAAACAGTGAGGAATCGAAATACTTCAGGCTTGAGCAAATTGGCAAATACTTTGCTGAATGCCTAAGCTTTAGAACAGATTGTGTCTCTATTCAAGCCATTCCAGTTGAGCTACAACTACCCAACAATGTGTTCAACTAAGTTACGTCCTGACAACAGTAAGCAGAACACATCTAATCAATTACTATGTCAGTAAAGTAATTCATTTTATAGTAATTTTATGCCTTTGCACAGTACTGCTGCTGCAAAACAACAAATTCCGTGACATACAAGTCAATGATAATAAATCTGATTCTGAATAGCATTGAAGTTTCTGAAACTCAGTTTGGATTCAGCCAGAAGCATATAGCTCACACAGAGTAGCTTATATGTTCTGACTTTCCTCAGAGGAAGGCTAGGCCATCATATGCAAGTAAGTGATAATCAACAGAAAGTTTCTCTTGCAAACATGAGGAAATCTGCAGATGCTGGAAATTCAAGCAACATACACAAAATGCTGGTGGAACGCAGCAGGCCAGGCAACATCTACAGGGAGATGCACTGTTGTCGTTTCGGGCCAAGACCCTTCGTCAGTCCTGACAGTGTCCTTCAACAGTGCTTCTCCCTATAGATGCTGCCTGGCCTGTTGTGTTCCACCAGCATTTTGTGTGTGTGTTGCTTGAAAGTTTCTCTTGCTGGCATTGACCCTCAGAAAGGCTGTGAAAGGAATGCATAGAAGATAGGGTCCTGGGCTGGCAGATATGCATTGGATTGAGTAGGTTGCTAATCTCTCGAGTTTAGAAGATAGGGTCCTGGGCTGGCAGATATGCATTGGATTGAGTAGGTTGCTACTCTCTCGAGTTTAGAAGAATGACAGGTGTCCTCACTGAAATGTGTAAAATCCTTAGAGTACTTGACAGAGTGGATATGTGAGGATGTTTCCCCTATTCCTCAAAATAAGGGATATTTTATCCCTTATTCTAGGATCAAGAAGGGACTGAAATGAACAAATTTTTTTCATCTAGATTGTAAATCCTTGACAGCCATGGAGGCTCAATCATCAGTTTCATTCAAAATTGACACTGATAAATTCTTGAACATTAAAGCAGTCAGAGAATGTGGGAACAGGGCATGAAAATAAGCCTCTGTGCTAGACAATAAGCCACAATTTTGTGCATTGGAAGAGTAGGTTTAAATGATCACGTTCTTAAGTTCTCAGCACATCAGATGTGTTGATGAGACATGGCAACTCCAGTTTCAATGATACACTTCTGCTAACTGCACTCCTCACTCTCAGCAGTCAAGTATTGAGGTGGTCTCCTTACCAAATATACATTATACCTTAGTGGAGGGTGCGTAGCAAAAGAAATATTCCTGGTTTGGTAGATCTGTCATACGTAGAAGGACTGAGTGTGTTAGATCTCTTTTCATTAGAGATTATAAGAATAAGAGATGACCTTATTGAAATGTATAAAATTCTTAGGGAAATCACTATGAAGAAGTTAGGGACTATTTCAAGTCGGAGAGGAAAGAAATCTGAACTGTGGATACAATAGAGTGGATAGTGACGAGTACATACAGCATTATGTATTCATTATGCAAACAGCTAACGCATTAACCATAGTCTCTAACTGAATAAAACACTCCCACTTTAGACATATTTTATATACCAGAATTTTTACATTTTCTTCTCACTTTGCATTTTCCATGGTTTCACTGAGATCAGCAGATGACCAGTTCACCTCATCTGTACAGTATGCAACCTCAAAAAAAAAAAAGCCACAAAACTGAGACAAGCTCTCATCTGCACAAGTTTTCAGAGCTTGGCTGGGCTATTAGATGAATCACTGTTCAGAAATTAGATATTTCTTCAAAGAGTGGAAAAACTGGGTCAAATTACATTTAAATTCCCTGGTAACAAAGTCATTCACTGACAATATTTTACATCTTTTGCAATAAATCATTTTTTGAAAGTTGGAATTAATTTCCTTCAGAATTGTTTTGCAAAAACGGAAACGTAATGACTCACGGGAATATATTAGGAAAGAAGAGCAAAGCCAAAGCCAGCTTCAGAACTTTACCTACCATAGGGGTAGTCCCTTCAGGACATATGGGGTTATCATCGCAGCTGCCACAAATTCCCTTAAAAAGAAACAAAATAATTATGATTTGAGCTTATTTATACTGGCATGTGATTATACACATCATTCAACTGAATTAATTTCCAAGAAATGCTTCTCTTGATTTGGCACAAAAATAACCCAAATGAAAACTTTTTTTAAATCTATAAAGTATTCAAACATCTACTTAGCAGTTTGAGTATGGGAAAACGATGTGCATTATTTAATAAAAATATTTTACTTGATGCTATTCAGAAGTACAGTATGCATATTACTTAATGGGATTAGTGTGAAAATTAAAACAAAAAGTGTATTTAAAACACAATGCTGGAAATAGCTCAGGCAGAATCTGTGGAGAGAGAGACTCAGAGACAGTACATATGTCTCAGGTTGGATACATTTCCTTGGTTCTGATACAAAGTTAACAACCATCTCTCTATCCCTCTATGATGCCTGAGTAGTTGAATATTCACAGCATGTCCTGATTTTTGTTCAAACCTCCAGCAACCAGTGTTTTGATTTTGCAGAATCACTCAGTCATGATTTTGTACTTACATTTATGATGGATTAGATAATTATTTTACAATAGCAATGAATACACTCATTGAATTTGATGCCTGGATCTGCACACCTGTTTCTGGAGTAGAAAATCTGTTCCAGTCACACTAACACCACAAAATCCTCAAAGCTCAACCTCCAAATGTTTGCAGCCTGGAAGAATCAGATAGGAGCTTGCACCTGCAACTTCCCACACATCGTAAGTGCCTGATTTCAATCATACCATTAGGAGTACTTACAAACAAGACACAGAGTAATGAAGGATTAATTGAGCTAATTCCTTTTAGTTGTTGTAGGAGAAACAGAAGTTTCTTGGTGATATTTCTTTTTATTTTTTTAAATTGAGAAATGGCGTGGAATAGGCCCTTCCAGTCCTTCGAGCTGTGCAGCCCAGCAACCCGTGAGTTAATCCTAGTCTAGTCATGGGACAATTAACAATGACCAATTACCTACAAGTTGGTACACCTTTGAACTATGGGAGGAAATGGAGCACCCAGAGGAACCCCATGGGCATGGGGTGAATGTAGAAACTACTTACAGGCAGTGGGGGGAATTGAACCTGGGTCACTGATACTAGAAAGCATTATGCTAACCACTACAATCCCAGGTCACCCCTTTGTACGAAAACATGAAAAAAGGTTAAAAAGAAGAACAACTGAAGCTGCCTTAGTTAATGTATCACATCCAGACAAGTGTGTTGTAGATCCTACAGGCATATCCCAAAGGCATGTTGGTTGTGAGGTTATTTGTTGGCGGGTGACAGGGCAGTTAAACTGGAGTTGATAAGCATATGAAAGACAATTAGTCACAAGGAAATAACTCAGGCAATGGGATAAGTGACTGCTTCAAAAAGCTAACACAGACTCCAAGGACAAAATGGTCTCCGTCATCCCAATAAGAAATTTCAGTAATTCTGTTTGGCTCTCTTGTATCGTGTACCTAATCCATTACAAACTTAGGTATAAACTCTTTAGGCAAGCATTGAGTTATCCTAAAATTCAAAATATTCCAACTGTTTGAAATCTGACAAAAAAATCAGGACATATTGGAAATACTGAACAAATCAGGCAGCATCAGTGGAAGAGAAGAACAAATTTTTCAAAGTGATGGCCTTGTATCAGTTTTGATGAAAGGTCATCAAACTGGAAGTGATGCACACTACTAATGTATGCATACATTCACTTTAGTACTTCATACACACATACATACAGACATACCTCTACAATTATAGTCTCGTTAATATCACATCTATTCTTCTGTAACTGGAGGACCTGAGTTGTTCCCAACAATATTCCATTTCTTGTCTCGTTGTGAAAGTCATTTAACAGTACATTATTAACAAAAATCTGGAAAACATATTACATTTTCTATCAGTAATATTGAAAGAACAGTTTTCAATGTAAACTACTGACTTTGCTACACCATAGTAATTATAATTGTAACAGTAACCAGAGAAACTCGAATTAGGCAAAGTCAGTGTGGTTTTCTGAAAGTGAAATAATGTCTATCCAAGATATTACAGATTTTTGAAACGTATCATGTGCTGAAAGGTGATCAATGTATTTACACTACTTTGATTTTCCCTGAAGGTATTTTATAATATGCCACACAAAGGTATAACGGAAAATGGAAGCTCACAGTGTAGCAAATAATATTTTGGTGTGGATAGCGGGGAGCTGGCTAATAGGATATCAACAGTATATATAAATGTGATTTTTAGTTGGGAAGACACAATGAAGGCCTGAGCTTATGCAATTACTTGGATGAAAGCACCAAAGGCACGATTGGTAAACTTACTGGTGGCACGGAGATGGCTAGGAAAGTAAATTCTGAGAAGACATAAGGCAACCGTGAAAGGATGTGGTTAAGAGAACGAGCAAAGCTGTTCAGAGGAGTGAGAGAGAACTTGATTGAAACATACAAGATCGTGAAAAGGTCTTGACAACAAATATTCCTCTTGAGGAGAATCTTGAAGTAGAGGTCACAGTTAACGTTAAGAGAGTCACCATCTAAGACAAGTGAGGCTTTGGAAATCTCTTCCTCAGATATGCATGCAACCCTGCCTTAATAACAGACAAAGTAGTGAACAATTACTGTGGGTGGTCAGGAATGTGAAGTTTAGGTCTCAGTCTGAAAATCACAATATGAATTGCCAGATCAGGCTTGAGAGGCCAATGGCCCAGTTATGCTCCTCAGATGTTCTCACACTGGGTCGTTATAAACGTTGGTCACTTCCAAATTGGGCAGATTCAGAACAAATTTTACAGCTAAAATTAGAGCAAGTAAGAAGGCCTTCAAATTATCAATAGAAGCAGAATGTTATCCACCACAATTAACATCCTCAATGTGGCGTCGCTCTCAGTCTAACAATACCAATACCACATCACACCGACAAGGTGTGTACTTGGTCACGACAGAACAACATTAGGTGCCACACTAGTGAAGCCACAGCACAGTAATACATGCATGCTAAACAAAGGAAGCAGGAATAAAGCTGAATGATTCCAAGACTAATGGATCAAATCAGAATTCTAAACTTGCCATATCAAATTGTGAATGGGTGTATACAAATAAAAATAAAGGGAATGGAGAATACCCTCAGCTCAGTAGATCAATACAGGAAGCAAGGCTGCATCACTTGCAAGTATGCTCAACCAGGTATCCACCTCACTCTCCTCCTGAGGTCGACAAGATTTTGAAAGTCAATCTTAGAACAACTTGTTTCACAAGGTACAAGAAATAGTTGAGGGCACAGGTCAAAGTGGACAGTTTGAGACCTGTAGCATTGAAGGCATGCTCCAGAACTCCAATCAGTAATTCTGGTACAGTTCGAATGATGTTATCCTCCTGACCAAAGAAAATGGGACTGGCTTACCCTCAATCATCAGTAAAGTGTTGTAATGATGTTGCATTACATAATGATGTTATGTTCCAAATAGCCCACTCACCAATGCTCAGTTCAGCATCTGCCAAAATCATTCAGCTCAGTCATCATGCAACCTTGGTCAGGTAAGAACCACAGTTAAATTTCACAGGTAAGTAAAAGTGGCTAAACTTGACATCAACACAGCATTTGACCAACTTATGTCAAGGTGCCCTAATAAAACTGGAAGTCAGGAGGAAAATTCCTCAGTGGTGAAAGTCACATCCGATACAAAGGTAGGTGTCTGCGAGTGTTCGAGGCTAATCACCCTAACCCTAATAATGCTACTGAAATTTCCAGAAGTAACATCTTAGGATCAATCATCTTTAGCTGCATCATCCAAGGATTTCCATCCATCACAATGTCAGCAGTGAGGGTGCTGGCTAATAGTTGTATAGTATTCAGTTCTTTTTCAGCTCCTCAATTCAAGGCTAAAGGTCAAGCATCAAGATTTGGACATTTCTCAGACACGGGCTGATCACCATGGCTCCAGAACTTGTACCATGTATTGTCAGTTCACTCCACTTCGGTTATAAAGCTGTCATCTTTTCAACAATATTTATGAAAATCCCAGACAGGCCTAAACACATAAAAACTGGCAAATCCAGTATAGTTCATTTCCTGCTTATTTAGAGTGCAGACAATAACTAGCATTAACCAGGGAGATCAGGCTACATCCCATGACCATCATTTCATTACGATTGTCAAACCCTTCACTACCAAAATCCCGGTAGAGAATTACAGAGAGGAATTTTTGGGACAAGGGATGGAAGAGAAATTCACTATTAACCAGAAACTAACCAGCACTACAATTACTGTAGTTCAAGGCAGGGAGTTTATATCCACTGGTGAATGACTCACACCCTAATTCTCTTAAATGTCTCCCCAATCTAGAAAAAGTTAAAATGAGAATATGACAGTGCAACTCCAAATACATTAAAGAAGCTTAACAACATCCAAGGGCAAAACAATCCATTTGATTACCATCCTAACCATTACTTAAATATTCTGGGACTACTCAATGCTCCCTCTAGGATGCTTTCAAGAAGGAGCTAGATAGGTATCTTATGGATAGGGGAATCAAGGGATATGGGGACAAGGCAGGAACCGGGTATTGATAGTAGATGATCAACCATGATCTCAGAATGGCGGTGCAGGCTCGAAGGGCCGAATGGTCTACTTCTGCACCTATTGTCTATTGTCTATGTACATGTGTGCACACACATCTTTTGCTACTAGCACACAAAGGAATTTAAACTGCACACAAAAGTAGGCACCCTCTACCTCATTGGCACGTTAAATATATTTCACAGTCATGTACAACATTTCCTTTTCTGGTTTTTGATGTGGACGGTGTTGACAACGTGGATTTTGCAATGATTTGTCTGCAGATTTTAAAACTTACTTATTTTATACTGTTTTTATTGAAGAAATTATTGATTTACTATGTTGAATTCTGAAGAAGCAAGGGGTGTGAAGCACAAAAGAACTGCTAGATCATTTAAAGTGGAATGGGTTAATGAAACAGTAGAAACTGTTACACTGAAAGCTCATGAGGTCAGGAACGTGCAGCCACGACAAATCTTTATCAAGTCAAGTCACTTTTATTGTCATTTCAACCATAACTGCTGGTACAGTACAAAGTAAAAATGAGACGACGTTTTTCAGGACCATGGTGTTACATGACACAGTACAAAAACTAGACTGAACTATGTTAAAAAAACAACACAGAGAAAGCTGCACTACACTACAAACCTACACTGGACTACATAAAGTGCACAAAAACAGTGCAGGCATTACAATAAATAATAAACAGGACAATAGGGCAAGGTGTCAGTCCAGGCTTCAGGTATTGGGGAGTCTGATAGCTTGGGGGAAGAAACTGTTACATAGTCTGGCCATGAGAGCCCGAATGCTTCGGAGCCTTTTCCCAGACGGCAGGAGAGAGAAAAGATTGTATGAGGGGTGCATGGGGTCCTTCACAATGCTGTTTGCTTTGCGGATACAGCGCGTAGTGTAAATGTCAGTAATGGCAGGAAGAGAACCCCGATGATCTTCTCAGCTGACCTCACTATCCGCTGCAGGGTCTTGCGATCCGAGATGGTGCAATTTCCGAACCAGGCAGTGGTGCAGCTGCTCAGGATGCTCTCAATACAACCCCTGTAGAATGTGATGAGGATGGGGGTGGGGGTGGGAGATGGACTTTCCTC
Source organism: Hemitrygon akajei (assembly GCF_048418815.1). Lineage (NCBI taxonomy): Eukaryota > Metazoa > Chordata > Chondrichthyes > Myliobatiformes > Dasyatidae > Hemitrygon > Hemitrygon akajei. The sequence goes on along the minus strand of NC_133142.1, from coordinate 68,011,705 downwards.
AGCCTTCGCAGAAAGTAGAGATGCTGCTGGGTTTTCTTTGCTATGGAGCTGGTGTTGAGGGACCAGGTGAGATTCTCCGTCAGGTGAACACCAAGAAATTTGGTGCTCTTTACGATCTCTACCGAGGAGCTGTCAATGTTCAGCTGTCGATTGTTCTTTATGTACATTACAGAACCTGATATTACCTTCGTGTATTGCCACGTGGCAAAAGTTGCTGGAGAACTTGTAAGTAGGAAGAAGTGGAGTGGTATTTGCAAACTTGACTTTTCAAAGTGTTATTTAGCAAGCAAATCAATGCAGATGGTATGCAAAAGCTCCAGCAAGAAAATCTTTCATTATACACTACAGGCCTGCTACGTATGTTCTGTGAGTGTGCAGATAAACAAGAGCGAAAATGATTAAATCCAGAGGAGATCAAAGTTCTTATTGACAGTGTTTTGCTTGATGGTAAAATGAATACTTCTATGAAGTTCAGGGTGTTCAGGGTGTTCAGGGTGTTCGTCCTGCACTTTTCCTATGCTACTTCAATGACTGCATTGGTGCTGCTTCCTGCACCCATGCGGAGGTCGTTGACTTCATCCATTTTTCCTCAAACTTCCACCCCGCCTTCAAATTTACCTGGACCATTTCCAACACCTCCCTTCCCTTTCTTTATCTCACTGTCTCTATCTCTGAAGACAGCATATCTATTGATGTCTATTACAAAACTATGGACTCTCACAGCTCTCCGGACTATACCTCTTCTCTCCCAATTCCTTCAACTCCACCGCATCTGCTCTCAGGATGAGGCTTTTCATTCCTGAATGAAGGAGATGTCCTCATTTTTCAAAGAAATGAGCTTCCCTTCACCCACCATCAATGCTCTCCTCACCCGCATCTCTTCCATTTCACGCACGTCTGCTTTTACCCCATTCTCCCACCACCCTACCAAGGATAGGGTTTCTCTTGTCCTCACCTACCACCCTACCAGCCCCCGCATCCAGCACATAATTCTTCAGAACTTCTGCCATCTCCAATGGGATCCCACCACCAAGCACATCTTTCCCTTTCCCCCACCTTCTGCTTTCTGCAGGAATAGCTCCCTACATGACTTCCTTGTCCATTCGTCCCTCCCTACTAATCTCCCTCCTGGCATTTATCCTTGCAAGCAGAACAAGCGCTACACTTATCCCTGCTTCTCCTCCCTCACTACCATTCAGGGCCCAAAACAATCCTTTCAGGTGATGTGACACGTCACCTGTGAGTCTGTTGGAGTCATATACTGTGTCTGGTTTATCGGTAAGACCCGACGTAGATCGGGAGACTGCTTCACTGAGCACCTACACTCCGTCTGTCAGAAAAAGTGGGATTTCCCAGTGGCCACCCATTTTAATTCCACTTCCCATTCCCATTCTGATATGTCAATCCATGGCCTCCTCTACAGTTGCAATGAGGCCACACTCAGGTTGGAGGAACAACACCTTATATTCTGTCAGGGCAGCCTCCAACCTGATTTCTCGATCTTATGGTAATGCCACCCCCCGCGCCCTTCACCATTTCCCATCCCTCTTTCCCTCTCTCAGCTTGCCTGCTCACTCATTGCCTTCCCCTGGTGCTCCTTCCTACCTCCCTTTCTTTCTTCCATGGCCTTCTGTCCTCTCCTATCGGACACCCCCTTCTCCAGCCCTGTAACTGTTTCACCAGTCAACTTCCCAGCTCCTTACTTCACCCCTCCCCCTCACAGTTTCACCTATCACCTTGTGTTTCTCTCTCCCCTCCCCCAAATTTTTTTCTCCAGTGCTGTCAAAGGATCTCGGCCCGAAATGTCAACTGTACTTTTCTCAATAGATGCTGCCTGGGTTCTGAGTTCTTCCAGCATTTTGTGTGTGTTGCTTATAAAGTTCAGTATGCACAGGTTGTTATCATTGTGCAAAAAATTGCACAGCACAAGATTTTTGAACACAATGGTTATTACAAATTAGAGGGACCATCGGTAACACACCGTTCTACAATGTGCATCATCTAACAATGGCACTGGAGCATCTTGCCAAGGCAACGGCATTTCCCACTGAATTAACTTATGCCATCTAAAACAGCAGCATCACAGAGCACAAGTTTCCCTTCACATCAGAATTCATCTGGGCACAGAACCACATTGTACCTTCATAGTGGCTGACTCACAAACCTGAAAGCTTGCAACACCACCAGATGGAATGCTGTAGACCAAGAAGACAGCTCACCACTATCTACTCAAGAATAGTTATGACAATGATGCCCACTAACTCTGAATTTCTCTTTTAATAACTCTTGACAACTGTGCTCAATTAATTTTATTATGCAGATTAGCAGCCTACACTGGTAAAGCAAATTGCCACAAAAATCTAATTATTCAACAAGAAGCCTCTAAATGATTGCCTCTGGACGGGTATTAAGTGGTAGCTTTGTTGTCGGTGTACACTTTAGGAATGGGGAAAAGAAAACTTCAAACATCATCAGCGTCAAATGCTTTAAAGCAGTTCAGCAGCTAATAATCTCCAGAACAACCATAACATAACTGACTATTTCAAATGTTATTCCTAAATCCTCATCTGTACATAAGGGAGGTGATTGAACACATCTACTCAACCACAGAAAGTCTCCTGAGAAAGCAGCTGCAAGGATAAGATCAACCTCCTCTACGTTAAAGAACAGCTGCCTTCTCTTTTGGGACTTTAATAGCTGTGAATCAAATAAAAAAATACAAATGCAAGGGGCTCAAAAATGCATGTATGGCCTCAACAGGAAACATCAATTAACCTAATCTCAGACCCAATGAGAACAGTTACAAGAGAAAAAATTTCCAGTGCGTATCACATCATCAAGATATGCATTATTGGCATTAAGAACTGAACTCTGTTAGAAGGTGTTCACAGCCAAAGTATAAGTAGGTTACAAAGGCGTTAAATCTTAATGACTTTGTTTTAAGGAAAATACATAGATTGAGTTTGTATCTACATGGGCTCATTTTATAATTAGCTGAGTGTTAACACATCTTTACCAACTTCCAAAATGCCTCCAGGAACTGAATCAATTTCTAAAGCCTGTTACACAGGCGCAGCACTGAGGTATGCTTGGCTGTTGACAGCTGAATAAGTCAAACTCAGATGATTTTTTAAGTATTCCTGGTCGTCCTCTGTTTTGACTTCACGATAAGTTGTAGAGAGTGAAGCATGTTGACAGAGTTGCAGCCACAAGCAGAAAGTGATATGCTGCAGATGGCTTTAGTCTACACAGTAGCATGAGGGGATCCCACCTTTGGAGAAGGATAATTAAGTTAAGTGCACTGAAGAGAGCAAGGTCAGAGAATGAGAACCACCAACACCAGTTACTGTTCTAGGGCCCAAGCTTGCCACCAGACCTCCCACAGCCTCGAGGAGTTTCAAAGCAACAGTTGGAAGCAAAGGTTACAACATTAAGATAACTGGCAGGAGATCCAGAGAGTGTTGTGGGATGAGCAGGATTTTTGGATGCAACAAATTTAGTCAGGGATACATAAATTAAAATGATGCTGGAAAATATTCAACAGTGACTTTTAAAATGAAAGATGAAGGAGGAAGAGAGATAATGAGAGAGGTTAAGACACACAGATCAAGAGCTTGATCAGAGTTCAGCATTCAGTAGCAGGATAAAATAAAAATAAGGCAGGGGCAAGCGGAGCAGCCATTGTTGGAGCAGGACAGTGTTAGAGAGGGAAGACCTGGCTTTGGATTGGGTGATAACAAGCGAGGGCTATGTAAGTATCTGGTAAGCTTTTTCTTGCTCATTCTTCATCTGTAAGTGTATAGTTGGGGCAGTAAGAACGGCTCCAGGGGCTGTGTGTTGTTCTTTGTGTGAGATGTGGGAATTCTGGGAAACCTCCAGTCTCCCGGATCACCACATCTGCACCAGGTGCACCAAGCTGCAGCTCCTCATAGCACGTACTAAAGCTGCAACTCGATGACTTTCGGCTCATACGGGAATCTGAGGAGATGATAGATAGGAGCTATAGGGAGGTAGTCACCCCTAGTTTGCAGGAGGCAGGTGAATGGGTAACTCAGGAGAAGGAAAGGAAATAGGCAGCCAGTAAAGAGTACCCCTGCGGCCATTCCCTTCAAAAACAAGTATACCATTTTGGATACTGTTGGGGGTGGGGGGGGGGGGGGGAAATGACCTACTGGAGAGAAGTCACAGTGACTGGGTCTCTGGCACTGAGGCTGGCGCTGTGGCTTAGAAGGGAAGGGGGCAGAGGAGGAATGCAGAGGTGATGAGAGATTCCATAGTTAGGAGAGTTTATGAACGTGATAGAGAGAACCAGATGGTATGTTATCTCCCAGGTGCCAGGGTCAGGGACATCTCGGATCAGATCCACAACATTCTAAAGGGGGAGGGGGAGCTGCCAGATGCATTGGTATTAATGACGTAGAAAGGAAAAGAGAAAAGGTACTAAGAGAGAATTGAGAGAGGTAGAAAACTGAAAAGCAGAACCTCCAAGGTAACAATCTCTGGATTGCTGCCTGTGTCACATGCCAGTAAGGGCAAGAATCACATGATTTGGCAGATAAATGCATGGCTGAGGAATTGGTGCAGGGGACAGTGATTCAGATTATAGATCACTGGGATCTCTTCTGGGGAAGGTATGACCTGTACAAAAGGGACAGGCTACACCTAAATTTGAGTGGGACCAATATCCGTGTGTGCAGGTTTGCTAGAGCTGTTGGGAGGGTTTAAATTAATATGGCAGGGGATGGAACCAGAGTGACAGGGCTGAGGACAGGGATGTTGGCTTACAAACAGAGGTAGTGTATAGTGGGACTGTTAGGAAGGACAGGCAGATGATAGGGCAACATTGCAGTCAGTGGGATGGGTTGCAGTATAAAAGGAAGACAAAACTGAAAAGGGTGACAAATATAGGAATGAAAGTGTTATGTTTAAATGCACGCTGAAAACAGAATAAAGTAAATGGCCTTATAGCACAGTTAGAGATTGGCAGGTATGATGTTGTATCACAGATTCATAGCTGCAAGTTGATTGTAGTTGGGAGCCAAGGATACACAAACAATCAAAAGAACAGGGAGGTAAGCAGAGAGGAAGAGTAGCTCTGCTGGGAAAAAAATGAAATAAAATCTTTAGAAAGAGGTGACAAAGGATTGGAAGAATCATTGTAGATAGTTAAGAAACTGCATGTGTAAGAAGACCCTGTTGGGAGTTATTTACAGGCCTCCAAACAGTAGCCAGGATGTGGTCTACAAATTACAGCAAGAGATAGAAAAAGCATGTCAAAAAATGGGAATTTACATATGCATATAGATTGGGAAAATCAAGTAGACACTGGATCTCAAGAGGGAGAACTTGTGGAATGCCTCCAAGCCGGCTTTTTGGAGCAGCTTGTCGTTGGGCCCTCTAGGGGATCACCTATTCTCAATGGGTGTTGGGTAATGAACCGGATATGATTAGGGAGGTTCAGATAATGGAACCCTTATGAAACACTGATATGAGTTCACCATGCAATTTGAGAGTGAGAAGCTGAAGTCAGATATATCAGTATTACAGTTGAGTAAAGGGAACTAAAGAGGCATGAGAGAGGAGCTGACCATATTTGATTGGAAGGGGACGATAGCAGGGATGATGGTAGAGCAGCAATGGCTAGAGTTTCTGGGAGCAATTCCGAAGGTGCAAGATAGATAGTATTCTGAGGGTGAAATGACATAACCATGGCTGACAAGGGAAGTCAAAACCAACATAAAAGCAAAAGTGAAGGCATATAATAGAGCCAAAATGAGTGGGAAGTTAGAGGATTTGGAAATTTTAAAAAACCAACAGAAGGCAACTGAAAAAACATAAGGGGGGAAACAGATGAAATATAAAGGTGCACTAGCCAGTAACATCAAAAATTATACTAAAAGATTTTTCAGGAGAGCCCTGCTGGCAGCCGATGGGGTAACATCTTTTTGAATTTGCTCCTACCTTATCTATCTTTTTGTTTCCTATCAGTTTCTTGAAACCTTAGTATAAATCTTAATATTGCTCTATTACGTCTTTGAGGAAGACTAAAGCCTCTGCAAAAGAAAAAGAAGATGTTTCTCCAACCACTTTGGAATCAATTGGAGATTTCCTTAAAAAGCAAAGAACAGAACTCTCTGAGGAATTTCAACATCTTAATGTTAAGCTGGACACTATTCAACAAACTCCAATTGAACATGAAAAGTGAATTAAGGAGAATAAAGAAACTTTGTCGATACTGGAAGTGGACTTAGAAGACATGAGTAAGCTCTGCAAAAAATTATCTAATGAAAAATTAACAAAGAAGATTACCAACCTGGAAAGCAGAAGCAGAAAGAACAATCTACGTATTCTGGGTCTTGAAGAATCAATTGAAGGTGCCCACCCCATGGAGTTCTTTGCAAGTTTTCTGAAGCAGCTATTCCCTGATTTATTGCCGTCCATCCCTAAGCTGGACCACGCCCACCAGTCACTGGCCCCCAAACCAAAGTCAGGAAAGCGTCCTAGATCAGTTATTTTATATTTTCACGAATTTCATACAAAGGAGCTTTTAATCCATCATATCCGTCGAGTCGGAATAATCGATTACAATGGGAAGATGATTAGATTCATGGAAGATTATACACCGGAGAATATGGCTGAACATGCTAAGTACAAAGAGGTCATGTCACTGCTTTATAAGAAAGGGTCTAAGCCCTCCCTTTGCTTCCCCGCACGTCTTCGAATCGTTCTGAAAAAATGGTGAGCGGAAATGGCTGGGATCAGTTGAACACGCACAGAAGTTTTTGAAAGCAGAAGATTCATTGTGTTATATCTCTTACAAGAGCAATTATCTTTTTAATGTTGGATCGAATAAGGTTTTAATAAACCTACATTTTGACTGTTTATATCTTGCTTTTTGATATTTTCTTTGATATTTTTTACTACTTTATTCTTTTTTTGAGGGTTTTCTATATATATATTTTTTTGAAATTTTTTAAATGAATCCTCTTATGTTTTGGATTTTTGATCTAGGTTTTCTTTCTGCTTTGTCTTGGTAGGAGCATGATAACTTTGGATGATTGGAGTTTTGCCAGCAGGATTTCTTTGGGAGGGCTGTCTTTAGGGTTTAGCATGCCAACTGTTCTTTGGCAGGCTTTTGGGCTTTGGGAAGGGGAGGGGGTGGGGTCTCAATTTTCTTTTTTCTCTGGAAGCTGTGTTGGGCTATCATCCAAATTTTCTGTTTGAGTACCTTATTTTATGGTTCGTTCTCTGGTTCTAATAATTTATGGTCAGATCTTTTAACTTCTGTTAATTAGAACTTATAATGGATTGAAATATTAATTTACTTAGTTTTAATGTGAAAGGGTTAAATCATCCTGTGAAATGGAATAAGATTTTTGCTTACATTAAAAAGTTAAGGGCCCCCATTATTTTTCTACAAGAAATGCATATACGTAGCTATAATAATGCACGCCTTTTTAATCGGTGGAGAGGTCTACAATTTCATTCTTCATTCAGAGCAAAACTCGAGGGGTCTCGATTTTTATAGATAATACAATTTCTTTTATTCAACATTCAGATTCAAATTCAGTTTTATTGTCATTTAGAAATCACAAATGCAATGCAGTTAAAAAAAATGAGACAACGTTCCTCCAGAATGATATCACAAAAGCACATGACAAAACAGACTACACCAGAAAACCCACATAACATTTGGGAATCCCCAGTCCAGAATCCGGAGAGGCTGCTGCTTATTAATATCGTGCTACCACCTTAGCACATCCTCGAAGTTGTCTCTGACCCTAATGGGTGACTTGTCATAGTGTCAGGGAAACTAGATAATGAATTAATTGTATTTGCTAACGTGTACGCTCCCAATGTGGATGACCCAGGATTTTTTGAGCGTTGCTTTTCATTCCTGCAAGATTTGAGTTTGTACTCTTTAGTGATGGGAGGAGATTTTAATTGTTGTCTAGACCCAGTATTAGATCGTTCTGCTCTTAAATCAGCCAAACCTAATAAATCAGCTTTATTTATTCAGTTCTTTCTAAGGAAGTGTGATATTGTTGATGTCTAGAGTTTTTTTTTCACCCAGCAGAAAGGGAGTATTCATTTTTCTCTCATGTCTATCATTCCTATACTAGGATTGATTATTTTTTTTATTGATAGTCAAATGATTTCATTAGTTTAATCCACTGAATATAAAGAAATAGCTCTATCTGACCATTCTCCTGTATTTCTAACTTTAAAGCCTCCTGGTTTCACTCATATGAACAGACCCCGGGATTTTACTTTAACTTTGTTATCTGATAAGGACCTTTTAAAACTCCTGGAGAATATAATTACTCTTTTTTTCGAAGAAAATGCATTGGAAGAGACTTCTAGTCTTATCATTTGGGACGCTTACAAGGCATATATTAGAGGACAAATTATATCCTATACTGCACATATTAAAAAAAGAGCTAATAAAGAGAGAACTGATATAGTTAATCAATTAAAACAATTAGATCAGAAATGCGCTTTGGCATCAGACCTTGAACTATAGAAAAGACGTATTGAAATTAAAACTAAATATGATCTTCTTACAATGTATCCAATTGAAAGCCAACTTTTAAAAGATAGAAGCCAATTCTACATACATGGAGAAAAAACTGGTAAACTATTGGCTAATCAATTGAATACCTCTATAGCTAAACGGCAAATTAAAGAAATTTGCAAAACTAATGGTGATATGACAACTGACTATTTTGAAATAAATTACACTTTTAGAGAATTTTATTCTAAATTTTATTGTTCTGATTCTGTTAAATACTGCAATGAACAACTTTTTAGATCAATTAAATATTGTTGTTAATCGAAAGCAGTTGGATCAACCGATTTCTCAGGAGGAAATCACTGAGGCTATACGTTCATTGCATTCTGGAAAATCTCCAGGACCTGACAGATTCTCCAGAGAATTTTATAAGGCCTTTTCTTCATTGCTTATACCTTATTTATGTTCTACCCTTACTGATTCCTTCAAGGTGGGTAGGTTGCCACAGTCTTTTTATGAAGCTTCCATTTCGTTTATTCTTAAAAAGAATAAAAATCCCACTGAATGCTCTTCATACAGACCAATCTCCTTACTCAATGTTGATGCTAAGATCCTATCTAAAGTTCTGGCCTGTAGACTCAAAAATATTATACCTATAATATCTGATGATCAGACAGGATTTATTAAAAATCGAAATGTTATGCATTTTCCATCTAAGGAAATATCGGAATGTGTGATTTCTTTGGATGCGGAGAAGGCCTTTCATCAAGTCGAATGGAATAACCAATTTAAAACATTAGAAAAATTTAATTTTGGGCCCAATTTTATTCATTGGATTAAATTACTTTACTTATCTCCCTCTGCTCGGGCCCTTACTAATTTTCAGATTTCTAAACCAATTAAACTCCAACGTGGAACCTGACAAGGATGTCCATTGAGTCCTTTGCTTTTTGATTTGGTATTAGAACCTTTAGCAATTGCCTTTCGAGAGTCTAAAGATATCACCAGTATCTTAATTCCTGAAGTCTCACAAAGTCTCGCTTTATCTAATGTTACAACTTCTTTAACCTCTATGTTTCATTTACTGACTAATTTTAGTCAGTTTTCAGGATATAAATTGAACTTACATAAGAATGAATTGTTTCCTTTAAACAATTTGATACTAACCAATATTAACCTTCCTTTTAAAATTGTAAGAAAACAATTTACATATTTGGGTGTAACAATCACTAAGAATTATAAAGATCTATTCAAAGAAAATCTTCTAACCTTAATGTGAAAAATTATGTGATAAAGACGCTTTCTAATTGGTCGCCTCTCTCTTTATCACTGATTGGTCAAATCAATTCTATTAAAATGATTATTTTACCTAAATTTAGATATCTTTTTCAAGCTGTACCTGCTTTTATTTCTAAATCATTTTTTTGATTCTTTAGATTCAATTCTTTCTTCTTATATATGGAAGAACAGAAAACCCCGATTAAATAAAGCCCACCTTCAAAAAATTAAATAGAATGGAGGCCTTGCTCTACCCAATCTTAGGTTATATTACTGGGCAATTAACATATGAAATCTTACGTTCTGGTTATATTATATTAATTGTGAGGATTGTCCAATATGGGTCTTTTTGGAAGCCAACTCTGTTACAAAATTTTCTATTGTTCCTCTTCTTAGATCCTCTCTTCCTTTATCTTTAAATATATTAACTGACAGTTTGGTGGTTAAACACACTTTGAGGATCTGGCTACAATTTAGAAAATATTTCGGTTTATCGAGATTTTCCCTTTCTCGTCCTATTTTTTCTAATTTTTTTAAACAATCTACGACCGATCTGTTTTTTAGAGAATGGGATAGATTAGGTATTAACAATTTCAGGATCTGTTTGTTGGAGCGAATCTTTCTTCTGTTGAGCAGCTTTCAGTGAAATATAACCTATCAAATATGCACTTTTTTCGATATCTACAGAATAGAGATTCTTTAAGATCTAAACTACATATATTTCCTACCAGCCCAGATAAGAACATAATAGATGTAATTTTTAATTTGAAACCTTTTGATAATGGCTCAATGTCTTATATTTATGGTCTGTTGTTGGGATTGAGAATGGCTCCTTTGACAAAATTTAAAAAAAGATGGAGAAAAGGATTTATAGACTTCATTATCTGATGAGACCTGGAGGGCTATTTTCAAACTGGTTAATTCTCATCATGTGCTCGTCATTCTGTCCTACAAATTAAAGTGGTACATAGGGCTCATATGTCTAAAGACAAGCTCTCTTGTTTTTTTGCAGATGTATCTCTTTATTGTGACAGATGTAATAATGGAGAGGCTTCATTAATTCATATGTTTTGGTCATGTTTGAGTCTTGAAAAATATTGGAAAGATGTATTCCAAACTTTTTCTATACTTTATAAAGCTAATTTTAAGCCCAATACTTTGACTACCTGATTTGGTATTGTTGAGGAAAGAGCTATAATTTTGGAGCCTTCTCATTTGCGGGTACTGGCTTTTATTTCTCTTATGGTTAGGAGGGTGATCTTGCTTAAATGGAAGGAGGTTGCCCCCCCCCCCACACATGCTCAATGGTTATGTGATGTTATGTCATGTTTAAATTTAGAGAAGATTTATTGTTTGATTTCTGATTCTAACCAAGATTTTTAAATGCTATGGGGACCCTTTCTGAACTACTTTAAAAACCTTTGAATTGTTATTGTTATTGTTATTAAAATAGAGATCTGGGCCATTATTATAAAACACTATATGGTAAAGTACTCTTTTTTTCTCTTGTTTTTTTTTTTACCAACCAGCTTTGTCTTGGTAATGGGTATAGTTTTTTTAGTAATATAATTAACCATATTATTATTGCATTTCATAATTCAATTCATTTTATTTGATTGATCATCAATATGGGATACTGTGATTGTATCAGTGTGATTTATATATAGTGCATTTTGTGCTATCTTATTTTGATTTTTATTAAGTATCCTCATGAATTCTGTATTTGTGTATATGAAATTTAATAAAAATATTGGAAAAATAAAAGATTTTTCAGATGTAGAAAGAATAAAAGGGAGCTAAGAGTAGATATCAGACCACTGGAAAATGATGGTAGAGAGACAGTAACATGGGACAAGGAAATGGTGGATGAACTGAATAAGTACGGTACTCCATTAGTTCTCCATTAGTCTTCACTATGGAGAACAGTAGGAGTATGCTAGAAGTTCAACAGCATCAAGGGGTAGAAGTGAGTACAGTTGCTATTACTAGGGAGCAGGTGCTTGGGAAGCTGATAGATCTGAAGTTAGATAAGTCACCTGGACCTGATGGAAACAACCCCAGGGTTCTGAAAGAGGTGGCTGAAGAGATTGTGGAGGCATTAGTAATGATCTTTCAAGAATCAATTCCAGAGGACTGGAAAATTGTAGATGTCATTCCACTCTTCAAGAAGGAAGTAAGGCAGAGAAAAAAGGACATTTTAGGCCAGTAAGCCTGACCTCAGTAGTTGGGAAGATGTTGGAGTCGATTCTTAGTGATGAGGTTTCAGAGTACTTGGAAGCACATGACAAAATAGACCAAAGTCAGCCTGGTTTCCTTGAGGGAAAATCTTGTCTGACAAATCTGTTGGAATTCTTTGAAGACATGACAAGCAGGGTAGACAAAGAAGCATCGGTGGATTTGCATTTTGTATTTGGATTTTCCAATGGCATTTAATAAGGTGCAGTACATGTGGCTGCTAACCAAAATAGGTTATTACATGAAAAATACTGGCATGGACAGAGCAGTGGCTGATTGGCAGGAGGCAAAGAGTGCAAAAAAGGGATCCTTTTTGGACTGGCTGCCGGTAACTAGTGGTGTTCCACAAGAGTATGTGCTGGAAACACTTCTTTTTACGTTATTATGTCAACAATTTGAATGATGGGTGGAGGGTCAGGTAGTGTTCAGGAAGCAGAGAGGCTGCAAAAGGACTTAGACAAATTAGGAGAATGAGCACAGAGGAGCATCTGGAGCACAATGTCAGGAAGTGTAAGGTCATTCACTTTGGTAGAAGGAATAAAAGCGTAGACTATTTTCTAAACAGGGAGAAAATTCAAAAATCTGAGGTGCAAAGGGACTTGGGTGTCCTCCTGCAGGATTCTCTAAAGATTGACTCACTGGGGAGGAAGGCAAGTGCAATGTTAGCATTCATTTCAAGAAGCTAGAATATAAAAAACAAGGATGTAATGCTGAGGCTGTATAAGGCACTGGCGAGACCTCACTTGGAATAAGGTGACAGCTTTAGGCCCCTTATTTAAGAAAGGATGTGCTGACATTGGAGGGAGTTCAGAAGAGGTTCCCGAGAATGATTCTGAAAATGAAGAATTATCATGTAAGCAACAGTTGACAGCTTTGGGTCTGTAATGCTGGAATTTAGAAGGATGAAGAGGGAATCGCATTGAAACCTATCGAATGTTGAAAGGCCTATATAGAGTGGATGGAGAGAGGATGTTCCCTTTGGTGGCAGTGTTAAGGACCAGAGGGCACAGTCTTAAAATCGAGGGACACCCATTCATAACAGATGAGGAGAAATTTCTTTAGCCTAAGGGCAGTGAATCTGTGAAATTTGTTACCACAGGTTGCTGTGGAGGCCAGGTCATTGGGTGTATTTAAGACTAAGGTTAATATGTTCTTGATTAGTCAGGGCATGAAAGGTTATAGGGAGAAGGCAGGAGAATGGTGCTGAGAGGGAAATGGGTCAGCCATGATGGAATGGCAGAGCAGACTCAATGGGCTGAATGGCCTAATTCTGCTCCTTTGTCTTACAGTCTTAAGGACTGGGTAGCCAAAGATGTTTTCCCCAGGGTGGAAATGACTAATACTGGGGTATAAGATTTTAAGGTAATTGGAGGAAAGTATAGGTAAGATGTCAGAGGTAATTTTTTTAAAACAGAGTGGTGAGTGTGTGGAATGCTCTACTAGAGCATGGTAGGTGGTAGAGTCAGATGCATCAGGGATATTTAAGAAACTCTTAGATAGGCAGATGGATGGTAACAAAAAGGATGGCTATATAGAAGGGCTCCAAGAGGACCACAAACTTGTCGTGGTTTGGAGGCTTGCGTGTCTCAATGACCTGGAGAGCTACGCTGGCTGGAGTCAGGGCTTTATACTTTGGCTCTAGGTAGGGTCACCCATGGCAAACAAGACAAAGGATAGAGGCCAGACTAAGATTGATTCACCAGTCCTCCAGGTTCAGGGGTTTCACTCAGGGCTGTTAAAGAAACAGCAATGAAGAATCCTTCTACATTTGTGTGCAATGGTACTCCTGAGTCTCCACCTGGGACTTGCATGGCCTGGGAGTAGTGAAAACCAAGAGGTAGCTACTGGCATGAAGAAGGAAGCCTGAACAATATGAAAACAAAGACCAAAGTTGGTTTCTGGCCAAGGACTTACAGAGATGGAAGACCTTCATTACTGCCCTAAATGACAGCAGGTGTAATGGGCAGTAAGTAAGTAATTAGCAGGGAAGGGTCAGATTAATCTTGGAGTGGGTTAAAAGGTGAACACAATATTGTGGGCCTAAGAGCCTGTACTTGTTGCAGTGTTCCATGTTCTATAAAGTAGATATATATCTACAAAAGAAAATAATGTGCAGAGCATTGCAAAGGATTAGAGAAATGGTTGTCATTGGATAGATGCAGAACTATAACTTCACATTGTAGATGTATATCTTGCACTAGTGTTCCTGTAGTTGATGTAACAATGGAAAGGAGGCAGGCCCTGATGGATTACGTGGTGAGGCTCTGAAAACTTGTGCCAACCAACTGGTGGGTGTATTCAAGGACATTTTCAACCTCTCACTGCTATGATCAGAAGTTCTCACCTGCTTCAAAAAGGCAACAATTCTACCAGAGGAGTAGTGTGAGCTTCCTTAATGACTATCACCCAGTAGCACTCACATCTACAGTGATGAAATGCTTTGAGAGGTTGGTCATGACTAGACTGAACTCCTGCCTCAGCAAGGACCTGGACCCATTGCAATTTGCCTACGTCACAATAGGTCAATGGCAGACACAATCTTAATGGCTCTCCACATGGCTTTAGACCACTTGGACAATACAAGTATCTATGTCAGGATGCTGTTCATTGACTATAGCTCAGTGTTTAACACCATCATTTCTACAGTCCTGATCGATAAGCTACAGAACTTGTGACTCTGTTCCTCCCTTGACTTTCTAACTGGAAGACCGCAATCTGTGCGGGTTGGTGATAACATCTCCTCGCTGATGATCAATACTGGTGCACCTCAGGTTCTACTCTCTCTATAGCCATGACTGTGTGGCTAGGTATAGTTCAAATGCCATCTATAAATTTGCTGATGATACAACCATTGTTGGCAGAATCTCAGATGGAGATGAGAGGGTGTGCAGGAACGAGATATACCAGCTAATTGAGTGGTGTCGCAGCAACGACCTTGCACACAATGTCAGTAAGATGAAGGTGCCTATTGTGCACTTCAGGAAGGGTAAGACTAACAAAAATGAACCAATCTTCATAAAGGGATCAGAAGAGAGAGAGTGAGCAATTTCAAGTTCCTGGGTGTCAAGATCTCTGAGGATCTAACCTGGTCCCAACATATCAATGCAGTTATAAAAAAGGCAAGACAGCAGCTATATTTCAATAGGAGCTTGAAGAGATTTGGTTTGTCACCTAAAACATTCAAAAACTTGTATTGTGGAGAGCATTTTGATGGGCTGCATCACTGTATGGTATGAGGGACTGCTGCACAGAACTGAAAAAAGCTACAGAAAGTTGTAAAATTAGTCAGCTCCATCTTGGATGCAAGCCTTCTTGGAACCCAAGACATCTTCAAGGAGCAGTGCCTCAGAAAGGTGGTGTCTATTATTAAGGACCTACATCACCCAGGACATGCCCTCTTGTGATTGTTATTGGCATTAATGGCAGACCAGTTGATTTGAAGAGAGAGGGAGAGAGAGAGAGCTTCACACAGGTTGGGGAAAATAGTTTAAAAAAGGACCATTTCATGGGGCTCAGCGCATTTCCAATCGATTTGTGATTCATTTGCAAGAGCAAATAAAAGTAAAGGAGGGTCAAAGCAGAGCGGTCATTGTGTGAGTTTAGGAATGAGAACTTGAGGCTTTGACATGAAGGCGCAGGTAAGTAGCAGGTAAGACTTTTGTAGTGGTTGAATAAAATGTCATGAAATTACAGCTAATTAAATAAAAGGATGATGCAGGATCAGGTGATGTGCTGTAGCTGCATGATGTGGGAGCTGGTGGACCCCATTGTGGTTCCTGGTGACCACACCTGCAGCAAGTGTTGGCTGCTCGAGGAACTCAGGCTCAAAGTTGATGACCTGGAATCTGAGCTTCAAACACCGTGGCACATCAGGGAGGGAGAAAGTTACCCGGATTCTCTGTTTCAGGAGGTAGTCACACCCATTAGGTTAGCTGCCTCAAATTCAGTCCATGGTGATATATAAGAGGGTGTGACCGTGAGTGAGGTGGGCAGTAGGATCCAAGAGACAGTGCTGGAGAAACCTCAGCCCTTGAGCTTGTCCAACAGATCTGAGATTCTTGCTCCCTATGTGGATGACAGTGGGGGCTGTAGGAAGGATGAGCAACCTAACTGTGGCACTGTAGTTCAGGGAGCCACTCAAGAGCAGGGAGAGAAGAGAAATGTAGTGGTAATTGGGGGTAGCATAGTCAGGGAAATAGACAGAGTTTTCTGTTGCAAGGAAAGAGCTTCTCGAAGGCTGTATTGCCTGCCTGGTGCCTGGCTTCAGGACATCTTATCTGACCTGCAGAGGAATTTTCAGTGGGAAGGGAAAGATCCAGTTGTCATGGTCCATGTGGGTACCAACAACACAGGCAGAATGAGGAAAGGGGTTCTGCAGAGGGAATTTGAGTAGCTAGGGACTAAATTAAAAACCAGGACCAAAAAGGTCGTAATCTCTGGATTACTACCTGAGCCACGTGCAAATTGGTATAGAGTCAAGTAGGTTAGAGAGTTAATTGCATGGCTCAAGGATTGATGTGGGAGAAGTGGGTTTGAGTTCATGTGAAATTGGCAGTAGTGTTGGGGAAGGAGGGAGCTCTACCAATGGGATGCACTCCACCTGAACTGTGATGGGACCTGGATCCTAGCGTACTACACAACTAGGCTTGTGGATAGCATTTTAAACAAAATAGTAGGGGGTGAGCTCAACTGATTGGAGAAGTATGGATGAAGTAAAAGAGAAAAGTGTGGATAAAGTAAAGGCAAAAGATAAAAAAGAGAAAAGTAAGAGTGAAGTGAAGAAAAGTCAAGTGCAAAAGAGTAAAATATTACAAGATTTTAAAAGCACAAAGAGTGTAATGGCACTTTATTTGAAAGAAGGTCAGTGAACATGTGGTACAAATCAGTACAAGGGGGTATGACTTTGTGGCCACTACAGAGCTGTGGTTGTAGGGTGGAGAGGATTGGGAATTAAATATCCAAGGATATCAGATGATACAAAAGGATAGGGAGGAAAGTAAGGGAGGTGGGGTAACACTCTTAATTAAAGATGAGATCAGGGTGATAGTGAGAGATGATATAAGATCTAAGGAGCAGAATTTTGAATCCATCTTAGTAGGGATTAGGAATAGTAAAGGAAAAAGAATCACTGGTGAGAGTTGTCAGTCGGCCACTGAAAACATCACAGTGGCACAGGCAATAAACAGAAATATCTGAGGTATGTAAGAATGGAACAGCAGCTATCGTGGGGGGCTTTAACTACCACATAGATTGGGTGAATCAGTCTTGAGGAGGACTTCATAAAATGCATCCATGATGGCTTCCTTGAACAGGATGTAACTGAACCTACAAAGGAACCTATCTTAGATATGGTCCTGTGCAATGAGACAGGTAAAATTAGTGATCTTGTAGTTAGGGATCCTCTTGAAAAGAGTGATCACAGTATGGGTGAGTTTCTCATACAAATGGAGGGTGCAATAGTTCCATCTAAGACTAGTGTATTATGACTAAAGAATGGAGACTATAATGGGATGAGGGAGGATTTGGCTAGTGTAGACTGGGAACACAGGCGAGATGGTAGGACGGTTGAGGAACAGTGGAAGACTTTCAAAGAGACTTTTCATGATGCTCAACAAAAGCATATTCCAGTTAAAAGCAAGGACAGTAAGGGTGGGGAGAGCCCACCTTGGGTAACTAAAGAAATGAACGAAGGCATCAAACTAAAAGCTTGTGAATACAAAGTCACCAAGAGTAGTGGGAAACTGGAATACTGGGAAAACTTTAAAAAACAGCAAAGAAACACTAAGTAAGCAATAAAGAAAGGGAAGCTAAATTATGAAAATAAACTAGCACAAAATATAAACAACAGATAGCAGAAGTTTTTAAAAATTATATAAAGTGAAAAAGGGTGGCTAAAATGAACATAAGTCCCTAGGAGGATGAGAAGGGAGAATGGATATTGGGTAATGAGGGAATGGCAGAAGTTTTGAATGATGATTTTGTGTTGGTATTCATGGTGGAGGACATGGCTAATATGCCAAATAAAGATGATATGGATATGATAGGAGGCGAGAACGTTGATAGTATATCTATCACTAAAGAGGAAATGCTGAGCAAACTTGCGAGCCTTAAGATAGACAAGTCCCCTGGTCCTGATGGAAAGCATCGCAGGGTACTGAAAGAAATGGCAGAAGGTTATAGCAGAAGCTTTGGTGATGATTTACCAAAATTCTCTGGACAAGTTCTGACAGATTAGAAGACGGCAAATATCATGCCATTGTTGAAAAAAGGATGTAGGCAAAAGGCAGATAACTATAGACCAGTTAGTTTAACATCTGTAGTTGGGAAAATGCTTGAAGCTATCATTAAAGAAGAAATAGTGAGGCATCGGGAAAGAAATGGATCCATCAGGCAGATGCAGCATAGATTCAGCAAAGGCAGGTCCTGTTTGACAAACTTACTGGAGTTCTTTGAGGATATAATGAGCACAGTAGATAGAGGGGAACAGATGGATATTATTTACTTGGATTTCCAGAAGGCATTCGATAAGGTGCCACATAAAAGACTTGTCCATAAGATAAGGATGCATAGAGTCGGGGGTGATGTATTAGCACGGATGGAAGACTGGTTGACGAATAGAAAGCAAACTTGGGATATATGGGTGTTACTCTGGTTGGAAATCAGTGGTGAGCGGTGTGCCACAGGGGTTTGTGCTGGGCCCAGAACTGTTCGTGATATACATTAATGATTTGAAAGAGGGACTGAATGCGGTGTAGCTAAGTTTGCTGACAATACTAAATTGAATGGAAAAACAAATTGTGCAGAAGATACGGAGAGTCTGCAGAGAGATATAGATAGGTTAAGTGAATGTGCAAGAGTCTGGCAGATGGAATACAATATTGACAAATGCGAGGTCATTCACTTTGGAAAGGAAAATGAGACAGTAGTTTATTATTTAAATGGTAAAAAATATTAGCATGCTGCTGTGCAGAGGGACTTGGGAGTGTTTGTGCATGAATCACAAAAGGTTGGTTTGCAGGTGCAGCAGGCTATCAAGAAGGCAAATGGAATGTTGGCCTTCATTGCTAGAGGAATTGAATTTAAGAGAAGGGAGGTTATGCTCCAACTGTGAGGCCACACTTAGAGTACAGCGTGCAGTTCTGGTCTCCTTACTTGAGGAAGGATATACTGGCTTTGGGGGCGGTGAAGAGGAGGTTCACCAGGTTGATTCCGGAGAAGAGGGGGTTAGACTACGAGGAGAGATTCAGTCACCTGGGACTGTACTCACTGGAATTCAGAAGAATAAGAATAATAATATAGAAACATATAAAACTATGGAAAGGGATAGATAAGATAGAGGCGGGTAAGTTGTTTCCACTAGTAGATGAGACTAGAACTAGGGGACATAGCTTCAACATCTGGGGGAGTAGACTTAGGACAGAGATGAGGAGGAACTGCTTTTCCCAGAGAGTGGTGAATCTGTGGAATTCTCTGCTCAATGAGGCAGTGGAGGCTGCCTCAGTGAATATATTTAAGACAAGGTTGGATAGATTTTTTGCATAGTAGGGGAATTAAAGGTTATGGGGAAAAGGCAGGTAGGTGGAGATGAGTCCATGGCCAGATCAGCCATGATCTTATTGCATGGTGGAGCAGGCTCGACGGGCCAGATGGCCGACTCCTGCTCCTATTTAATTATTTATGGGTTTATATTGCTATATTTCTACACTATTCTTGGTTGGTGTGACTGTAACGAAACCCAATTTCCCTCGGGATCAATAAAGTATGTCTGTCTGTCTGTCTGTATTTCTTTTGTTCTTATGTTACCAGAAGATACAGGAGCCTGAAGGCACACACTCAGCAATTAAGGAACAACTTCTTCCCCTCTGCCATATGATTCCAAAATGGATATTGAACCCATGAACACTACCTCACCTTTTATAAAGTATCTGTAACCCCCACCCCCACCCCAACTGGGCTCGTCTACAAACTTGGGTCATTAGCTACCTCTGCTAATGGCCACATGACTCAGCAGTAAGAGAACCACCTTGCATAAACGATATACATCTAGGGTCGTTATGATTTGGGGTTCAACCAAACAGGAATATTGTGATGTTCCAATTAAGGACATCTTGATCTGGGTGAATGCTATGTAAATACTGCACATACACAATTCTTGGTCAGCACAAAATAGCAAATCGTGCACCACACAAAATTATAAAGGACGTATATTTACTAATTTCTGAGTGAAAAAACCTATCATTCATCCTTCTCTCCCTGCCTTCCCCCTTCCTCCTTGGAGCCATTCATCTGCACAAAGTACTTCTTGCAATGGGGACTCTCCTTCCAACAACATTCTGCAGCCTCTTCCCTTCTATCCCACTTCGCAGCTCCTGCCAGAAGACCCCCAATCCAGATAACCAACCGTCACAAAACCCTTTCCACCCCACTCTTCTAGAACTTTCTCCAGGTCCCACCATCCTGATTGACTGACACCACATTCCTAAATTGAACAGCAGGTCTTCTCATCTTTAGTCAAAACTTCCTACCAGCAGGACACACTGCTTCTACAGAAAATAGTTAAAATGAAATACCCACAGCACAGCAGCAGAAATCTTAACCAGGGCATTACAAATACATTATTTCTGGTTTTACTATTTTTAATCTAACTATTATATATATATATACACACACACATATTTATTGTGATTAATTAACTTTTTTCCTCTCAATATTATCATGTATTGCAATGTACTGCTGCTGCTAAGTTAACAAATTTCACCTGATTCTGAAAGGAGTACGCCATGCAGACACAAAGCACATTCCATACCTGACCTTTCCTCCTGTAGAATATTACTTGATGTGATGATCCCAGCATAGTTCCTCTGTGAATTCCATCTTTGATTTTATCATACAGGAGTTTTTCTCCGGGAATAATATGATACTTCACCTGTAAAGGAAAACACCACAGTACACTCAGCTATCCTCTCCTAATGTACACTGGAGGATAATAGCACAACCATAAGACCACAAGATGAAGGAGCAACATTATGTGTAGTGAGACTCTCAGCAAGGAGAGGCTAATGACAGGGCAAAATTGCAGTCAACAGGATGAGCTGCAATGTAAAAGGCGGACAACATTGAAAAAGGTGAATACAAGACTAAAGGTGCTATATTTGAACGCGTGCATTACATGGAATAAGGTCAATGGACATAGCACAGTTACAGATTGGGAAGAATGATGTTGTAGGCATCACTGAATCATGGCTGGAAGAAGATTATAGCTGGGAGTTTAATATCAAAGGTTACAAGTTGTATCAAAAGGGTAGGCAGGAAGACAGAGTGGCTCTGTTGGTAAAAAAGAAAATCAAATCATTACAAAGAGGTGATATAAGGTCAGAAGGTGTTGAATCTTTGTGAATAGAGCCAAGGAAGTGCAAGGGTAAAAAGACCCTGACAGGAGTTATATAGAGACCCTGAACAGTAGTAAGGGTGTGGTCCATAAGTAACAATGCCAAAAGGGCAATGTTAGAAAAAAATCATTGGGGATTTCAATGTGCAGGTAGATTGGGAAGATCAGGTTGGTGCAGGATTTCAAGAGCAGAAATTTCTAGAAAGCCTATGAGGTGGCTTTTTAGAGCAGCTCGTGGTTGAGCCCACAAGGGGATCAGCTATTCTGGATTGGGTGTTGTGCAATGAACCAGAATTTTTTTAGAGAGCTTCAGGTAACAGATCCCCTAGGGGCAAGTGATCATAATATGACCAAATTCACCCTGAAATTTGAGAAGGAGAAGCTAAAGTCAGATGTATCATTATTACAGTGGAATAAAGGAAACTACAGAGGCATGACAGAGAAGTGACTAGAGACCCAGAGCCATTAAACTCTCCTCAAACACTTTCCCTTCCATTCCTGGGATCAAACCTCCTCTGGACCACCTCCAATATCACTACAGATATTTTCTTAGAAAAGGGGCCTAAAAATGCTTACAATACTCAAAAAGCAGTTTGACTAATGCTTTATAAAACCATATAACTGCTTTTACAAAGCAGTGATTCAGCTCAAGCAGTTAAAAATGCTTATTATTTTATGTCTGCTTTTCATGTAGTCCCATTAAAAATCCTTATCAAATTGAAATGATGAAGAACATGACAGGATATTTCATTCACACTCGGGCCAGAATCAGCTGTAATAACTGAATCACAATTGTAAGCTCTCCATCGTTCTCATGAGAACAGGAATGTCTCGCTTCCAGTCTGGGCCACTGCTTTCCTGCTTTCCTTCAGTTTTCCCTTCCAAAGACTGGGAATGCCCTCTCACCATCCTTTTGTGATCCAGTGGTCAACCAGAAAGTAGGATATTATTGGTCAGAAATTGGCAAAATGTCCTGGGCCATTTATCTCAGATCTCATTGCTCAATGTCCAAAGATAAAAGAGGTTTGGTTTTAAAATAAACTAGGCTTCATAGTTAAATGATGGAGACACAAACACAGAAGCCTGTAGCCAAACTTCACCTAGACAGAAAAAAGTCAGTCAGGTAACATACCAACTGTTCAATATTTTCAGCTCTGTAGTACTCTTCAAGTACTGCATCTTCTGGTATCAATACAGTGTACTGTTTGGATGCTTCTAGCTCATTAACTAGATGGTATTGCTAAAGAAGAACACATTAAAATCAGTGATTAATATTGTGGTTCCATTAACATTAAGTATAAATATGATCAATCAATTCTGAGCATGAAACAAGTTTTTAACACTGTAAAACTTAATCTGCAGTAGGCATTTTGTCAATAACTAAGAGACAAAAGCTAGGAGATTTGCAACTTATGTCAGGCTTCAGAGAGAAGTTCAAAGGTCAATTAATCAACTAGATCTTGAACATCAGATCACAAGAGGTCTACACTAATGCAGACACTCAAGATACCTCATGTTTGTGGACCATAATGGTGTTTCATCAGCAATGAAGCTTGTTACAATGCTAGATAATCGTCTCTCTTAGAAGTCATTGGAGAGTTATGTACAGATATGAATCATGTAGCCACCCCCTCCCTCCGGAGCAGGCTGCAGTAAATCCAGGCTGTGATTTCCAACCACAGAATCTGAGTGGATACTGTCTCCATTTGAACCCCACCGAAGATCCTCATAAGACAGGGGTTCCCAACCTGGGGTCCATGGGCCCCTGAGTTACTGGTAGGAGTTCATGGCATAAAAAAGGTTGAGAACCTCTGTTGAAAGAGAACACAAGGAAATAGTAGGTGTAGAGTACTTGGCCCTCACGCCTGTCCTGTAATTCAATATGATCATGGCTGATCTGTCCTAGGGCTCACTTACTCCTGTGCAGGTTCCACAAAGCCCTCATTTCCATGACCTTTTAACCCTTTATCTCCTTACTGTCCTGATGCCCCCAATGTTCTCACTTCCACAAGCTTCTGGTGTAGAGTTTCAGAGATTCAACATGCTCACTGATAAGAAACTCCAACACACCTCAGTTTTCAGTGACCACTCTCTTACTTTGTAACTGTGTTTCCTCACTTGGGATTCTCCTACATCTCAGCATTAACCTGGTCATATCCCTTGAAGATCTGTTATCTTTCAATAAGGTCACCCTGATTCTTCTAAACTCCGGAGTAAACAATCATAGAGCACTACAGCACAGAAACTAATCCTTTGGCTATCTAGTCTGTGCTAAATTGTCATTCTGCCTAGTGTCATTAACCTACACCCACCATACCTTTCCCATCCATGTACTTATCCAAACATACTGAAATTTTTTTTAACCATTTAAAATAGGACAAGCCTCTCATCCTAGGAATTAGCCTAATGAATCTCTATAGGACTACCATCAATGCTGGTAAAGCCCTGCTCAGATGGAGGACATACTTAAATAATATTTCAAGAGAATTGTACCAGTCATATTAATTCACATTTACATGGCATATTTTAAAAAGTGCCTTGCAACAGAGAAGTGGGGTTACTCGACCCAAATCTGTCAATGCACAACTTGAACATCAAGTGGCAATTCTACCACTTCAAAACTTTCAGCCATGACAGGATATTTCATTCATTAGCTTGCAGTTCATGAATGAATCCCAATACTATGCATGGTTAATATTCATAGAACTACAGAATTCTACAGCACAGAATCAAGCCCTATGTCCAAAGTCAACTATTGCATCCACCTCTACTAATCCCATTTGCCTGCATCACACCCATTGCCTTCTATGTTCTGACAATTTAAGTGCTTGTTCAAATCTTTCTTAAGTGTTTTAAGAGTATCTGCCTCTGCCAGAATATTCCAGATTCCAACCTCTTTGTGTGGAAGTTTCCCTTCAGATCCCATCTTAAACTCCTTGCTCTCACCTTAGACTTAAGTTCTCTTCTTTTAGACATTCCAACCACGGAAAAAAGATTTTTGCTATCTACCCTGTCTACTCCCCTCATAGTGCACACTATTGGCTCAAAGTTCAAGCGAACGGCCATGCCTTCAGACCCCAGGTAGAACTGGTATCAATACCTCACAGAACACCATTTTTGTGCATGTTTCCTAAATGATCAAAAGTCTCGAAGGGAAAATCTACTGACACCAAAAATGTAATTTGAGATTCAACGTGGAATCAGCTCTTCTGGCCCTTCGAGCTATGCCACCCAGCAATACCCCAATTTAACCCCAGCCTGATCACGGGACAATTTACAATGACCAGTTAACATACTAACCGGTACGACCTTGGACTGTGGGAGGAAACCGGAGCCACTGGAGGAAACCCACACGGCCACAGGGAGAATGTTTAAACTCCCTACAGGCAGCGGTGGGAGATGAAGCCTGCATTGTAACCACTACACTAAATTTTGGGGTATCTTTAAACATTCTAAGATCTCTTATCATTTCTTAATAACCACATTTAAATGACTGGACAGCACATCTCCAATATTTTATCTATGTGTTTTCAATTTACCTGTAATAACTGCTTGAAATGAGAGTACTGAGGCAACTGATCTAGAAGTTCCAGCAAACCAGGTGGAAGTGGAGGCAAATCTTCCAAAGGTGGAATCAAAATCTGCACGTGAAAAGTTGTAATGAATTAAATAAAGCAGCTTTGAGTAACAGCTATCATTTGCAAAGTGTGTGATATTTATATAGAAAAATGTAATTCTGCACATCATGAGAAACAGTAGAGCTAAGCATGATTGAATTTTAACTTCCAAAATTGAAATATTAAGTATTAAGTAGTTAAAATATTAATATATTAAGTAGTTAAAATTCAAGAAGTCTCTAATAGGAGCCAACCATCCATTTCTGGTTTTAAATGCCTGTGGAAGAAGGAATAGCAGTGACCAATCAATTTACCAGAAGCAGGCCATCATTTTCACAATCACTCCAGTTTTAACTATTACATAGAAACCTAGAACATAGAAAACCTACAGCACAATACAGGCCCTTCGGTCCACGATGCTGTGCCAAACATGTACTTACTTTAGAAATTACCAAGGGTTACCCATAGCCCTCTATTTTTCTAAGCTCCATGTACCTATCCAAGAGTCTCTTAAAAGACCCTATCGTATCTGCCTCCACCGCCATCACCGGCAGCCCATTCCACACATTCACCACCCTCTGTGTAAAAAACCTACTCCGACATCTCCTCTACACCTACTTCCAAGCACCTTAAAACTGTGCCCTCTCATGCTAGCCATTTCAGCCCTGGGAAAAAGCCTCTGACTATCCACACAGTCAATGCCTCTCATCATCTTGTACACCTCTGTCAGGTCACCTCTCATCCTCCATCGCTCCAAGGAGAAAAGGCCGAGTTCACTCAACCTATTCTCATAAGGCATACTCCACAATCCAGGCAACATTCTTGTAAATATCCTGCGCACCCTTTCTATGATTTCCACATCCTTCCTGTAGTGAGGTGAAATGAGCACGGTACTCCAAGTGGGGTCTGACCAAGGTTCTATTTAGCTGTAACATCACCTCTCGGTTCTTGAACTCAATCCCATGGCTGATGAAGGCCAATGCACTGTATCCCTTCTTAACCACACAGTCAACCTGTGCAGCAGCTTTGAATGTCCTATGGACTCGGACCCAAGATCCCTCTGATCCTCCACGCTGCCAAGAGTCTTACCATTAATACTATATTCTGCCATCATATTTGACCTACCAAAATGAACCACCTCATGCTTATCTGGGTTGAACTCCATCTGCCACTTCTCAGCCCACTCTTTGCCTTCTGTGGGCAAGCTAGTTCTGGGATCCACAAAGCAAGGTCCCCTTGGATCCCATGCCTCCTTACTTTCTCAATAAGCCTTGCATGGGGTACCTTATCAAATGCCTTGTTGAAATCCATACACACTACATCTACTGCTCTACTTCATCAATGTGTTTAGTTGCATCCTTAAAAAAAAATCAATCAGGCTCGTAAGGCATGATCTGCCTTTGACAAAGCCATGCTGACTATTCCTAATCATATTATGCCTCTCAAAATGTTCATAAATCCTGCCTCTCAGGATCTTCTCCATCAACTTACCAACCACTGAAGTAAGACTCACTGGTCTATAATTTCCTCGGCTATCTCTACTCCCTGCAACCCTGCAATCCTCCGGAACCTCTCCCATCCCCATCGATGATGTAAAGATAATCGCCAGAGGCTCAGCAATCTCCTCCCTCGCCTCCCACAGTAGCCTAGGGTACATCTCATCTGGTCCCGGTGACTTATCCAAATTGATGCTTTCCAAATACTCCTGCAATCCTTTTTCTTAATGTCAAGCTCAAGCTTTTCTGTCTGCTGTAAGTCATTCCTACAATCGCCAAGATCCTTTTCTGTAGTGAATATTGAAGCAAAGTACTCATTAAGTACCTCTGCTATCTCCTTCGGTTCTATACACACTTTTCCACTGTCACACGATTGATCCTATACTCTTACATCTTATCCTCTTGCTCTTATTATTTCCTTTCCCAGGCCTCAAAAACCTAACAAACTAAAGAAGTTGAGAAAGGCTGAATCTACTGAAATCATTGCCTCTGAGCCAAAAAGAGCAGGAATGTTTTCTCCAGGAAAACACTTTTTCCCACTGCAGTCTATATTTGCTCTGCAGCCCCTCACTCACCCCTCAACATAATCACCTTCTAACCCACTTCAAGTTGATCTACAACTGCTTCTTCATCCACCAGACAGATCCCGGTCCAGCTCGTACACCATATAAAGTTCTCACTCCACAGCCTGTTGGCCTACCAGTCAAGGCAACTGTGCGCAAGAAACCAGGAAAGGAGTGTTTGGAGAACTCTGGAAATCTGTGCTTCCCAAACTCAAATAAATACCCATCCATCCCCTCACTTTGTATTCCTTATTCCCACAGAAACATTCGATTTTTCTATTCTTTTCTCCCTCATCCACTATAATATACCATGACATACTTCAGTACTACTTGCACGAGCTACTCCATTTAATGAGTTGAGTATGAATGATGGAACAAATGTTAACAATTCCTCATCTTGATGCTGTCAGTTTTCAAGGTAATAGACTTTGGAAGAGAACTCCTTTGTCACTACAAATCGTAAGTTACTAGGGTAAATCTCCCCTTCTGAATATCACATAGCCCCTTTGTGATATGCTTGATTCAAGGAATACAGGCAAGTCCATAGTCTTAAATTTTACCATCAAATTTATTCCAAAATGTTGCTATTAAAACATGATTAGTTCACTGGATGATCCACGTCTCACTTTCCCCTTAAAGCAGGGGTTCTCAACCTTTCTTTTAATGTCATGAAGCCTTACGATTAACTGAGGAGTCAGAGGACCCCAGGCTGGGAACCCCTTCATTAAAGGTATTGTTAACCAGGCAGAAAGGGCTTCACGCTACATCAACCAGAATAAACAGTGTGAATTAGCAATGAACAATGAAAGTAGAAAAATATATTTCTCTCTACTTCCGATTTCTTTCTCCCTTGAAAATGTTATATTTTAATATTGAATCTTATAAAATGAGAGAAAGCTGTCATCAAGATACTTTCTTATCTACATAAGGAGGCTGAAAATATAAACCTTCCACCTCTCATTGACAGGTGACACCTGAAGGGAAAATTGCGTCAGCTCTGAGAAACTACTGCTATTGACTAATGCAGCTCTATAAAGCTGGTTTCAATTAGTCATGCACTTTTTATGACAAGTTGAATCTGTCCAAAAGGAATGACTATATATTTGGTTGCTAAAGAATGTTAACAGTATATGGGGGTGGGGTATGCCACATCTTCTTGCAGTGAAACCCAAATTCTCACAGCTGCCTTCCAGTCTTGATGTATTCCCTTTTGAAAAGTGTTATGAAGCTTTCATTTAAATACAGTTGTCTAAAAGTAGTCTTCCATCACTTCAAATATTTTAGAAACATAGAAAACCTACAGCACAATACAGGCCCTTCAGTCCAGAATGCTGTGCCGAACATGTACTTACTTTAGAAATTACCTAGGGTTACCATAGCCCTCTATTTTTCTAAGCTCCATATACCGATCCAGGAGTCTCTTAAAAAATCCTAACGTATCCACCTCCACCACTGCCACCGGCAGCCCTATTCCACGCACTCACCACTCTCTGCGTAAAATTCTTACCCCTGACATCTCCTCTGTACCTGCTTCCAAGCACCTTAAAACTGTGTCCTCTCGTGTTAGCTAGTTCAGCCCTGGGAAAAAGCCTCTAACTATCCACATGATTAATGCCTCTCATCATCTTATACACCTCTCATCCTCTGCCGTTCCAAGCAGAAAAGGCCGCTTTCACTCAACCTATTCTCATAAGGCATGCTCCCCAATCCAGGCAACATCCTTGTAAATCTCCTCTGCACCCTTTCCACAGTTTCCACATCCTTCCTGTACTGAGGTGACCAGAACTGAGCACAGTACTCCAAGTGGGATCTGACCAGGGTCCTATATACTGTAGCTGTAACATTACCTCTTAAACTCAGTCCCACAGTTGATGAAGGCAAATACACCATACACCTTCTTAACCACAGAGTCAACCTGCGCTGCAGCTTTGAATGTCCTATGGACTCAAACCCCAAAATCCCTCTGATCCTCCACACTGCCAAGAGTCTTACCATTAATACTGCCATCATATTTGATCTACCTAAATGAACCACTTCACACTTATCTGGGTTGAACTCCATCTGCCACTTCTCAACCCACTCTTTGCCTCTGTGGGCAAGCCAATTCTGGATCCACAAAGCAATGTCCCCTTGGATCCCATGCCTCCTTACTTTCTCAATAAACCTTGCATGGGGTACCTTATCCAATGCCTTTCCAGCACTCAACATCAGTTAGACGAAAGAGCTGATTGTGGACTTCAGGACGGGTAAGATGAAGGACACATACCAATCCTCATAGAGGGATCAGAAGTGGAGAGAGTGAGCAGCTTCAAGTTCCTGGGTGTCAAGATCTCTGAGGATCTAACCTGGTCCCAACACATTGATGTAGTCATAAAGAAGGCAAGACAGCAGCTATACTTTATTAGGAGTTTGAAGCAACTTGGCATGTCAACAAGTACACTCAAAAACTTCTATAGTTGTACCATGGAGAGCTTCTGACAGGCTGCATCTCTGTCTGGTATAGCGGTGTTAATGCACAGGACCGAAAGAAGGTGCAGAAGGTTGTAAATCTAGTCAACTCCAAAAATAATTTCTTATTATTTTTCTCTCTCTCTGTATTGCATTGAACTGCTGCTGCTAAGTTAACATATTTCAAGTCACATGCTGCCTGATAAAACCTGATTCTGATTCTGACATTCTCAAAAAAATTCAATCAGGCTTGTAAGGCACGACCTGCCTTTGACAAAGGCATGTCTATTCCTAATCATATTATGCCTCTCCAAATGTTCATAAATCCTGCCTCTCAGGATCTTTTCCATCAACTTACCAGCCACTGAAGTAATACTCACTGGTCTATAATTTCCTGGGCTATCTCCACTCCCTTTCTTGAATAGGGGAACAATATCTGCAATCCTCCAATCCTCTGGAACCTCTCACATCTCCATAGATGATGCAAAGATTATTGCCACAGGCTCAGCAACCTCCTCCCTTGCCTCCTCAGTAGTCTGGGGTACATCTTGTCCAGTCCTGGTGATTTATCCAACTTGATGATTTCCAAAAGCTCCAGCACATCCTCTTCCTTAATGTCTATATGCTCAAGCTTTTCAATCCACTGTAAGTAATATGCAACCTAGTGCCAAAGCACTTCCAAGCTATACTACACAGACAATTTGAGAAACCGCAATTTGAGATAAATATGCAAATTCTATATTGTGATTGAAAGCTAACAAAACTGCATGGGTAAAGAGCATACCTTATCAATAATATGGATGTAGCCATTCACAGCTGGGATATTAGGCGTTACAATTCTTGCTCCTCCAATGATTAGACTCTAAGAAAGACAAATGAATGTTTCAACTCCTTATAATTCTGAAATGATAAATTAGATCAAAGTTATCAATTCCACTATTTCCTTTACAACACCAAAATGAAATGATAATATAAAAGTCCATAGAACCAACTGTGGAGTTGTCTTTTTTTCCCAATTTATCTAAATCTTAAGGGTTGATCTGGTATCTTATCCAGTTCCATCACAGGGCTGGTTTAATTTAGATCCTCTCTGCACTCAGCTGTATTTTTCAAACACAAGTGGACTTACACGGTTTGATGGCCAAGCTCATTATACTAAGCATAACCTACTCCCATGGGCCAGAAACTGACAGCAAGTTGCCTGCATGGGCAGTGTATCTGGTGAAAAGAGGAGCAGCAGTGGAGAAGTTTTAGTGCCATGAAGATTTCAGTCCTGAAGCAGTGAAAGGTCTGGTCCATTGCAAACGGTGCCTCGAGGTTGGTTACATATATTGATTTATTACTGCCACATGTACCAGTGAAAACCTTTTGTTTGTATGCTGTTCAGATGGATCATTCCATGCATAAGTTCATCAAGGTAATAAGGAGGGAAATAGAATGCAGAATATAGTTTCACAATTACAGAGAAAGTACAGTGCAGATAGACAGATAAAGTGCAAGGGCTACAGCAATGTATACTGGGGGAACAAGAGTTCATTCTTTAGCATCAGAAGGTCCTCCTGCAGCACAGATGTAACCTTGTGAAGCATTTTCTGAAGTTTCTTGACTGGACAATGAAGGACAAAATGAGCCCTATTTTTAAGTTCATATGGCACAGGCCAGAGTGAAGTAAAAACAGCAGGACACATTGAAAGGATGTGGGTTCAGATAGAGAGGAGTATAACTAAGTATTCACTTTGCCCAGTTAACCTAGTGGGCAGCTGGAGAATTTCTCGAGGAAAAATGCCCTTTATGCTCTTAATTCATGCCAGCTGAGAGGCTCCAAGGAAATCCTCCAAATTCTATCAATCTAAGGGTTGAATTATGCTGGTCAGGGTCAGCTTTAATTGTTATCCCAGCAAAGATTCATGCAGAACTGTTCTAGACTGTGTGTCATGAAATTATCCTTGCAACCTCACGCAGATCTCCACACAGTTCAAAGTGGGATATTCCTCCTCAGGAGTGGGCAGCCAGGAATTCTGCTATGATCAGTTTTCATTGGGGGAGGGCAATTCCTGAAATTTCAGGTGTTTCATGGTTTAAGAACACCAAGAAGTGGAATTATTTTTCACTACTTCATTCCAAAGAATTTCCAATAAATAGTGATGGTGAGTTATGGCAGTTAAAGACCTGTAATTGATAAACATTATAGGATAGGCACCAGTAATTAATGAGGGCTTCTGATACACACAAAAAAATTCTCACAGAGCTCATTGCTGGCTCAATGTTTTCATGAAGGAAATGAAACTGTTGAAATAAATCCTGCAAAAATTAAAACTTATTTATATTGTGTCCCACAAACCCTTCAGAAACATTAAATACAACAACCAGGATTAATGTAAACATCTGAGCAACTATAAACTGCATGCAGTTGATCAAAATGTATACAACCAGATAAGGCAGTCATGTCAGCCAGTGGAATCTTCCCAATAAATTAATGTGATTCTGATTAAATTTCAAGTTCAATTATATTCACAGTTCAAATGAGTCAGTCACCCATACAAACAGCAAATCCTCTTTCAGCAAAATATATCATAATAAAAAATGTGGAGTAGTTTAACTTTTGTCATACTCTGCACTGCCGAAATTCTTTCTTATTACAATTTAATCATTCAGGAATACTTGCAAAATTTTTAATAATAGAAGACAGAGGTTAGCCCATGTCAGGAACTAGGAAGTATCATGGGAAGATTCCTGCCAAGAACAGTTTCTTGGCACAAGTAGTACTCAGGAGAATGCATGGAAAGAAAAGTAAAAGTTAACAAGACTGTAGGATATATATGTGCTGCTAAACTCACAAAATTATAATTCATGTTGTCTTAGGCTTCACAAAACAGTTTGTGTTGTTTACAAAATTTAAACCCATGCAACAAACAGCATCCTCTTCGATATTCTAGATATCCTCACTATACTTGGCTTGCACTGAGTAAATTTCAGATACAGTTATTGCAAGTGGGCAATTAAACAAGTAACCATATTCACTAAAATGAATACTGAAAATTGTAAAACACACTAATACTGTGAAGTGCCAGACTCTATGCAGCTATAGGGATTGCTACAAACATAAGAATAAGTACAAACTCACAGTAGGCATAGTCATGTCAGCCAATGGAATCTTTCCACTCAGTCATCATTATTCTATCAAATGCCAGATTCTATTGCACTCACAGTCCATAAACTGTGAAAGTTGCTCTGCTCAATTTAAAATGACCAAAGTATGTCAGAGAGCTTGGAGTGTGTGGAGATTGTGGGGGAGAGGGCACAGTGTAACTAGATAATATGTACCTTATTATCTTTCATGGAGAGAGCTACAAACGAATCATATATTAAACATGAAATGCAAAAATTCATTTGCTCACCCCATTCTCATTCTTGATTGGCAACCTGATAAATATGTTCATTGTTGATAAGTTGTGTCCTTCGAACTCTTTTAAGTCATCAACGGTAAGTGCACCCATAATGAAATGTGACCTAAAGGTACCAAGTACTAGAATTACAGCAGTTGCAAATCCTCTGAGACATAACCAAGATTACACTTATGAGAGCCCAAAACACCAGTGAAACATTTCAAAGCAATTAGCACTAAAATAAAAACAGAACTAGAAGGGGTCTTATGCCTTTTTCAGTGAACACTATAATTGTTTTGTCAGTGTAAGCAGATACGGGGGGAGGGGGAAGGGAAGGAATTGCAGATATTTTAGGTTGAAGCTCTAGGTCAGGACCCATTCAGTGAGAGTACTGAAACGCTGACTCTGCCGCTGCGAATTGTTGCTTTAAATCATGCAGACAGCTGTTTGTTTCATTGGAAGCAAATTTACTATCATTGTCTTATATGATATAAAACTTGTTTTGCAACAGCAGTACAATGCAAAGACATGGGATTACTATAAAATACTAAACAAATAAATCAGAAAAAAGGATTAATGAGGTAGTGTTTATTGGTTCATGGACCATTCAGAAATCTGATGGTGGTGGGGAGGAAGTGGTTCCCTCTGATGTAGATCACTTACATGACTGTAAGTGATTTTATATTTCACTTAACAATTAATGCAAATTCTTAGCCTGAAGAAAAATTATGCACATTAAAATTATAAAACAGTGGCTAAGTTACATTCTCTCTAATGTTTTACTCAAAATGCCTTGCTCACTAATCTACAAATTTCAGCAACAAATACTAAGTGGTTTTGCAAGGATAATTTGATTTTAAATGTGTGAATAGTTCTGTCAAGGTTAGAGCTGCATCAAGGCTGTAACTATTTTGATACTTATGTCAATTACATGGTTGCATGAACAGGTATTCCTTTTAGAACAGTGAATCTTTTGTTTGAAACAACCTTTACTGTACTGGCATAGTTAGTTTGTCTACAAAATACTCTACATTAAAAAGTTTAATCTAATTCATTCATACAGATGTTAGCATCAACTTATAAACTGTCAACAGAATCCTTGTACTATTTGGGAAACTAAGTTCTGAATCCACAAAATTTATATGAATGGGGAGTGAAACAGGTTAATTGTACAAGTTTTCACTAGATTGACTATTTAATTGACTGTTTTACTCAACCGGTAATATACATTGCTACACCCTGTCTAAGTATTTGAACTACATAGTTCCCCAATTAGTTTATATTCTTAATATATTTAGTTCAAAATTTTCATAGTATCTTAAAATATTACTTAACTACACGTTTTCCTGGAACACAATCCTTTCATATATCCAAGAATACATGTATTTTTCAGAGCATGGCATGGCAAGCTTAAGCCCTTCCACTATCATACTTGAAAATATACAAAATGCAGAAAACTATCAAAGCTATATATGATATATATTATATATAATAGCATGATAAACTATATATGATCCGATAGAGCGATTTTTGGGTTTAGCATATTTACATTTAGCAAATGACTTCTCAACTACCAATCTTCAAATCTGAATGTAAGTTGTAGATTAAATTTAAATGAACAATAGGTTCCTAAAAGCCATGAATCACAGACCAGACAATGCCGATCAAATTTAAATGTCTGTGTTGTGGGTGCAAATCAGGAGGTGTGAAGTTTGTGTGCAGTTTCAAAGAAAGCATTGTCAATATGGAATTGTCTTTGATGTTTAGCACATAAAATGTGTGTAGTGCTGGGCATAGGCAGACCTTCCGACCAAAATCATCTCCATATGATGCCTCATCACAAATGAGAAAATCTGCAGATGCTGGATATCCAAGCAACACACAAAACGCTGGAGGAACTCAGCAGGCCAGGCAGCATCTATGGAATCTAAGTACAGTCGATGTTTCGGGCTGAGACCCTTCATCAGGACTGGAGAGAATTAAAAGATGAGGAGTTAGAGATGGGGGGGGGGGGTGGGGAAGAGAGGAAGAAACATAAGGTGATAGGTGAAACTGGGTTGGGGGGGCTGGGGGGGGCGAAATAAAGAGCTGGGTAGTTGATTGGTGTAAGAGATACAGGGCTGGAGAAGGGGGATTCTGATAGGAGAGGACAGAAGGCCATGGAAGGAAGAAGTGGGCGAGGAGTACCTGAAAGAGATGATGGGCAGGTAAGGAGATAAGGTGAGAGAGGGAAAAGGGAAAAGCGAATTGTGAAGGGGTCGGGGATGGCAATTATCAGAAGTTTGAGAAATCAATGTTAATGCCATCAGGTTGGAGGCTACCCAGAAAGAGTACAAGGTGTTGCTCTTGCAACCTGAGTGTGGCCTCATCGCAACAGTAGAGGAGGCCACGGACTGACATGTTGGAATGGAAATGAAAAATGAGATTAAAATGGGTGGCCGCTTTTTCTAGCAGATGGAGTGTAGAAACTCGGCTAAACAGTTTCCCAATCAATATTGGTTCTCATTGATATACAGGAGGTCACACTGGGAGCACCAGGTATGGTAGATGACCCCCAACAGACTCATAGGTGAAGTGTCACCTCATCTGGAAGGACTGTTTGGGATCTGAATGGTAGCGAGGGAGGAGATGTAGGGCCAGATGTAGCTCTTGTTCCGTTTGCAAGGATAAGTGCCAGGAAGGAGATTAGTGAGGAGGGACGAATGGACAAAGGAGTTGCTCAGGAAGTGATCCCTGAAGAAAGCAGAAAGTGGGGTGGGGAGGAGAAAGATGTGCTTAGTGGTGGAATCCCATTGGAAATGGTGGAAGTTATGGAGAATTACGCACTGTACGCAGAGACTGGTGGGGTGGTAGATGAAGACAAGAGAAACCCTATCCCTGGTGAGGTGGTGGAAAGATGGGGCAGATGTGTGCAAAATGGAAGAGATATGGTTAAGGCAACATTGATGGTGGAGGAAGGGAAGCCTCTTTCTTGGAAAAAGAACACCTTCTTAGTTCTGGAATGAAAAGTCTCATGCTGAGAGCAGATGTGGTGGACACAAAGGAATTGAGAGAAGAGATGGCATTTTTACAAGCACAAGGTGGGAAGGTGTATAGTTCAGGTATCTGTGATTGGGAGCACCTACACTACATCTGCTAGAAAAAGCAGCATCTGCAGTGGCCACCCATTTTAATTCCACTTTCCATTCCCATTTCAAGATATCAGTCCGCAGCCTCCTCTATTGCCGTGTTGAGGGCACACTCAGGTTGGATGAGGAACACCTTATATTCCGTCTGGGTAGTCTCCAACCTGATGGCATGAACATCGATTTCTTTAAGTTCTGGTAATGACTTCCCTCCCCTTCACCATTTCCCTCTCTCACCTTATCTCCTTACCTGTCCATCACCTTCTCTTTCTTCCATGGCATTCTGTCCTCTACCATCAGATTTCCCCTTCTCTAGCCCTGTATCTTTTTCACCAATCAACTTCCCAGCTCTTTACTTCACCCTTTTCCCCCATCCTGGATTCATCTATCATCTACTACCTTATATTTCTTCCTCTCTTCTCCTCCCCCCTCACCGTCTTACTCTGATTTCTCATCTTTTTTGTTCTCCAGTCCTGATGAAGGGTCTCGGCCCAAAATGGTGACTGTACTTGTTTCCATAGATGATGCCTGACCTGCTGAGTTCCTCCAGCATTTGTGTTGCCTCCATACAATGCCTGCTGTATCTTTTTGTGTCACATAAAAAAGCTGCTTCATAGCTGCCAGTACTTTTCTCTGGTGACTTCATTCACAACATCGTCAATTGCAAAATGAGCAGAAACAGAAATCACAAATACTTTCTTCAAAATACGTAACACCATTGCTGAGAAATTGGATTCAGGTGCAAAAAAATCACTGCATACAATGCAAGTCCCAGATTGTAGCCTCTCTACACTGGAAGTTCTTTAAAAGTAGACCATTATATTTCCAACCAAGAAGTAGTAATTCTCTCGCTGCATGTTGGTCATACACTAAGTTTTTTTGTGCATGAAGTGTTTGCAAATGTTGCACTACTCTCACACTCTTCAATGGGAAGAACTTAGACCTTAAAGAACTTCTCCTCATGCCAATCTCAAGACTAGCTACATAATATATGGCCATGGAGAGGAGGAAGACCTTAAGGGCCATCAAATATGGCAAAATTTCATGCACGTGGGTGGTCCCCAGGACTGTGAAATGGTCTCAGTCACAAGGCGCTGGAAGATCAGTAAGGCAAAGATCATGCTATGTTGCACTGAGATACATACAGTTAAACGACTGAAATCACTGAAGATCCGAATACCTTTGTCACTGCACAATGAAGCTGGCACAATGTTAGAATACAAAAAAAAGCTCTTTGGTGATCTTCAGCACACTTTGCTCCTTTTTTTGTGAATTTCATTCAACAGTCATTCTCTTGACGTGGGAGGTCCAATTTTGGTTGATAAGGGGTGAAAGATTCACAACATATAAAGTTATTTCATGGACATCTGATGGCAAGTAAAAGAAGAGTCCATTCCAATTCTGTAACTCAGACATGAGGAAATCTGCAGATGCTGGAAATTCAAGCAACACACACAAAATGCTGGTGGAACACAGCAGGCCAGGCAGCATCTCTAGGAAGAAGTACAGTTGACGTTTCGGGATGAGACCCTTCGTCTCACAAAGGGTCTCAGCTTGAAATATCATCTGTACTTCTTCCTAGAGATGCTGCCTGGCCTGCTCATTCCACCAGCATTTTGTGCGTGTGTTGCCAATTTTGTAACTGTTGTAATTTCACGTGGAATCTTGAATTTTGAATGTGGAAATGATTGCCAGTGGGATAAACTCAGAAAAAATGTGTGCTTTGCCAGCTTAATAATTTATTTCCTCCAATGGATTTCCCTCAGTGAAATAACATGTGCTGCATGAAACTGAACCATAAAGTAAGTGCTCTTATTTTCTGATATGTGCTAATGTACCTTATCTCAAATAAGATGCCAATTTGTACACTTAAAGTACCTTCAATCTAATCAGGGTAGATCTATCATTCATTGGATAACCTTGCTAAGCTGTTATGGAAAACAAAAAGAGAATTTTCAAAGCTAAGTAAAATGGTGAAGTCTTACTTTACTATCATTGGCAAGTACTCTTTATTTTTCCAAGATTCTATTACAGCCTTATCCACATTGCCTATGGCTGCTTCTGAAGGCACGAGAACAGTCACATTAGCTCCTGCGGGAATTTCCACTCGGTCCTGCAATATCTGTTTCAGAAGATAAAATGGCAAGCATCTCAGAATTCATCATCCAATCTACAAAATTTACTCTCAAAACAAAGGTTAATTCCTACACTTAACTCAGCTCACCGTTTCATGTTTAATCTCAAAATCCTTTCCTATTAATGTTTGAGCCCCTTATGAACTGTAATATAATTTTACCCAATATAATCTGAAATGCACCTTCGCTCCATTCACAAAAACTAAGATTTGCCAGTGGACAACCAGTTTAATTCCAAACTCCATTCCCATTCCAACATGTCGGCCAATAGCTTCCTTTCCTGCCATGATATAGCCACTCTCAGGTTGGAGGTGTAACAACTCATATTCCATCTGGGTAGCCTCCAACCTGATGGCATGAACATTGATTTCTATAACTTCCATGAAATTTTCCCCTTCTCCCTCCCCTGTTCCCTCTTCCATTCCACACTTGTGCTCCCTCTCACTTCTACTCTTCTCTTCAACTGTCTATCACCTCCCCGGCACACCTCCTCCTTCCCTTTCTCTGATGGACTACTCTCCTCTCCTACATTCCTTTTTCTCCAGCCCTTTGCCTTTTTCACCTACCACATCTTCCTCCCACCTGGATTTACCTCTCACCTTCTAGTTTGTACTCCCTCCCCTCCCCCACCTTCTTATTCTAGCTTCTTCCCCCTGTTACGAACCCCGTAACTGGGTGTCTTACCAGCAAAGATAGGAGTAGCCGTTGAAGTCTGATGATACTATTTTTAACAGTATTTATTAGTAAAAATACACAAAAATAATATCAGTGCAAATATACAGATAATATACGTCGTCAATACTAAACCTAAAAGTGCGGGTATAATAATAATCAATAAGAAATAATAAGCTCTGTCTTTGTCTGGGGGATAATGAATTGTCCAATGGAAATCTAAAGTTAATTTCTGTTCATACAGGCTGCAGCCATTGTTGATTGCTGTGTTGCAATTGTTGGAGAGAGAGAGAGAAAGAGAAAAACTTGCCGACTTTCCTTGTTACGATCTTGATCCGTATCCGTCCTTTAGCTAGACCGTTCCGTGGAGGACTTGCCACCCAGGCAAGGATGGACACACACACAAGCCCCCCACCGGTCTCGTACGTTTCTCCTGGTGCGTCTGAGGGGTGTTCCCCAGACCCGACTTTTATCCTCACTCACGGGGTCTCAGATGTCAGTCAGGTTGGGATGATGCAATCCCTCAACCAGACCACTTTGGCTGCCCCCTGAGGGGTTTCAATGAATAGTACAGTACTCAATACACAATTCCTTCTCCAAGAGACAATAGCAGTAATCAGTGGTTCCGTTCCACTTTTGTTTAGAGACATTCCACTTTTTGTGTATTCCTGCATTGTCAATAACAACTGCCTTTTCTGTTATCCTGCGTCTCTCTCTCATTAC
The DNA here is from genome assembly GCF_048418815.1 of Hemitrygon akajei. Taxonomy (NCBI): domain Eukaryota; kingdom Metazoa; phylum Chordata; class Chondrichthyes; order Myliobatiformes; family Dasyatidae; genus Hemitrygon; species Hemitrygon akajei. The sequence goes on along the minus strand of NC_133142.1, from coordinate 67,972,127 downwards.
TGACATGATGTGTATCTCTCTCATTTCCTGGGTCTCAGACCCGAAATAATAGCGATCTTGCGATTCTCAAAAGGTGGGGGGCAGGCATTGGCGATTCTGTACCCTTCTGTCCATCAGATTTGCTCCTCATTTTTAACACCCCCATCCTTCTAAGGATTTTTACCACAGGGAAAAATTAACTAATACAGAGTCTTACAGAATTTTAGAATCTAACACAATACAAAAGAGTTTTTTCACTACAGAGTAATACAGTTATACATTCAATTCAGCATCTACACAGTTAGTGATTACATTGTCACTTCCTTTAATACCTTAATATCTTGTACCTTAATAAATTCCTGTAGCATCAGACTCCAATTTAATAACCACCCATTTTTTAATTCCTTTTCTTCAGCAAAACAAAACTAAAGAGTTGTGATCTTAGCTTACGTGTATATTACAAAGGTTTATGCAAATACTAATCTTTATTTTACTTTCAAACTTAACAGTCAATCTTCCATGGTGTTGTCTTTATTATTTACATGCTTTGTTGAAATCCCTTAAAACCAGATCCTGTTATTTAAAGTGGCATCCCGTCAACCCTCGCCCCTTTTCCAGTTAACTCCCACGTGGTTAGCTTGCTTACCAGTGTGGAATAGGCTTTTGCATGCTCCTTTCATAGGAGTTATTTTATCAACAATGTTTTCCAAACTTAGCCCATTTTCTGAACTTCTACATAATTCTTTATTTTTAAGCAAGTCGTTAGTTTTATCTTCAGGACCCTTCATTCTATTAGTTTTCAGTTTAATATCTGCAAGTGATCCCTCTTTGTCCAAACAACATTTCAAATTCTGCCTCTTCACAGCACACCTTGAATAACATTAGCGAGTGGGGCACCTTTACATTCCAAATCAAACTGTAATCGATTCACAGGCACCTTGTTAAAAAGCCATTGTTCCTTCAGCCTGGTTACTGCTTCTGACACCAATCCAGACTTTAAATTTTCTTCATTCAACTTAGGAACTACACTTTTCCCTTCTCCTTCAATAATAATATCCACATCACCACCTTTTATCTCCTCACTAACTTTTAATACCCCTTCGAACACAAACAACTGGGAATTCTCACTTTCACTATTACCAAGGTTAACCCTTTCTTCACTGAACCAAGTCCATCTGACCCACAAGGACTGCATTCCTTTTTAACTGAATCAGATACCTCAGACTTTTCCTGAGTTTCATTACTAGGTTCAGTACCACGTGCATCCACACCTTGAACACACTCAAATGGGACCTCTGCCTCTTCCAGGCTTTCAATACCCGTCCCCTTTTCAAATTCTAAGTTCCCCTGATCCTCCCAGTTACTCTCTGGGCAACTCCCTTCCGGAGTAAACTCAACCCTGTGGGCTGAAACAACCTCATCTGCTAACCCAGCAGACTCCTTCAAGGTAATGGCATCCTTTTCATCTAGGACTGCCCTTATTTTATTATCGGGAACACATTTAAAATTTTCAACTTCTTCAAACAGTTCTGTCAAGCCAGACAGATCATCCATGTCCAACCCTGGACCTTCTAACAGCCTTATCTGTTTCTCATTATTACTCCGTGCCTCTATAAATTTCCTCCTGGCTAAGGGTAGGTCTACCTCCTCTCCTTTACTCTCTTTCACCTCCCTATTCTCTGTTTTACCACCCTCTAACCCCTCTTGGTACAGGGTCAGTAAAAACGTCTCAGCCAAATCAACACAGGACTGATTTAAACTGGTCTCTTTCTCAGCTGCCTTTCTCGACATGCTGCGAGTGATCGCGCATGCGGGATAGATCTTGAAATCTAGGGTCGGGTCCTCAACACTTACAGGCTGGCTCGTCAGCTTTGTTGCTGACCAAACCTCACCACCTGCTAAATCATTACCAAGAAGGACGTCCACGTCAGCTCTCGGAAATTCTGATCGCACCCCTATTTCAACTGGTCCAGATACCAGCTCACAATTTATAATGATCCTATGCAAAGGCACAGCTTCTGTCCCTTTTCCTATACCTCTTAAAACTACCTCTCCAGTCTCAGGGCCAAAATTTAGTACCTTACTGAGAATCAATGACTGCTCAGCTCCAGTATCTCTCCAGATCCGCACTGGAACTGGTGTTTCTCCCTCTTTCACAGACACGGTCCCTTCTGAAATAAATTTCTCACGCCCCTCTCGTATTCTATCTACCTGGGGCTTTCTCGTCGATTTACTGATCAACACAATACACCCTGTAGGGACTGCTGCTTTCCCTTTTCCTGTCTCCTTCCTGGGAGCAAAGCACTTAGATGCAATATGACCCACCTTTCCACAATTAAAACAGGTCAAGCCAGGACCCCTCCTGCCATCTTGCCTTTCTTCCTCCTTATTTTTATCACTAGCTCCCGGCTGAATCTCTGCCTCAGCTGGCAGGCTTTCTCTACCGTTCCCACGGTCTTTCTGGTAACTCTTATTCGAGGAAAACTTTGTCTTGTGGGTTAGGGCATATTCATCTGCGAACCTGGCAAATTCAGATATGGACTTATTCGGCTTCTCATTCAAATACATCCGGATATCATCCAAAACACAACCTTTAAATTCCTCAATCAGAATTAACTCCCTGAGATGCCGAAAATCTTCTTCCACCCTTTCTGCTGCACAGCAGCAATCCAAGAGCACACCCTTCTCATAGGCAAACTCTGCATACGTCTGATTCCACACTTTCTTTAAATTTCTGAACTTTTGTCTATAGGCCTCAGGTACCAATTCGTAGGCCCGAAGAATAGCCTGTTTAACTTCCTCGTAATTCTCATACCCCTCCTCCTCCACAGATAACGCCGCATATGCCCGTTGTGCCTTCTCTTTTAACACACTTTGTAACAATGCCACCCACTGATTTCTGGGCCACTTCTGATTCACTGCCACCTTTTCAAAATGCAAGAAATAACTATCAACATCCGTCTCCTCGAACGGAGGTACAAACCTAAACTCCCTACTAACATTAAACCTCTCCTCTTGGTCTGTCCCTTGAGCTCTTCGCTCTTGCCTTAACTTCTCCATGTCCAGCTCATGCTGCCTCTGTTTCTCCTTCTCCTCATACTCCCTCTGCTTTTCAGCTCTTTCCATCTCCTTTTCAGCTGCTTCCAGCTGTTTTAACTTAATTTCATGTTCCAACCTTAATTTTTCCAACTCTAACTAAGCCGTCCCACTAGCTGGTACCTTTTTAGGGATCTGTTCCACTACCTCAGCCAAAAACACATTCTTCTCAATATAATGCTGAGTTACAGCCCTCCGCATCTCCCACTTTTTCATTGACAACCTCACCTCTGCGAGATTTAGTCCTTTCGCAATATTTATCAAGTCTGACTTTGTGGCAGCCTCTAGCGCCTCCGGAGTCGGGTTTTTTATAAATTTGTCTACGTCCATCTTTGCTGGTTTCCTGTCTGGCTATCCACGCAACCAGATCCAAGTTTTGACTTAAAAGCCCGATTTACTGGCCCTCCAATTTGGTATCAAATCTCGAGACGAGGCCCCAAGTTGTTACGAACCTCGTAACTGGGTGTCTTACCAGCAAAGATAGGAGTAGCCGTTGAAGTCTGATGATACTATTTTTAACAGTATTTATTAGTAAAAATACACAAAAATAATATCAATGCAAATATACAGATAATATACGTCGTCAATACTAAACCTAAAAGTGCGGGTATAATAATAATCAATAAGAAATAAGCTCTGTCGTTGTCTGGGGGATAATGAATTGTCCGATGGAAATCTAAAGTTAACTTCTGGTCATACAGGCTGCAGCCATTGTTGATCGCTGTGTTGCAATTGTTGGAGAGAGAGAGAGAAAGAGAAAAACTTGCCGACTTTCCTTGTTACGATCTTGATCCGTATCCATCCTTTAGCTAGACCGTTCCATGGAGGACTTGCCACCCAGGGAAGGATGGACACACACACAAGCCCCCCACCGGTCTCGTACGTTTCTCCTGGTGCGTCTGAGGGTTGTTCCCCAGACCCGACTTTTATCCTCACTCACGGGGTCTCAGATGTCAGTCAGGTTGGGATGATGCAATCCCTCAACCAGACCACTTTGGCTGCCCCCTGAGGGGTTTCAATGAATAGTACAGTACTCAATACACAATTCCTTCTCCAAGAGACAATAGCAGTAATCAGTGGTTCCGTTCCGCTTTTGTTAGGAGACATTCCACTTTTTGTGGATTCCTGCGTTGTCAATAACAACTGCCTTTTCTGTTATCCTGCGTCTCTCTCTCATTACTGACATGATGTGTATCTCTCTCATTTCCTGGGTCTCAGACCTGAAATAATAGTGATCTTGTGATTCTCAAAAGGGGGAGGGGCAGGCATTGGCGATTCTGTACCCTTCTGTCCATCAGATTTGCTCCTCATTCGTAACACCCCCATCCTTCCAGTCCTGATATGGGTCTTGGCCCAAAATGTCTGTAGATGCTGACTGTTCTGCTGAATTCCTCCAGCATTTTCTGTGTGTTACTCAAACTGAGAGCATTGTGCTGTATTGAGTGGGTGAAGCTAAAGATAGCACCAGGGGGAAAATTCTCCCAGCTAATCAGCGAAACTGTTAAATTCTTCCTACTCTAATGTCACTATTTTTCTTTTCAGGGTGGCTGGGGTCCCATTGGGATTTTTGATCTACAGCTGCACCCAATAGCTATGGTTCTGCACAGCGGCATGTTCCTCTTCTTAGAGCTTGCCAAGGGGCTGTGGTTCAGTATGTCCAGGTACGGCCTGAAGTCCAGTGTCTTCCGCAGCCTCTCACGAAAGTGGGAAGTGGAACATCGAAGACAGTGAGAGCGGCCGTCGGAGGGCAGCCTCTCTCTTTTGATGGTGAGGGAGAACTTGCTGCCAATTCTTAAATCAGGGAACTCAGAATAAAAAGCAATGCTTCAGACTGGCTGTAACATTGAAATAGTGACTGCTGTCTCCTCTGTCGCTGTGGAAGAAGCGATATCTGTCTCTCTCTTGTTAAAGACAGAGAGCTTGGGGGATATCGAATTGTTAGAATGAACAGTTGGTTTCTGGTGTACTGTAAATCATGGCCTCTCTTTGAAGCTTTGCTGTTGCTTGCATGGTGGGTGGTGGGAATGGTGGGTGGGGGAGGAGGAGGCCTGCACATGGGAGGGGCAGGAGGGGCTTTTTCAGTCATTCATTCTTTGGGGGGTTTCATCTGTTTCGAGGATGTCTGAGGAGAGTGAGAATTTCAAGTTGTATATTGTATACAGTCTCTGATATTAAATGGAACTATTCAACTATTTCATATATAGGACTTGCCACTTGCTCTCTTGTAACTTCTTGAGAAAACATTAGGAAAAGAAATTCAATCAGGACTTGATTCTGGTTAAAAGCTGATTTATTACAATTAAGAGATCAGCCACAGCAATGGTCATGATGGCAGACTGGGTAACAAATAACTTAAAATTACAGTACATGCTGAGAATCAGTCTTCAAGAATTTTCTCAGGAATAGACTGGAGACCATAACTGAATTTATTTTAGTGCCTAAAAATAAAGTATCAGATATTCAAAAATGCACAGAAATAGATGGGGATGGCTGCAGGTTTGCCCAAGGCATCCACTGAAATTAGCATTTAGGGTTGTTGGATGTGTTCAACAAAAGGGACCAAATCATCCAGCTCACCTTCTGTAGTTTGATGGTCAGCTGACGCATGTCTATCACAGGATCACAGAATTGTTATGGAAGGGGAGGATGTTCAACCAGTCTGCTTTATACCAGTTCCTAACAGAGAAATCTATTTGGCTCTTTTCCTCCATTTTTCACCACCATAATTGTCTCTTCCTCAAATGCCTACCTATTTCTCTTTTGAAAATTCTAACTGATTCTCTTTCTACTATTCTCATGTGCAGTGTTGCAGATTATAACCACTTTACGAACAAAATTGTTCTATCTCACCTCTCCTTTGTAACTTGCACCCTAAATTTTTAACCTCTGCTACCCAACACAGAATAAAGGGAACAATTTCCTTCCTCTTATCCTAGCTAAACTGGACATGGTATTGTATACGTGTGACCAGACCTCTTCCCTTCTACATGCAACTATTCCATCAAATCTTTTCTATATCTTTACAAAACCATTGTTATCCTTTCTAAAGCTAGGCGAGTAGAATTGAGACAATGTTCAGCTGGTGCTCATACAGGATTTTATAAAGGTTCACCATAATTTTGGCACTCAATATATGAATCACTGAATCACAAACCATTCTTTTAACACACCCTGCCATTTTTATGTATATTAACATTCAGGTCTTTCTTTTTCTATACATCCATTAGATTTGTGGCAATTAGCCTATATAGTCTCTTGTTCTTTCTGCTAAAATGTATAATTTCACTGCTCTCCATATTTAATTTAATTTTTCAATGGAGTTGTTCAAAGTGGAAATCAATCTCCAACAAATTATTCTACAACCACTGATCAAGACAAGAAAGTCACAGTAGTCCTACGAAGCAATCAGGCTGCTCTCGCTTGTAGGAAAATACAAGATGACAGCCCCATAATCTGACTGACTTGAAGGGCTAATAATTATGTATGCAGCTATATGAAATGCACCGGGGGCAACATAAAATCGATTTGCCCCTGCTTACTTGGACTTGATGGATTCAACAAAGAAACACAAATAGATAAACAAGATGACTATAAATACATTAATAAATTATCACCATCTTGACTTTATATTTTTGGGATTCTGTATGCTGTTGGAAATCAGCTAAACCAGAGAGTGAAATTTAAACAGGACAAGTCAGTCCCCAACAAAACTCATAACAACCATGCAAACTTTCTTAAGATCTGTTATGTAATGAAACAACCTATTCATTGTGGCTTAAAGCAAAAAATCGTGTTTGAATGTTACGTTAGTAGAAACTTTAATGGAGATTATCCTTTGCCTCATTAGTGGTTAGCATGGAGCAAAGTGCAAAGCAAAGTTTGACTGCAATAGGATTCAGGATAGGTTGCGATAGGATAGAGATCCACAACAATATCACTTAGCACCTTGCAAGAAGACAGGATCTCACCAAAAGATGGCAAATCACTTTAATACTTACAATAAGTAACAAAAAATCCATACATGAGGACAAAAAAGGAAAGGAACTGTAAAGCAATATAGATTTTTTTTAAAAATCAATTCAAGTTGTGCTTCTCTTCGTAGTGAGTTGGTTACATACCTGAAGCCAGTTATTAAATCCTGAAAAGTACGCACTTGATGCCAGCTCCTTTAAATTGCATGAAGAAAAAATTCAAAATGGCAAAATAAGTGAGATACTAAAAATATATACAAATAAGAGACCAAAATAATTTTTAAAAAAAAGTTTTCAGGGGTCATTAAACATTTTTTTAACAAATGAATTATTGTTGGATACACATAATTGTCATTCTACTTACTGTTAATATATCCCCAAAGCACATAATCCCATCTCCAGCATAGCCTTGAGGGCAGGTACACTTCCGGTTTCCATTTTCAGTGGGTTTACATTCAGCCTTTAGATGGAAACAATTAACTTTCTTGGCATGATGTTAAATTACTCTTTACATAAGTGACCAATTTTATTAAGCACAAATGAAAATTGAGCATATCAAGGTTCTAAGATTCTGTGTTTCAAATCCCAACACTACTTTTACTTCCATGCAGCAATTCTTGTTGGGACATTTTCTTAGATTTTGGCTGAGTGCTGAAGGGTGACAGTCTGCAATAATGTGCTATTTACATTTAGGAATATAATGTAGACAGCCTATAAAACTGCTCCTTAGTACAAAATAAATGATTGTATGTTTCGATGCACACATAATAAATAAACTTGAATCTTTCCTATGGATCCTTGCAGGGTGGGTAGAGAAGGTGGTTAAGAGGGCATACAAAATATTGTTCAAGACACAGAATATAAGAAAAGGAAGGTTAAGTTATACAATTTAAGCAGCAACTATAGTTTTGCAGGAAAGTGTTATTTCACTGCAGAATTAATCATGAATAGCTTACAAGGGAAGATTGAGAAGTTTCCTGCTGAGCCTCCACCAATTCTGCATTCTCACCTCTCTTTTTAAAAAAATCAATAAATAGCCTAGATTGTGCATGATTAAATCACAATTTAGCCAAGAATTATTGGTTGGAGATCCACCACTATACACATTGAGGCAAATATCCTGAGACTTTATTCTCAAGTAAAGCACGAAGACTCCAGCACTGATTCTGGGAACTTCACTCTCAAGAAACTACTTTGCAAATGGAATAATGTGACTCCATTTGCCTTGTAATCTCACAGCAGAACTAAATGGCTTCCAGCAACTATGCAGTAACGTGAAGGTTGAAACAATGAAATATCAGCTGGGAATTAATATCGGTGATAATTGTAATAACAATGAAAATATATAATGTTGTTTTACCAATGCATGGCATCCACCATTCTCTTCTAGGCATGGATCAATTGGACTGCACATCTTACCATCACCAGCAAACCCTCTCTTACAGACACAGCGACTCTAAAGCAATGAGATTTAAAAAAAAACTGTTGGTCAATGGTTTCTTTTTGCACTTTTCAAGGGTTGTTAAAATACACAAACAAGCAAAGGAAAAGTTAAAACTTCAATGTTGAATGTTACAACCAAACTACACAATATCGCTGTGACTATGTGTGTTTACCCTTATTCCAGTTTTCTTCATCACACCAAAGAAACACTGGTTGTTAGATTAATTAGCTCCTGTAAGTATAGAATGTGAGACTATAAGATATAGGAACAGAATTAGGCCATTTGGCCCATCGAGTCTGCTCCGCCATTTCATCATGGCTAATCCAATTTTCTTCTCAGCCCCAATCTCCTGCCTTCTCCCCATATCCATTCATGCCAAGACCAATTAAGAATCTAACAATCTCTGACTTAAAAAATACACAGACTTGGTCTCCACAGTTGCTTGTGGAAAAGAATTCCATAAATTCACCTCTCTTTGGCTAAAGAAATTCCTCCTCATCTCCATCCTAAAAGGCCACCCTGAGCAATGGGATCAACATGCATGAAACAGCGCACCCTAATACCTTCACCATCATTTTGGGAGATTTTAATAAGGCTATCAAGAATGCTTACTGTGCTATTTCACACCCTCACTTCAGAAAGTCTGATCACCTGGCTGTACTTCTATTCCCTGAGTATAGGCAGAGACTGAGGACTGCAGCACCAGTAGTGAGGACCAAGAAGGTTTGGACAAGGGAAGCTCAGGAGGGCCTACAGGACTGCTTTGAATCGGTGGACTGGACTGTATTCAGGGATTCATCTTTGAAACTGGATGAGTATGCTGCAGTTGTTACTGACTTCATTAAAACCTGTGTGGATGAGTGTGTCCCTACCAAGACTTACTGTACATTCCCAAACCAAAAACTGTGGATGAATCAGGAGGTACGTCATCTGCTGAAGGCTAAACCTGTGGCATTCAAGTTTGGCAACCCAAGACTGTACCAGAAAACCAGGTATGATTTGCAGAGGGCTATTTCTTTTTTTTTGTAATTTAATTTTTTTATTGATGTTCATCATCAAACAAACATTTCCATAAGATGTATTTCAGACACTGTACATATATATCATATAATCATATATGTCACAAATCTCCACATAGTATTTATCTGAGAAATACACTTATAGAAAAGAGTGGAAAGAAAAAACAGGCAAAAGGAATAAACTATGTACAAGTAGGGAGCGATTTTTTTTTTTACAACATATTCATTGATTTGTGAGAATAAAATCAGGCCTATGAGGCATTATGTAGTTAAACCATTTTCCCCAGTATGAACCAAATTGTTCCAGCTTATGATTAACAGATGCTGTTATCTTCTCCATTTTGTAAATGTCCATTGTAATTTCCATCCATGTATTTAAAGTTGGGCTCTCCTGTGATAACCATTTCCTAGTAAGAGTCTTTTTACCAGCCACCAAGAGTATATTCATTAAATATTTATCTCTTTTCAACCATTCTTGAGGTATATACCCAAAATATATGGTCTTACTCTCTAAGGGAATTTCACATTTAAAGATGTCTTGTAGGGCATTGTGTATCCCCCTCCAATAGCTTTTGATAACAGGGCAGTCCCAAAAAATATGATGATGATTTGCATTTTGATTTCCATAATTTCTCCAGCAAACAGGGAGGTTACTATCATAATGGGATTTCTGAGATGGTGTAATAAAATATCAAGTTTTTCCATCTGAACTCCCTCCATTTCTGTGAACTGGTACACTTCCATTGATACCTCCATATTATTGTCCATTCTTCCTCAGATATAATTATCCCTCCTTCCTTCTCCCATTTTGTTTTAATGTATGAAGTCAAATGTGTTTTAAGATTTGACAAACCCTTATGCATGCTTGAAATGATTCTACTACCGTTACCTGAATTATATGCTTTTCCAAAGAGCTCTATCAAGCATGTACTTACCTTGGTGACATTTTTAAGCATCCTATTAACATATTGTCGCATCTGTAAATACCGATAAAAATCTTGTTTTTCTAATAAATGTTTCTCTTTAAACATTTCAAAACTGAACAGTGTTCCTTCTTTCATTATGTTGCAAAGAACTGTTATTCCTTTAGCTGTCCAGTCCTTAAATCTAGCATCCAGTTTATTCGGTGTAAAATCCATTTAAGAATTGCAGTATCTCCCTCTAGATCATATTGTTTTATAGTAGTTTTCCATATTTTAAGAGTCAATTTCACCTATGGGTTATCAATAGTATTTATGTACCTTTGCAGGTTATTAGCCAAAATTGCTTGTATGTGGATGGGAAGTACCCACTCCTCAATGTTTTTCCATTGAGCGTCATATGATGGGTTGCACCAACATATCACGGCTCTCAACTGTGCTGTAAAATAATAATCTCTAAGAGAAGGTAGGCCCCATCCCCCCTTTTCCTTTGCTAACTGCAAAGTTTTGAGATGAACTCTAGGCCTTTTACCCTGCCAAGTATACCTTGATAGCATCTTGTTCCATTCATTAAATTGATTTTGATTAATCTCTATTGGTAGGGTCTGAAAGAGATATAACAGTCTGGGTAGTATATTCATTTTAATAGACTCAAACCTTGAACTGAGACTAAAAAAAGGAATCAGGTTCCACCTTGCCATATCTTCCTTAGTTTTTTTATATAAAGGCTGATAATTACATTCTGATAATTTTGCCAAATCTTTTGGCATAATGATGCCCAAATATTTGAAAGAATCCGTTTGCCACGCCCAGGGATATCTACTTTCAATTTCTCTTGGTGGGCTATAGTAATATGAAAGTAATTGGGTTTTATCTATGTTGATCTTGTATCCTGATAATTGACCATATTGTTCAAAGGATTGCATCAATTTAGGTAAAGAGTATGTTGGTTGCCCTAGATAGATCAAAATGTCATCCACGGGGGACGTCATGTGATGACATAGGATCGAGACATGGAAATCCAGCTCTCCCGTAAAAAACCAGTAAAATAATGTTTAAGTGAAGAAAAGTTAGTAAATATTTTTTTAAATTACTTATAAACTACTCAGGATTGTCTTAAGATATGTCTCTTAAACAGAAGCAGAAGAAAACTACTACTTTGAAGACAACACAAGTTGGAAAAGAATCAAGGCTGGCCGCCATCAAAGAACCTTGGGCTCAAGTGCATTTTACCTCTGGCGATACAGAACAGGAAACTGCAGCAACATCAACCGTCTACAAAAAAAAAAGAGCAACAGGAATTGCGCATGCGTGAAGGAAGGGGCATGCGCAAACACGAGCAACCCAAACTACAAATCCCAGCTATGAGCGGAACTGAAAGTGAAAGTGAATATGAGGTGGAATCAGATTCTCTGGATAAATCAGACGAAGATGAAGAGACAAATAAAGAAGAGCAACAGGAAGAGGTTGGAGGTGATATTGGAGACATAAAAAAATCTTTGGTGCAAATAATGCATGAATTAAAAGCATTAAAAGTAATAAAAAAGATATTAAAAATTTGAAGATTGTGTTTGATAAAATGATGAAAAGACAGGACAAAATGGACAAGAAAATTAAAAACTTGGAAGAAACAATGGGAGACACCATTGATAGAGTGAATAAAATGGAAGATAATATTTCTGCCTGGACATCAGAAAGAAAACGGTTGTTGGAAAAAGTGGATGTACTTGAAAATTTTAGCAGACAAAATAATATTAAGATTGTTGGACTTAAAGAAGGTACAGAGGGAGAGGATCCAATAATTTTTTTTCAAAAACGGATTCCGAAAATTTTGGAAATTGAAGAAGGAACCCAGTTAATTGAAATTGAAAGAGCTGACAGAGCCTTAAGATCAAGACCTCAAGTTGATCAAAACCCACGATCAATCTTGATAAAATGCTTAAGATATCAAGATAAAGAAAAGATCCTGAAGGCAGCTGCCCAACGTGTCAGAAAGAGAAACGGGCCATTGATGATAGAAGGGAAAACAGTTCTTTTCTATCCTGATATAAGTTATGACCTTTTGAAGAGAAAGAAGGAATTTAACCCAGCGAAAAAAGTTTTATGGGAAAAGGGTTATAAATTTATATTGCACCACCCGGCAACCCTGATAATTTTTTTGGATGACGGAAAAAGCAGATTTTTTACTGATTATCGGGATGCGGAAGAATTTGCACAAGAACTCCCAAATATTCACTAATCACAGCCAAAGATTTAAATGTGAAATGGATTAAAGGTGAAGACAAGGACAGTGAATGGAATTGATGGATGTTTAAGGACAGAAGAATATTTAAATATATTCTTAATTATATGATACAGGGGGAGAAAGGTAAAAATTTGAGAAATATTAATCGAGAGTAGTGATATTATTTTTTCTTCTCTTATATATACTTTTTTATGTTACGGGGGAGCTGGGGGAACTTCAGATCGATTGCTACGGGATTCACGTGTGTAATCATGGCGATTGCCATGACCCGTACAACGGAGGGTGGTAATGTTGTGTTTTTTTTAATTCACAACATTAGTAGGGGGGTATTTTGGTTTTTTTTTCTTTATAATCTATTTTTCTTTAACCTTTCATTCTTTGCCTGGACAATCGGGGGGGGGGGGGGGGGAGACACATAGCAACATGGAGAATTTTAAAAAGATTCTCCAAGGTACTACGAAAGTTGAAAAGTTAGGTATTACTATAGACTGGAGTAACCCTGTTAAAATAATGACTAATTTACTGAATTTTTAAAGTTTTATTGTTAATGAGCTTAATGGACCGGTGAAAAGAAAAAAGAATTTTAACATACATTAAGAAAATGAAAATAGATACCGCTTTTTTACAAGAAACACACTTAACAGAGATAGAACATCAGAAATTAAAGAGAGATTGGGTCGGAAATGTTATTGCAGTTTCATTTAATTCAAAGGCGAGGGGAGTTGCAATGTTGGTTAATAAAACTTTACCAATTAAAATACAAAATGTATTAATTGATTCTGCGGTGAGATATGTAATTATACATTGTCAAATTTTTTTCAGAACTATGGACTCCTATGAATATTTATGCACCAAATGAAAATGATGTAAAATTTATACAAGAGGCCTTTTTGAATTTGGCTGATGCACATAACAAAATATTAATAGGTGGAGATTTTAATTTTTGTCTAGACCCAGTTTTCGATAGATCAACAAAGGTTGTTACAAAATCACAAGTAGCAAAATTTACTTTATCATTGATGAAAGATTTAAATTTGATTGATATATGGAGAAGAATTAATCCAAAAGAAAGAGATTACTCATTTTATTCAAATAGACATAAAACTTATTCAAGGATAGATTTTTTCCTATTATCAATGAATATTCAAGACAGAGTGAAAAATATGGAATATAAAGCAAGAATATTGTCAGATCATTCCCCCTTGACAATGACAATGATAATGATGGATAAAGAGGAATCGATTTACAGATGGAGATTTAATTCAATATTATTAAAATGTCAAGATTTTTGTGATTTCATGAAAAAGCAGATTCAGTTTTTTTTAGATACAAATTTACATTCAGTTGATGATAAATTTATAGTATGGGAAGCAATGAAGGCATATTTGAGAGGCCAGATAATAAGTTATACTTCTAAAATTAAGAAGGAATATATGGTAGAAATAGATCAATTGGAAAAAGAGATTACAAAATTAGAAAAAGAATCTCAAAGATATATGACAGAAGAAAAACGAAGACAACTTGTTAACAAGAAGTTACAATATAATACACATCAGACATACCGAACAGAAAAAGCAATTATGAGAACTAAACAGAGATATTACAAACTAGGTGAAAGATCACACAAGATTCTTGCTTGGCAGTTAAAAACTGACCAGATTTCCAAAACGATAAATGCAATTAGAACAAGTGTAAATAAAATTACTTATAAACCTTTAGAAATTAATGAAACTTTTAAGAATTTTTATTCTGAATTGTATCAATCAGAATCACAAAATGATAATGTCGAGATAGAAAGGTTTTTATCACAAATAACTCTTCCAAAATTGAATTCGGAAGAACAGAAGGGATTAGATATGCCTTTTACATTAAGAGAGGTCGAAGAAGCTTTAGGATCACTTCAGAGTAATAAATCCCCAGGAGAGGATGGTTTTCCACCCAAATTTTATAAAAAGTTTAAAGATTTACTAATTCCTCCTTTTATGGAGTTAATATACCAAGCGGAAAAAACGCACAAACTTCCAGAATCTTTTTCTACAGCTATTTTAATAGTATTGCCAAAAAAAAGAGATCTTTTAAAGCCAACATCATATAGACCTATTTCTTTGTTGAATACCGACTATAAAATAATAGCAAAAATTTTATCTAATAGATTATCTAAATACTTACCAAAATTAATACATATGGATCAAACAGGATTTATCAAAAATAGACAATCGACAGATAATGTAACTCGGTTACTTAGCATAATTCATTTGGCACAAAAGAGGGAGGAAATGAGTGTGGCAGTTGCCTTAGATGCAGAAAAAGCATTTGATAGATTGGAATGGGATATTTTATTTAAGGTATTGGAAAAATATGGATTAGGAGTATCTTTTATAAAATGGATTAAAACCTTAAATACTAATCCCAAAGCTAAAGTAGTGACAAATGGTCAAATTTCAACATCATTTCAGTTAACAAGGTCAACTAGACAAGGTTGTCCATTATCACCTGCTTTATTTGTGTTGGCAATAGAACCATTAGCTGAATTAATTAGAATGGACCCAGATATTATGGGTTTCAGAGTTAACCAGGAGGAATATAAGATTAATTTATTTGCTGATGATGTTTTGCTTTATTTAACAAACCCATTATATTCGCTGGGTAAATTACCTTCTAGATTGGAAGAATATGGGAAAATATCAGGCTACAAAATAAATTGGGATAAAAGTGAAATTCTACCCCTTACTAAAGGAGATTATAGTCAATGTTGACTAATAACTCAATTTAGATGGCCGATAAATGGTATAAAATATTTAGGTATAAGAGTTGATAATGATATAAAGAATTTATAAAAATTAAATTATTTACCATTATTGAAAAAAATTCAAGAATTAGATAAAATAGGAGAAAATATACCAGAAGATTTTATATATAAGTGGGAATCTAAATGGATACGGGAAAAGAAAGAATCTCCTATATTAAAACATTTGATTGATTTATGGGACAAGACTATTTGATAAATATCCATTGATTTTAATCCTAGCAGTAGGGTTGTCATATACTGTCTGTATGGTTTTAATAATTGTGTCTTGGAAACCAAATCCATGTAAAACTCTGTAAAGAAAATTCCAATTAACCGAATCAAATGCCTTTTCAGTGTCCACACTTATCACTATTGCTTTGATTTTAATTTTTTGTATACGATCCATAATGTGAAGTGTTCTTCATATATTGTCTTGTGTGTGGCATTGTCATATAAAACCTGTCTGATCATTACGTATCAGTTTGGGTAGAAACTCCTCTAATCGTTTGGTCATGATGGAGGTAAATAATCTGTAATCTACATTAAGAACGGATATTGGTCTAAATGACCCACATTCCATTTTATCCTTGCCTTCTTTCGGTATAGCTGAGATTATCGCTTCCTTCCAACTGGGTGGCGTTTGTGCCTTTTTTAGAGCCCAGATCAGTGTGGGGAGTAAAACAGGAATTAACTCATTTTTAAATTCTTTGTACCTCTCTGCCGTATACCCATCTGATCCTGGTGACTTGCTTAATTTAAGCCTACTAATTGCAGCTTTTAATTCAACTTCAGTTACGTCAGCAGTCATCGTTCTATTTTGTTCTTCGCTTAAAGTGGGTAACTCTAGAGAATTCAAGGTGGTGTCAATTTGGGTTATGCTTCCTCCTGAAGCTTTGAAATATAGAGTTTTGTAAAACACTTCAAAAGCTTCTTGAATTTCACTTAGCTTTTTTTTATCATTTTTGTTCTTGGATCCCTAATTCTATGAATTGTATTTTCTGCTATCTTTTTTTTCCAGTTTCCACGTCAGTATTTTCATAGACTTTGATCCACTTTCATAATGTCTCTGTTTCAGAAACATTAATTATTTTTTATTTCTTGCAAAGCCAAACTATGAATTTCATTCCTAATTTTTTAATTTCCTCTAATGTATCCTGTGCCAAATTGAATTTGTGTTTTTTCTCTAGTTCCTTCAGCCTATTTTGTAATTCCTCTGTTTTATTCCTTTTTTTTCTCATACGAAGATATCGCTATAATTTTTCTTCTTAAGACAGCCTTCAGAGTATCCCATAAAATGGGAGGTGAAGCCTCTCCATTATCATTGAATTCTAAGTAGAGACCAATTTCTTTTTTAATTTGTCCTTTAAAGTACAGATTATTGAATAGACTTGAATTTAGTTTCCAAATAGTATTCTTTGGTTGTAGGTCAAAATCAACAGATAACTATATAGGTGCATGGTCACTTACGTCTATTGTCCCAATACCACAGGTGTTTATTTTGTCTTTGTCTTTGTCTTTTCCAAATGTTATGAAATAGTCTATTCTTGTATATACAGAATGGGGAGCAGAATAATGAGTGTAATCCCTTCTGTCAGGGAAAAGGTCCCTCCATATATCGATTAAACCTACATCCTCAAAAAGTGTATTAACTTTCTTATGTAAGGATTTTGTTTCATAGGTTTTTCTATTGGAAGAGTCTAACTTTGGTTGTAATTGTAAATTTAAGTCTCCTCCACATATCAGGAGACCTGTTTCCACTACCATAATATCAGCAATTTTCTGAAAGAAACCAATATCATTTCCCGGGAGTGCGTATATATTCAATAGAATAACTGAGTTTTCGTCTATATTCCCCCTTACCAGAACATATCTGCCCTCCTTATCTCCCATTTCAAAATACTTTTTCAAAATTTAGCTTACTTGAGATAAGAATAGCAACTCCTCTCCTATGTCCTGATTTATATGAGGAGAAAAACAAATTAGTGAAGCCCATTCTCTTTAGTTTTTTATGCTCATTATCACTTAAGTGAGTTTCCTGTAAATATACTACATGGGCTTGTTCTTTTTTTCATCTTGGATAAAATTCTATTACGTTTGATTGGATTTAATAGCCCATTGACATTAAAAGAAATGAATTTTACTTTGTCCTTAGCCATCTGTATTTATCTGTCAATGTATCATTGAAATTAGCAGAATAAAACTTAATCGATCTACTCCCTGAACAAATTAGAACCAAGAAACGCAAATAATAACAAAAACGGCAACAAACATGTGATTCCAAGGCTGAGGTCTCTTGTAGATGACCCTGTGTTGAGCTAGAGGAAATGTCTAGCTGTGGGGGATAATCCCTCCTACTTGTGAGTTGAGGGCCCCCACTGCAGTATTCATAAAAGTCAGTGAACAAATCCATTACACATAAAAGATTTCCCTGTGTACTCCTCCTATATATGTGTGTGTGTATATATATACACACACACATAAACACACACATATATATTCTCATTTTGGTGGGGTAAAAGGAGTAAGTGAGTGAATAAAGAAGAATAACTGAGTAATATAAAATCCACATTATAATAAGTATTTCTCGAGATAGGTATATCACCGTCTACTTTTGCTTCCGTTTAGCTTCTCAACATTTTTAAAGTTAGCCAAACCTTATGGCTCTTCTGGAGGGGGTGAGGACTATCTTTGGAAAACTCCCGGTCTCTTCCTGATATACTTCTCTAGGCTTCCTCCCGTCTCCTGCTTTCTTGATTCTCGCACTATTTCCCAAGCAGAGCAGGATAATTCCTCTGCCAGGTTTTCCCTTGGTTTGATCATGCTGATGGGCAACCCTCTGGCTTTCATGTCTGGAGTCGCCTCTTCCACTGTCTGATACAGTTGGATCCCATCTTGATAAAACACTCGAAGTTTCGCTTTCTTGCTTTAGTATTTGCTTTACTTCAGAGTATTCTTTACGTTTCTGCAGGACCGCGGGGGGGGGGTCATCTTGATCGAAATATATTAATTTATTATCTAAAAACACCCTCTTCTTACCCCAGGCCCTTCGTAGGAATCTGCCTTGGTACTGTATCGAAGGAATTTAATTACTATTGAGCGTGGCTTATCTTCTCTGCCTCGGGTAGGCCTCGGGACTAGCGCGCGATGCACCCTCTCAATTTCCAGCTCCATAGTCGAGGGAAGCTCCAGTGTGTCCTGCAGCAACTTTCCGACAAACTCCGTCATAGAAAAACCCTCCGCTCCTTCGGGAATGTTGTATATCCTGATATTTTTCTGCCGTGATCTTCCCTCCAGGTCAACAGTTTACCCTCTTGTTGATTTAATATTTTTATTGTCTCACTTAGTATCCATTTCACGTTTTCCACGCTATCTTCCACCTTCTCAATTCAAGTCTCTGCCACTGCTATTTTTTGATTGACGTTGGCGAGCTCTGACTTAATATCATGTAGCTGCTGTCTTAAATCTTTCTGGAATTCCCGTATCTCTTTCAAAATTTCAATCATATTTGCCACTTCACCTGAACGAGGCCCATCGTCAGACTCGCTAGCACACGGTCAGGTAGGAGAGCCGCTCGCTGCACTCCTCTCGTCCACAGGCTCCGCAGTGTCACTTTTTTATTTCCGTTCTTTTTTCCCATTCTTGCCCCTCTTTTCAGTTCAAATACTTTCAAAAAATCCTATATTTGATGGGTTAATGGGGCAAAATATGTGTTTTTCTGGAGGAGCTATTGACTTAAGCTGCCATTCTCGATGATGATGTCACCGGAACCTCCCCCAGAGGACTATTTCAAGGGCGAAGAGACAATCTTGAACAAGTTTGGAGGCAATATCAGATGCACAGCAACTCTGGCAGGTCTGCAAGACATTACTTCCTACAAAGCAAAACCCAATATAATGAATGGCAGCGATGCTTCACTACCAGATGAACTCAATGCCTTCTATGCACACTTTGAAATGGAGAACACAACTACAGCTGTGAAGATCCCTGCTGCACCTGATGACCCTGTGATCTCTGCTTCAGAGGCTGATGTTAGACTGTCTTTAAAGAGAGTGAACCCTCGCAAGGTGGAAGGTCCCTATGGAACATCTGGTATGGCTCTGAAAACCTGTGCCAACCAACTAGTTGTAGTATTCAAGGACATTTTCAACCTCTCACTGCTGCAGGCAGAAGTCCCCACTTGCTTCAAAAAGGCAACAATTATACCAGTGCCTAAGAAGATGTGAGCTGCCTTAATGACTATCACCTGGTAGCACTCACATTGACAGTTTGCCTATCGCCACAACAGGTCAACAGCAGACGCAATCTCAATGGTTCTCTACATGGCTTTAGACCACTTAGACAACACAAACACCTACATCAGGATGCTGTTCATCGACTATAGCTCAGGATTTCATATCATCATTCCCACAATCCTGATTGAGAAGTTGCAGAACCTGGGCCTCTGTACCTCCCTCTGCAACTGGATCCTCGAATTCCTAACCAGAAGACCACAGTCTGTGTGGATTGGTGATAATATCTCCTCCTCGCTGACGATCAACACTGGTGCACCTCAGGGGTGTGTGCTTAGCCCACTGCTCTACTCTCTGTATACACATGATTGTGTGGCTAGGCATAGCTCAAATACCATCTACAAATTTGCTGATGATACAACCATTGTTGGTAGAATCTCAGGTGGTGATGAGAGGGCATACAGGAGTGAGATATGCCGACTAGTGGAATGGTGCCACAGCAACAACCAGGCACTCAATGTCAGTAAGACGGAAGAGCTGATTGTGGACTTCAGGAAGGGTAAGACGAAGGAACACATACCAATCCTCATAGAGGGATCAGAAGTGGAGAGAGTGAACAGCTTCAAGTTCCTGGGTGTCAAGATCTCTGAGGATCTAACCTGGTCCCAACATATCAATGTAGTTATAAAGAAGGCAAGACAGTGGCTATACTTTATTAGGAATTTGAAGAGATGTGGCATGTCAACAAATACACTCAAAAACTTCTATAGTTGTACTGTGGAGAGCTGCATCTCTGTCTGGTATGGAGGGGCTACTGCACAGGACTGAAAGAAGCTGCAGAAGGTTGTAAATTTACTCAGCTCCATCTTGGGCACTAGCCTACAAAGTACCCAGGACATCTTCAAGGAGCTGTGTCTCTGAAATGCAGCGTCCATTATTAAAGATTTCCAGCACCCAGGACATGCTCTTTTCTCACTGTTACCATCAGGTAGGAGATACAGAAGCCTGAAGCACACACTCGGTGATTCAGGAACAGCTTCTTCCTCTCTGCCATCCAATTCCTAAATGGACATTGAAGCTTTGGGCACTACCTCACTTCTTTTAATATACAGTATTTCAGTTTTTGCACATTCTTTTAAATCTATTCAATATACATAATTGGTTTACTTGTTTATTTATTATTATGTTTTATTTTATTTTTCTCTCTCTCTTTCTGCTACATTATGTATTGCATTGAACTGCTGCTGCTAAGTTAACAAATTTCACATCACATGCTGGTGATAATAAACTTGATTCTGAATACAGGCCCAGAGCTATCAAACGCTTTTCATATGACAAGCCATTCAAACTGGGAATCATTTTCGTGAATCTCCTTTGAACCCTCTCCAGTTTCAGCACATTCTTTCTAAGATAAAGGGCCTAAAGCTGCTCACAGTATCCAAGTGAGGCCTCACCAGTGCTTCATTAAGTCTCAACATCACACCCTTATTTTTATATTCTAGTCCTCTTGAAATGAATTATAACATTGCATTTGCCTTCCTCACCACAGACTCAACCTGCAAATTAACCTTTAGGATCCTGCACAAGAACTCCAGGTTTTTTTACACCTCAGTTTTTTTGTATTTTCTCTCCATTTCTTCTCCCAAAGTGTATGATCATACACTTCCTGGCATTGTATTTCATCTGCTATATCTTTACCCATTCTCTTAATCTGTCCAAGTCTTTCTGTAGCCTTGATTCTTCCTCGAAACTACCTGCCTCTCTGCATCATTGTATCATCTACAAACATTTCAACAAATCCATCAATTCCATCATCTAAATCATTGAAATAAAATGTAAAAAGAATTGGTCCCAACACAGACCCCTGTGGAACACCACTAGCCACCGGCAACCAACCAGACAAGGCTTCCTTTATTCCTACTCTTTGTCTCCTGCAAATCAGCGACTGCTTTATCCATGCTGGAATCTTCACTCTTAATACCATGGGCTTGTAGTTTGTTAAGCAGCCTCATGTGTGGCACCTTGTCAAAGGCTTTCTGAAAATCCAAGTACGCAAAATCAACCAATTCTACTTTGTCTATCCTACTTGTTATTTCTTCAAAGAATTCCAACAGATTTGTCAGCAAGAGGAAACCATGCTGACTACGGCCTATTTTATCATGTGCCTCCAAATACCTTGAGACCTCATCCTTAATAATTGACTCCAACATCTTTCCAACCACTGAGGTCAGACTAACTGGCCTATGATTTCCTTTCTTCTGCTTCTCTCCCTCCTTGAAGAGTGGAATGACATTTGCAATTTTCCAGTCTTCAGGAACCATTCCAGAATCTAGTGATCCTTGAAAGATCATTACTATTGCCTCCACAGTCTCTTCAGCCACCTCTTTCAGAGCCCTGAGGTGTACACCATCTGGTCCAGGTGACTTACCTCCCTTCAGACCTTTCAGTTTCCCAAGAACCTCTGTCTAGAAACGATAGTTTCACACACTTTATGTCCCTTGACACCTGGAACTTTCACCATACTGCTAGAGTCTTTCACAGTGAAGACTGATGCCGCCATTTCCTTGACCCATTACTAGCTCTCCAGCATCGCTTTCCAGAGGTCTGATATCTACTCTCCCATCTCTATTACACTTCATGTATCTGAGGAAGCATTTGGTATCCTCTTTAATATTATTGGTTAGCTTACTCTCATATTCCATCTTTACCTTAATGACTTTTTTAATTGTCTTTTGTTGGTTTTTGAAAGCTTCCCAATCCTCTAACTTCTCATTAATTTTTGCTCTATTATATGCCTTCTCTGACTTTTCTGCTGGCTTTGACTTCTCTTGTTAGTCACAGTTAAGTCATCTTTCCTTTAAAATACTTCTTCCTTTTTTGGATGTATATATCCTGTGCCTTCCAAATAGCTTCCAGAAATTCCAGCCATTGCTGCTCTGCCGTCATCCCTGCCAGTGTTCTTTTCCAATCAATTCTGGCCAATTCCTCTCCCATACCTCTGTAATTCCCTTAGCTCCACTGTAATACTGATGTATCTGACTTTAGCTTCTCCTTCTCAAATTTCAGGGTGAATTTGATCATATTATGATCACTTGCCCCCAAGGGTTCTTTTACCTCAAGGTCTCTAATCAATTCCAATTGCACAACACCCAATCCAAAATAGCTGATCCCCTAGTGGGCTCAATCACGAGCTGCTCTATAAAGCCAAGTCATTGGCATTCCAGAAATTCCCCCTCCTGGAATCCAGCACCAACCTGATTTCCCCAATCTACTTGCGTATTGAAATCTCATATGACCACTGTAACATTGCCCTTTTGGCATGCACTTACTTTACTTTATTGTCACTAAACAATTGGTACTAGAGCGTACAATCATCACAGCGATATTTGATTCTGTGCTTCATTCTCCCTGGAGTACAAATCGAAGTAAATATAATAAATATTTAAATTATAAATCATAATTAGAAAATAGAAAAGGGAAAGTAAGGTAGCGCAAATCAGGTTCGGATATTTGGAAGGTACGGCCCAGATCCGGGTCAGGATCTGTTCAGCAGTTTTATCACAGTTGGAAAGGAGCTGTTCCCAAATCTGGCCGTCCAAATCTTCAAGCTCCTGAACCTTCTCCCGGAGGGAAGAGGGACAAAAAGTGTGTTGGCTGGGTGGGTCATGTCCTTGATTATCCTGGCAGCACTGCTCCGACAGCGTGCAGTGTAAAGTGAGTCCAAGGATGGAAGATTGGTTTGTGTGACGTGCTGGGTTATGTTCACTATCTCTATTTTCTATCTCCCATTGTAATTTGTAGGTCACATCCTTACTCCTGTATACAACTCCGTCAGGGTCATTTTATCCTTGCAGTTCCTTAGCTCTGTCCACAATGATTCAACACCTTCTGAGTCTATGACATCTCTTTCTAATGATTTGATTTCATTTTTTTTTACTAACAGAGCAATGCTGCCCCCTCTGCCTTCCTGCCTGCCCTTTCTATACAATATGTATCCTTGGACATTAAGCTCCAAGCTACAATCTTCTTTCAGCCATGATTCAGTGATGCCTGCAACATCATACTTGCCTATCTGCAGCTATGCTATAAGTTCATCTACCATATTCATCTACATTCAAATACGACACCTTCAGTCCTGTAATCACCCTTTACAATTTTGTCTGCCTTTGACGTTGCAATTCATCCTGTTGACTGCAATTTTGCCCTATCAACAGCCTCTCCTCACTACACATTGCCTCTGTTTGTGAAGCACCTCCCTCATCTTCAGCACTATCATCCACCTTTCCTATAATACTTCTTGCATTGAAATATTTGCAGCTCCGGACACTAGTCACACCATGCTCAACCGTTCGATTCCTAACTTTGTCTGAGGTCTTAACAACATCTGCCTCCACAACCTCTCCACTAACTGTTCTGGCACTCTGGTTCCCATTCCCCTGGAACTTCAGTTTAAACCCCGCTGTGAAGTATTAACAAGTCTTTCCACTAAGATATTTGTCCCCTTCCAGTTCAGGTATAAACTGTCCCTTCTGTACAGGTTCACTGGAAGGGAGCCCATTGATTCAAAATCTTATGCAAGGTTATTACTGTGTCCAGCTGTCCTTGGAGAGGGAGCATGCGGTCACAATGGGTACATGGGGGGATTTCCAGGAGCAGTGGGCTGCCCAGGCAATCTATTATTTTATAGAGAATAGCAATGATATTTTAATCTGAATGCACTGAATGTCTTGTAAATACTGAAAGTTTTGGACTTTGTGTATGTGTTGTATAAATAAACTTCTATAGTTTTGTAAAAAAAAGAAATGAAATAAACACAATATCAAAAGGAGACCAGAAAATGAGGGTTAGATGGGAAGAGAAAATGGCAGACAGAAAAATATGGGTGAAACTGGAATTGTTTCCAGAGTGTTGCAAGCGCAGAATAAATAACAGCTTTTTGAAAAAAATGCACTCCTAATTTCAAGATCCTACAGGTTATTAGAGTTTAGAAGCAAACTAAAAGATAAAAATAAATATTCTTAGGGCTTGTGTGTAAAAGTGAGAAAAAAGAAAGAAAAATAATGTTGAGAAAGGGAAACTCAAGGGAGGGAGCCCTTGAAAGAAAGCTAACACGATAATATACAGGAGAATAATGTCCTCCTAGAAGACCTCAACCTTGTAGTGGTTTGGAGGCTTGCATGCCTCAATAACCTGGAGAACTATGCTGGCTGGAGTCAGGGCTTTATGGTTTTGCTCTTGGTAGGGTCACCCAAGTCAGACAGGTCAAAGAGTAAAGGTCAGACTAAGAGTTGACCTATGGGTTCAGGGGTTCAACTCAGGGCTAACAACCCCAACTGGTCAAATAAAACTATCATGGTGTAGATTTTCACAAATAAAAATGGCAGAGGTGTTTATGTTTAAGAAAAACTGTAGTAACTCATTTGCTGTGCTCCAAACACTGAACACAAAGCATGGTAACAATGCTTTACATAATTACATCATCACATTAGACCAGACTCTTAAAGCGAACCCCAACTCAATGTTGGTGGTTGTGAATTATGTATGTTTCCACCAACTACAATACCCTACACAGCCTCCCCTTTGAAAATTCACTAAAACCAGCATTCTGAGCCTGGCTGAAGCTCGGACAAGCCTCCCCGGGTCAGATTCTATGTTCCAAGGGTTGAAGAACAGCAGAGGCCCCTGGCTCGTCCAGGAGTTGTGTTGATACACTCATGGTCATGTCGTGATGGCAGGGCCATGGTAGTGGGATCCTCCAAATCTTTGGGGGGGGGGGGGGGACTGGTTTAAGGAAATCTACCGAAATATGTTTAGGTTTATCTCTATTATGATAAAAGTCTTTTTTTCTCTGTTCCAAAATGTGGAATGGGCCATCGTAAGGGGGCTTTAGGGGATGTTGGTGTGCATCATGGCGGACGAGAACAAACAAGGTAGAATGTAGGTCAACAGGAACCCAGGAGAATTGTACGTTATGACGGGAGGTAGGGATTGGTGGAAAGAAATTGAATTTACCAAGGAGGATGGAGTACTTTTGAGAGGCCAACCAAACGGTCATGGCATCAAGAATTCAATCACCTGGCACTCATAACGGCTGCCAGTATACCAATTAAGCCACAGATGAATGCAGGTCCTCTTTTGGAGCTGTTTAGGGCCCCAGCAAGACCCACAGGAGATGATTATACCATCACTCATTGCTCAGGGAAGTCTTCAGGGCAGCATTTAAGGAGCGGTGAAACAGTTTGCATAGGCCATTGGACTGCCGGAGATATGTCATGCTGTGAAGTAGCCCAACGCCAAGGTTCTGGGCCATCGTAAGAGTTGGGGACTGCAGTAAGAGGAAACACCAGCTGGAGTGCCAAACCGAGCGACCCAGTGCTGATGGACCCTGATTCACGTGTATGACCGTCGTCGATGCTACAGGGACGACCTCTGGCCACCTGGTGGTGCGGGCCACGCTGGTAAGGAGGTGCTTGAAATTGCGGGGGGAGGGGAAGAGGACCAACAAGTCCACATCGACATGGTCAAACTTTTGCTCAGGGACCTCAAATGGTTTCATCAATGCTACACCACCATTAGGAATGCATTCTGTGCTATTCCACACCCTCACTTCGGGAAGTCTGATCACCTGGCAGTACTTCTATTCCCTGAGTATAGGCAGAGACTGAAGACTGCAGCACCAGTAGTCAGGACCAAGAAGGTTTGGACAAGGGAAGCACAAGAGTGCCTACAGAACTGCTTTGAATTGGTGTACTGGACTGTATTCAGGGATTCATCTTCGAACCTGGATGAGTATGCTGCAGTTGTTACTGACTTCATTAAAACTTGTAGGCATGAGTGTGTGCCTACAAATACTTACTATACATTCCCAAACCAAAAGCTGTGAATGAATCAGGAGGTACGTCATCTGCTGAAGGCTAAACCTGTGTGACCGAGCCCTATACTAGAAAATCAGGTATGACTTGTGGAGGGCT
The DNA here is from genome assembly GCF_048418815.1 of Hemitrygon akajei. Classification (NCBI taxonomy): domain Eukaryota; kingdom Metazoa; phylum Chordata; class Chondrichthyes; order Myliobatiformes; family Dasyatidae; genus Hemitrygon; species Hemitrygon akajei. The sequence goes on along the minus strand of NC_133142.1, from coordinate 67,945,465 downwards.
ATTTCAAAGGCAGACAGACAATTTTGAATGAGGTTGGAGGCGACATCAAACATATGACAACTCTGGCGGGGTTTGCAAGACATTACTTCCTACAAATCGAAACCCAATAGCATGAATAGCAGTGATGCTTCACTACCAGATAAACTCAATGCCTTCTATGCCCACTTTGAAAGGGAGAATATAACTACAGCTGTGAAGATCCCTGCTGCATCCAGTGACCCTGTGATCCCTGTCTCAAAGGCTGATGTTAGACTGTCTTTAAAGGCATAAGGTCCCAACAGAGTACCTGGCAACCAACTGGCGAGAGTATTCAAGGACATTTTCAACCTTTCAATGCCGTGGGCAGAAGTTCCCACTTGTTTGGCTGAATCAACTCTATTAAAATGAACATGTTACCTGAATTTATATACCTTTTTCAGACACTACCTGTTTTTATTCCTAAATCTATTTTTGATTCTTTCGATTCTATTACATCTTCTTATATATGGAAAAACAAACATTCTCGACAAAATAAAGTTCATCTTCAAAAATCTAAGAAGAATGGAGGTTTATCTTTACCAAATTTTAGATTTTATTATTGGGCAGTCAATATACGAAATCTTATGTTTTGGACATATTATATTAACAGTGAGGACTGCCCAATATGGGTTTCTTTAGAAGCTAAGACTGTTAATAAATTTTCTATTATTTCTCTTCTCAGATCCTCACTTCCTTTATCTTTTAGTAAACTAACTGAAAATTTGGTAGTTAAACATACTTTGAGGATTTGGGTACAATTTAGGAAATTCTTTGGTCTATTGAGATTTTCTTTGTATAGTCCCATTTGTTTTAACTATTTTTTAAACCTTCGATGACCAATTCAGTTTTTAAAGAATGGGTATTAAATGCTTCCAGGATTTGTTTGTTGGAGGAAGTCTTCTTTCATTTGAGCAAATGTCAGCTAAATATAGTTTACCCAAAACTCATTTTCTTCCTTATTTACAAATTAGAGACTTTCTGCGTTCTCAACCTTATACATTTCCTATAAGTTCCGATGAGGACATATTAGATGTACTTTTTAACTTCAAACATTTTTATAATGGTTCAATATCCAGTATTTATTGTATGTTGCTAGAAATGAGAAACATTCCTATAGACAAAATTAAAACTCTTTGGGAACAGGATTTACCGACTTCAATTTCTGAGGAAACGTGGAATGAAATTTTTAAATTGGTTAACACTTCATCGTTACGTGCCCGTCATTCTCTTTTACAATTTAAAGTGGTTCATAAGGTTCACATGTCTAAAGATAAGCTATCTCGTTTTTATTCGGATATATCTCCTTTCTGTGATAGATGTAACAACGGAGAAACTTCATTAATTCACATGTTTTGGACATGTCCGAGCCTTGAAAGATACTGGAAGGAAGTATTCCAAGCTTTCTCGGTACTTTTCAAGGTAAATTGTAAGCCTAACCCTTTGACCGCATTATTTGGCATTGTTGGAGTAATAGACAGTAAATAAGTAAGTAAGATTAAGGTCCCAAGGCATGTCCAAGGAGCTTGAGGATAACGGGAAAACTTGTTGAAACTACATACATGGCCGCCTTGACTTTAACATAGGAAGATATGTTTGAAATTGACTGTTTCTTTCACATTTAAACGCCAAAAGCTCACATTGAAGAAAATAATGAGTATCACTCTTGAATGACAATGTCGACCTCACCTCCTACCCTTGGAGGGCTCAGAGTAAAACTTTACACTTTATGTAACAGCAGCCTGGGTTAAGGTCATGATCATGTGGCTCAGTATTTAGCCCAAACCAGAGTTTTTTGCAGCTTACCTCAATTGCATTTTGTTTGGCTGCACAGGTATTGTCTACTTGTGCTGAATACATGCCAGCTCATAGCCCCCAACACCACCCCCCCACCCTCCTAGTGAAGCTGCAAAGAATCATCGTCTTGTCTTTTGCATCAAGAATCTCAATTCCCAGCCCTGAATGTTCTTTCTTATCAAAGTAATGCCTGTGTGAGGCAGCCAGGTGCTTTGCTCTCACAAGACAATTCATCATTCATTGTCCTCTGCATATGTACACAATTCTCCCCTTCACCAGTGTCTGATATGGTTTTTTGGAAAGATATTTTATCTCATACTTTTCATAAAACAAGAGGAAAGCTCCATAAAGTTTACCTGTCCAGGTCCAATATACTGACAGTCAGCATTTTCATCACATCCTCCTCGTGTGCTCAATAAACATTCATTTATTTCAGTGCAGACTCGCCCATCACCAGTCCATCCCATGTTGCACTGGCAGGTTACCCTTCCAGGGCCCAGACTCAGACATTCTGCCTGTAATAGAGAAACATACATAAAGGTTGCTGACAAGAGAAAACCTGCAGATGCTGGAAATCCAAGTAACACACACAAAATGCTGGAGGAACTCAGCAGGCCAGGCAGCATCGAGAAAAACAGTTGATGTTTCGGGCCAAGACCCTTCATCAGGACGGGTTTTGTGTGCGTTGTAAAGACTGCTGGACCATTACCTACGGTGGCACTGTAACCCTCCCATTATGCTCAATTAGATGATTCATTTCTGATCTCAGTTGGTATCCCTCTTAGGGGTTTCTCCGCCTCACTCTATTTGCCAATAGCTGTTACTGTTAGTTTTAAATTTGGCTCATTTACTCAGTTTGCAGCAGAATGGCAGAACAGAATGCTATGAACTAGCCCAAAACCTAACAGCAATAACTAAGTTCAAAGCATGCTCACATCAGGCCAACTTAACCACAAGTCATCACATGCCAAACTAAATATTGTGTGAAAAAAAACAGATTACAGAGGAAATCTCAGCTTTGGTTTTTGCAATATTCCATATTGATGCTGAGAGTGAAAACAGGAAAACACATTGCCAATATTCAGAATGTTCAAAATCCAATATGAAAGAAAATAAAATCATCCAGGTCTATGGAGATTGCTTATAGAATCCAACTTCTGTGTAAACCCTAGTCAGAATTTGGGGAGATATGGTAAGAGTGTTGCTGTTGCACAATCATCCATCGGTAATGCAGGATCCCAGGAGCTCTAAGATTTGGAATTATCCATTAGAATTTTACCCCACAATGTAACTTTGCTCTTAAGTTATAACTCTAGGAAAGAAAAATACCTATTATCCCAGCCATCAGAAAGAGTACCAGATTGGTTTGGAGTCCACGGTCTCTACTGTCTTTGGGCGAGCATATGCTCATTAGCTGCATCTACCTACAAATATGAGGGATGCCAAGCTCAGTGTAGGTGATCCACTCACATTCAAAAACCGTAGTTAGTCTAGACCTTCAAAAGAACCAACTTTTAAGGGATGGTCGATTTACCATAGCTCATTTCAAGACCATGCATTCACTGATGGACCTATCCCTAGAGTGAAATACAGTAATGACATTTCTGTGTTATTTAGTACCCCTGCAGAAATTCAACCAATCACATCTTTGCAAGATTCCAACTCCAGAAGGAATGTTGCTGAGGAAATTACCTGTCACCGTGTATTTCCAGGATCATACTGCCCTGAACTGAGAGTTACTTACCTTTAATCCTTCTGTCCCCTATTCTCACCATGAGATTGCCAATGGATTCCATCCCCACTGTTCTCGATTATGTCTGATCTCCCAATTCATTTCAACCCACAACTTCCTGATTCCCCACTCAAATTCTTCAATTGGCCAAATTCTCTAATCTTCTGAACTCCCAATTACTTGATTTTCCTAATTCCCCAATTTACACAATCACCTCATCCCATGTCAGAACCGTACTCCGATAAGGCACCGATCTCCAGCCAACAGAGATTTACCTTACCTCACTCATGTTATGCATTCACGGTCCACTCTACCTCCTCCTTTCTTGCAGCCCTATTCAGTCCTCATGAGTGCCGCTTTTTCCAACTCCCTAAACCAAGCCTCAATCCCAAAACCTATATTTTCTTTGTGCAAGGTACAAAAGAGATCCATGCAATGGCAGTAAAATAGTATAATACTGGCTCTTCTTTAATTGTGTCTCTGCATTTGTTTTTGATTGGTCTGCTGATGATTTTGTGGCCATTTTGACAACTTCACCACCAGTCGTGTGATGGTAATGACATAGCCAACTTCTTCAACTTCTTCTTTAAAAAGTGAAAAAAGACTAGCACTTGCTAACTTGACTGGATAGCTAGCTTGTAAATGTAATTTAAATATATAGAAATAAAGTGAAAACTCATTAGGCAGTGTCACATAATAAACATACCCACAAATTAGGGGGTATAAATCTTTAAATTACTCACATTTCTGGACATCAAAATGACATGACAGCCACATGTCACTTCTCACTTCCATGTTAACCACATAAGCATTTGTTTGGAAAAAACTTGACTTGTCTCTAAATTGTTTTGCGTGTTGGTAATGACAGAAGTGTTGGGGACTGCAGTTCTTTGTCATTAAAAATGCACAAATTGTATGAAAAATAACCCTCATGAATTTGACATGTGTTGTTAAAAGTTCTTTTGAGAAAATAAAAAACTAAAAGTTTCATGAAGTTAATGCTTATTATTACTTTATTTTGAAGACACAGTTACAGAGTCTGGGTAGAGGACAAGCCCAATATAGTGAAATACCAACACATTCAAGTTTTAAACTCACCTAACAATTAAGAAAATATTATTTGTGAAGTATACTGTAAAAAGTTTAGAGTTACTATTATCTAACTTTTAAAACTACAGTATTTGTTTTTGTAAATACTACTTTTTCTTTGAAAATCTTCCCCAGGGACAGAAAAGTCACCCTAATTAAAGAATTACCCTTGTACATCCTTCCTCTGGGCTCTCCAGTCCAAAGACATACGGGTTAGAAGGCTAATTGGTCATTACAAATTGTTCCGCGATTGGGCTAGGGTTGTACCAAGGGTTGCTGGCTGGTGCAGCTTGAAGGACCAGACAGGCCTATTACATACTATATCTATAAATAAAAATAAATAAAGGGCTCATTTCAATGTTCCATTCGTCAATGGCTGGAGAATTCCTTTTATTGCTCTGACCATTAGCTCTGCATCTGACAAGTCTTTTACTCCCAAGTAGTGCTGACTGATTCTTCTCTCACCTTATTCCTGCTACATGCACAAGCTGATCAATTGCTAATGCATAGACAGACAACAGAAACAGTGGCCTTGCTCACATTCTCAGTACATCCTCCACGGTCAGGCTTTTTACAAAGATCCTCGGCTTGACAGGAAATTCCGTCACCTTCATATCCATCCTTACAGAGGCATCTAGAGAGATCACAAAAAGCTTAAATTTAGAGCTTATTTGAAACGAATGTTGCTGGATCTCAGATCATATTGAAATCCAGTCTTTCAGAAAAAGCAGGGGCTGAAAAAAATGACAGATGGAATTTAGTGCAGACAAGTGTGAAGTGTTGCACTTTGGGAAGACCAACAAGGATAGGTCTTACACAGTGAGCAGTTGGACACTGTGGAGTGTGGTAGAACAAAGGGATCTGGGAATACAGATCCAAAATTCACTGAAAGTGGCATCACAGGTAGACAGGGTCATAAAGAAAGCTTTTGGCACATTAGCCTTCATAGATCAAAGTACTGAGCAAAAAAGTTGTGATGTTATGTTGAAGTTCTATAAGACCGAACTATAAGGGCTAATTTCTTCTACTCCCTGAGTATAGGCAGAGACTGAAGACTGCAGCACCAGCAGTGAGGACCAAGAAGGTTTGGACAAGGGAAGCACAGGAGCACCTACAGGACTGCTCTGAACCCACGAACACTACTTCACTTTTTTCAATATATGTTATCTTTGCTTTGCACTATTTTGAATCTAACTATTCAATATACATATACATATATACTTAATGTAATTGATTTATTTATTTTCTTTCTTTCTATATTATCATGTATTGCATTGTACTGCTGAGGGTAAGTTAACAATTTTCACAACATATGTTTGATAATAAACCTGCTTGGAGTATTGAGTGCAGTTTTGGTCACCTTCCTACAGGAAAGATGTAAACAAGGTTGGAAGAGTGCAGAGAAAATTTACAACGCTGTTGCTGGGTATGGAGGGCCTGAGTTATATGGAAAGATTGAATAGGTTAGGACTGTATTCTTTAGAACGTAGAAGATTGAGGGGAGATTTGATAGAGGTATACAAAATTATGAGGGTATAGAGTCATAGAACGTACAGCACAGAAACAGGCCCTTCAGCCCATCCAGTCCATGCCGAACCATTTAAACTGCCTCCTCCCATTGATCTGCACCAGGACCACAGCCCTCCATCCCCTGCTATCCATGCACCTATCTAAACTTCTCTTAAATGTTGAAATGGAGTTTACCTGCACCACTTGTGCTGACAGCCCGTTCCACATTCTCACCACCCTCTTAGTGAAGAAGTTTCCCCTCATATTTCCCTTAAACTTTTCACTTTTCACCCTTAAGCCATGACCTGGTTTTAGTCCCACCCAAACTCAGTGGAAAAAGCCTGCTTGCATTTATCCTGTCTATACCCCTCATAATCTTGTATACTTCCATCAAATCTCCCTCAATCTTCTACATTCCAGGGAATAAATTCCTAATCTATTCAATCATTCCTTATAACTCGGGTCCTCCAGTCCCAGCAACATCCTTGTAAATTTTCTCAGTACTCTTATTTACATCTGTCTTGGTTGTCTTGATTGATAACGCAAAATGATGCATTTCACTGTGTGTTTCAATCTGTATGTGACAAATCAATCTGAATCTCACTAACGCAGACAGGGTAAATGCAAGCAGGCTTTCTCCACTGAGGTTGTGTGAGACTACAACCAGAGGTCAGGGGTTAAGGGTGAAACAGTGTGAAACGAGCTGCCAGCGCAAGGGTGGGTGCAATTTTAATTACAACGTTTAACAGAAGTTTGGATAGCTCCATGGATGGAGGGCTACTATCCGGGTGCAGCTGATGGCACTAGGCAGTTTAAACAGTTTGGCACAGATTCATTGGGCCAAAGGGACTGTTTCTATGACCCTATAAAGCATGATCTTTCAACTTGGTATCTAATACCTGGAAGAAAATGTCCTGTCAATTTAACTGCTGGATACCTTTCAACTTACTATCCACAGCCAATCAGATCATTGGATCGTTGCCTATACGCCAGAAAAGTCTAGCATGCTGGGTCACAGCTGAGACAAGGCCACAGTGATGAGCAGTGCAGGAGTTATGGCTGTGTTGATGACTATGGAGGGATGGGTTGTGCACTTGAAAGGCAAGCAGTGGGCCACAGCTGACCAGATCTGAAAAGCAGACATGACTAGAGTGCTGAACTACAAGATGGTGGGCAGTGAACAGAAGTTCATTGGATCTGGAAGTGACACTGTAGCTGTCTCTGACCAGTGAGAAGAGAGCATGTCCCAGTTGCTGGGAATCCTTGATGATAAATATTGCTATTTTGTGTCAATGCTCCTTGGAGGCTGTGGTCAATGGTGGGGAGGGCATTTCCTGGGATGGACGGGGCTGTATTCAATACTTTTTGTAGACACAACAAGCAGATATTTCTTTCAAATGGGCATTGAATGGATACAAATGTGCCTAGTACGATTTCCAAATCTGTACAGAGACCTGGAGTGGGAGAGGGTTTATTGTAAAAGGACACTGATAGGCTGGCTCAATGGGTAGAGGAAATGTGATGGAGAAGTATGAATTTGTAGTAAGAATAAGGAGAGAAAATACAGGTAAGATTCAACAGCTCCAGGGATTTGTAGGAATAGGGTAACCTGGTCTTACCTGTGTACAAATCCTTGAAATTGACATGACGTATTTAGATAGACATTGACATAGTTTAGATGGGGCAAATTGGAAAATGTCATTACAATGCGCAAAAAGTTAAGAGACTGGGAACACGTATATAAAGTTTTGGCCAAAAAATTTGAGGGGATTGTCTCAGAGAGCACTCATAACTTGGAATTCACGAGAAGGTTCAGCACGGCTTTGTGGGCCGTAGGGCCTGTATTATGTGATGTACTATCAATAACTCCGAAAGACTGGAAGTAGAGTAAATACTGAAAGGCTTTTATTAGCAGTAAAATGGAGCATGTCCATGCTGGATGACTGCCCTGGACTGTGGGAGGAGCAGTGACACAATCACCTTTATACAGGGGTCTGTCAGAGGAGCCACAGGAGCAGTCAGCAGTGGGGCGTGTCCAAACAGGTATACATGGTTTACCACATTGTGCTACAGGTTTTTCTATGTTTCTTTTTTCTGTGAAGTGTAAACAGAGTAAATCAAATCCTTCAAAAGGGAATAGAATAGGCAGTCATAAGGGAATAATTAAGGTTTCTGAGAAGCAGCAGGGGAATGGGACTGGCAGAATTAGTTCTAATGAACTCAGATGGTTTCACCTTGCTCCACAATAATTCTATAAAGTAAAAAAACACTAAATTAATTTAAATTAAATCAATCAATTAAAGATATTGTAACTAACCTGTTATTTCTTTATCTTCCTCACTGACAATGAAATTAATGCAGCCACTAAAGGCCCAGTATTCAGATGCCATGTTACATTGTGGGAAGTTCATGCTTCAGCATCGGCAGGAGGGAGTTTGGAACTTTGGACCAGGTCGGAAGGTAAGAGCCAACTGCTTTGTGTGGAGCAGCCGGATTTCAACTTGTTATCTGCTTATTAGCTCTTTGCTGCTCATGGAACCACGTTTTACACAAGTTTGTTGATGTGTCTGTTTGCTACTTAGCCAGAAACACACCAGATATACATAATTCATTCCTTTTAGACTCGCCAGCATGAAACACTGCGTAACTACGTCTTTGATTATTTTCAGCCATTAAATGAAAGAAAACAAAGGAAAATTGCCAGTTGAAGTGTAATTCTTGTTTGTCTTACCTAACTGTGTCATTGCTGTATTCACACACAGCAAATGCATGACAATATTGGGATAAACCAATTGGACCACAAGGCTCAGTCTTCCTGTCACAGAATGTACCCATGAATCCCTCTTCACATGTGCCAGGCTGGCAAATCCCACCGTTTTCAGGTCTGTTATCACAAATCCCATATAGACAAGGGCAATCTGCAAAAGATGTGCAAATATATCACAGGTAGAAATGATACATGCTCTCTGATACAGCATGCTTGTATTCTCTCTACTTGGGTAGACTTACCTTCACCTTCATCATCCTCTTCCTCAAAACTTAACCCAGTTTTTGTAAGCCACCATGCTTGAATCTCTCCAATTGGCTTTACCTCTACTACAGTACCCAAACAGCTCTATCAGAACTCCAAATGACACCATGTGACAAGGTTGAACCATCATACTTTGTTCTTCCCATCCTGTCTGTCACATTTGAATCTTTTGACCACATTCTCTTCCCCAAAACTCTTCAACAACAAGGTGAAAACCCTTTCTCTTGGTTCCATTCTTACATTTAGCCCCAAAGTAAACTCTACTCTTCAACCACTAACCTAATTTCTGTCACTTTTTCTAACCTCCAATTGTTCCTAAATTTGACCCCACAATTGACTGAGGTAACCTTCTGACACACATCTGCACCTCACTGACATTGCTTATTTTTACCGTAAGGTTACCTGATCAAGGCAGCTGGTAATTCAATAATAGGGTGTTGCATTAAAAAAGCTAGAAATGGTAATGGTAACAATAGAAATAAAAATGCTATAATAGTGGAAATGAATTGGTTGTCACATCATAGGAAAGATGAACTACACAAGAGAGAGTGCACAGGAGACTTGTCGAGATGCTGCCTAGATTGATGCATTTTAGTTATGGGCACAGATGGCTGAGAATTTTTTCCCATGGTAAGGTATCAAAAATAAGAGTGCACAAGTTTAAAGTGAAAGGAAGAGTTTTCAAGGGATCTGAGAAAGTACATTTTTTTTATAACTACAGAGTAATTGATATCTGGAATATGCTGCCAGAGAAAATGATGGAATCAAATACAAGTAATTTGTTTAAGAGCACTTGACCAGCAAAGCACAGATGTGGGTGAAATGGGCAAAAAGATCAGCATGCACTGTACCACTCTGTGACTCAACTATTTTAATGTCTTTCAGGGAAGAACACTTAATGTCTTAACCAAATCTGGTCTTTATGTGATTCTTTCTAAATGGGGGACTTAGATATCACCTGCAATTTGCTTAGCAAGATAAAATTAGGGGAGAGAATGAAATGCTAGCAGTAGGTCCCTCACCACATAGTTGAAAACAGTTATTACCCCTCAACCATCAGGCTCCTGAGGAGTAATAACCAGATTTATCACTCTTTAAGAAAGGAGGAAGGCAGCAGAAAAGAAATTACAGACCTGTTAGCTTGATGTCAGTGGTTGGCAAGATGTTGGAGTCAGCTGTTAAGGATGAGGTTATGGAGTACTTGGTGACATAGGACAAGATAGGACAAAGTCAACATGGCTTCCTTAAGGGAAAATCTTGCCTGATGAACCTGTTGGAATTCTTTGAGGAGCTTACAAGCAGGATAGATAAAGGGAATGCAGTGGATGTTGGATATTTGGACTTTCAGAAGGCATTTGATAAGGTGCCACACGTGAGGCTGCTTACCAAGTTAAGAGCCCATGGTATTACAGGAAATTTACTGGCATGGTTAGAGCATTGGATGAGTGGTAGGAGGCAATGAGTGGGAATGAAAGGATCCTTTTCTGGTTGGCCACCAATGACTAGTGGTATTCCGCACGGGTCAGTGTTGGGACCACTTCTTTTTATTCTGTATATCAATTATGTAGACAATAGAATAGATGGCTTTGTTGCCAAGTTTGCAGATGATTCAAAGATTGGTGGAGGGGCAGATGATGTTGGGGAAACAGATAGACTGCAGAAGGACTTAGATTGGGAGAATGGGCAAGAAAGTGGTAAATGAAATATAATGTTGGTAAATGCACGGTCATGCACTGGTAGTAGAAATAAATGTGCAAACTATTTTCTAAATGGGGAGAAATTCCAAAAAACTGAGATGCAAAGGGACTTGGGAGTCTTTGTGCTGAACACCCCTAAGATTAACTTGCAGGTTGAGTCAGTGGTGAGGAAGGCAAATGCAATGTTAGCATTGGTTTCAAAAGGTCAGGAATACAAGAGCTGGGATGTGATGCTGAGGATTTATAAGGCACTGATGATGCCTCAACTTGAGTACTGTGAACGGTTTTCGGCTTTACATCTAAGAAAAGATGTGCTGGCACTGGAGAGGTTCAGAGAAGGTTCACAAGGATGATTCTGGTCATGCAAGGTTTATCATACGAGGAACGTTTGATGGCTCTGGGTCTGTACTTATTGGAACTTAGAAGGATGAGAGGGGATATCATTGAAGCCTTTTGAATGTTGAAAGGCCTAGACAAAGTAGAAGTGGAAAGGATGTTTCTCGCAGTGGGAGAGTCTAGTGCAGGAGGCTTCAGGATGGGGGGGTGGTGTCCATTTAAAACAGAAATTAGGAGACATTTATTTAGCCAGAGGGGTGGTGAATTTGTGGAATTTGTTACCACAGGCAGCTGTGGAGACCAGGTTGTTGGGTGTACTTAAGGCAGAGGTTGATAGGTTGATGGACACGGTAACAAAGGTTACAGGGAAAAGGCTGGGGAGTGGGGCTGAGGAGGGAAAAAGAGGATTAGCCATGATTGAATGGCAGAGTAGACTCAATTTGGCCAATAGCCTAATTCTGCTCCTATATCTCAGGGACAACTTTATTCACCCCAGCACTGAGGTAACAAATGATTCCACAACGTAAGGACACACTTCCAAGGATTCTATAATTCCTGTTCTCAATATTATTTATTACTTATTTATCTATTATTATTATTTTGTTTGTCTTTTTGTATTTACACAATTAATTGACTTTTACACATTGGTTCTTTGTCAGTCTTTGTTTTTCTCATTGATTCTATTGTGCTTCTTTGTATTTATTGTGAATGCCTGCAAGGAAATGAATCTCAGGGTAGTATATAGTGACATCTATGTACTTGGATAAATAAATTTACTTTGAACTTTGAAAGCAGTGCCCACATTGCAGTAGAGAATCAGAAATCAAAAAGGGGCTGTATATATTGAAGCAAATGGTTGCACATTATATTAACAGCTGAATTATTGAGGTAATAAAATATTTTTCTCTGATGATTAAAATCCAAATCCAAATGTTTCAACACAAAATCTCTGCAATACTAAGAAAGGTTTTATCTTTCTGGTGAAATGTTAAACTGGTGTCATGGCTCCCATATCTTGAAGGTTAAAAAATCCCATTCTGATATGTTGAACTAAGGCAAAGGATTCCTGGATAAAACACATCCTCTAACTGATATCACTGCAGTGGGTGATCTGGTCATCAGCTCATTGTCATTTGTAGGAAATTATTGTGCATAGATAACCTGCTGTTTTTTTATACACCACAGTTAAAGCAGTGTCTGCAATTTATTTGAAGTGCATTGAAAGGCACATAAGTGCAGTTAATTTTTAAAATGCTGTGAAGATCAACAGTCAAAGATCTGATTTTGTTGCTTAGGTGGCAGCACTCCCTATATAACACTCTGTTTGTCAACAGAGTTGCCTCATGAATGGATTTTATTCTGGATGTTATTGTTTTATTTTCTAGCATGAGATTTAAGTCATATGAGACAAATCATCATTTTGCCCAGAGCAAATTTGCCGTGAGTGGGAGTGTCACTCACCACAAGCACATCCTGCATACATTTCAGGCAATACAACCACTCAAGTAAACTGCTGCCTTGTAGTTTAGAAGTTATAGAGATGAAATACCACCCTACAATTAGCAAATACAAAATTAACAAAATTAGGGGTATTATAACCTAACCCAACATGAAACCCGAGAGATTGAGTGCAACACTGAATTTATACTCCACTTGATTTCCCATTCATCAGATCTACCTCACTATTTTTTGGCTAGAGTATAAAAACAATTCTGCCACATTCCCATCTGATAGGCAAGATTAAAATTATATTCCCTGTACCAATTTATACAGATCCACCAGCCCCATTTGTTAGTTAGAATATTGTCATGGACTATCCATGATTACAAAGAGAAACTCTACATAACATTATTGTGAAACACACCACATTTGTACTTTAGTTTAAATCCTTATTAACACTACAAGTTTAGAACATCACTGACCTTGGGTGCAGTTTTCACCATGTTTATTGTGTCCAGAACAAATATGACAGGCAATTCCTTTAAAGTTTGAATGGCATTTGCATGAACCATCTCCTTCTATTCCATCGGAGCACTGTCAAAAACAAAAATGGTATGTTTATTGTGTTTTATTTATACTGTATCAGATTCAGAGCCCAACAATCACTGTGTTCTCCTTTAGACTCGTACTGACGAATGACAATATACAATCTTGAACATTGAAAATCAATCATTCTTATTACAGATAATCATTCAAAGATTCTTTTGTTAATTTTACTTTTATTTAAATTACTTTGTACTTCACCTTTTCAGGAGATGCAGAATAAGCAATCTATTTATTGCTATAGCAGGACTCAAATGTACAGAGAGCCTGTCACATTTCAGGGATGAACACAAAGTTAATGAATATGAAGTAGTTGTCTTTGTGGGAAAACGACATGATTTATTAATTGGAGAAATTGGCTGAAAGATTAACATTGGGGAAATTCCTTCCCAATGGAATATTTACAACACAACAATGGGAAGAAGAGGGAACCTGCATTTATATAGGGTTTTCATATCCCATCACAATATCTCTATCCCATTGCAGCTGCAATACAGAAAGTGCAGCAAACCATTTGCAACCAACAATATCCCATATCAACAATTTTGAGTGATGGGCATATTTTGGCCAAGAGAACAGAAAATCCTTAGCTCTTTTCAAAAAGAATGAAGGATTTCAAAAAAGAATGGCATTGGATTTTAAAAGATCCTTCTGGAAGAGCAGACAACACTATGGTTAAAGATGTCTTCAGAAGGGCAACACATCAGAACAAGCGGGACAAAGTTTCTCAGTGGAAAGTCAGAACAGATTTCTGTGTTGATGTTGCAAGAGGGGAACTTGAAGCCACAGTCTTTCAACCTGGAGACAGAAATACTGACAAATGAATGCACACTGCTTCATCACCTCAGATGAAATGGTGATGTACAAGAGGCTGAAGTCAGAATAACACACCAAATACAAAAAGGTACAGGAAACCAAATCATGAAGGCATAAAAAGATAAAAAATTTAACCTTGAGCCGAACAAGTCCTTAGGATGATAAGTTATAGTAACGAACCTTGGCATGGACACAACAATGAACCAAGGAAGTGACAATACTCTTGAGAAACCAGCAGCTGGACATGTTCTTCAGACCTGTAGGTGTGGCTGGACTAAAGTAACATCAATTCGTGGTCATCAAGGACGGAAGAAATGCTTGAAAATCTCCAACCCAGGGCCCCACATTGACCAGATTCTGTTAAGAGGAAGGTCAAATCAGTCAGATGAAACTCAGCGGCAGGAAGAAACCCACAGTCCACAGAGTATCAGCACCCCACGGGATGTGGAAGAAGTTTCAGGCACAAGCAGCAGTCCAAGACACAGCCAGGCACATCGTAAAGTGGAGAACATGCAAGGACGTAAGCCTTTGGTGAAATGGCCAAAGTCTAACAGCAAGGAGTGGGAAACCATCAATGTGGATGTGAGCCTGATCTTAAGTGGCATCAAGGGATCAGCAGAAAAGTTGAAGAAGATGGGCGACCTGATCTACAGCTACGGAAAGGAGAAGTTTGGAGTGAAGGAACAAGTCAGCAGGAAAGATATGCCTTCTCCCTCCAAATTCCATCGTCTCCAGGAAATCCAGTGACTTTGTTAAAGAAAGAAAAGGCCTGAGGAAGTTGTGGAAAAAAGCAACAGCAGAAGAAAGGGAGGGCATCAACCTCCTTCAAGAGGACCTTAAACAGAGGCTCTCGAAGTTGCGCAGAGCAGAGTGCTTAAGGAAACGACGCAAAAAGAAGGAAAAAGCTAGAACAGACTTCTACAAAGACCCCTTTAAATATGTGAAAGGCATTTTCACAAAAGAGAAAAGCGGATCCCTGAAAGCATCAAAAGAGGAGGTTGAAAGATATCTCAGAACCACCCACACAGATGAGCTAAAAGATGAACCGATACTTGTCTCAGCTGACATCCCACCAATCTCACCCCCACAACATCTATTCAACATCAGCCCTTCCAAGCTGAGTGAGGTATAAAAGGCAGTGAAGAAGGCAAGATCAGCATCAGCGCTAGGCCCTAATGGTGTTCCATATTGTGTTTACAAGAACACCGTGGATGTTCTGAGATTCCTTTGGAGAAACATGAGGGTTACGTGGGAAAAGCAAGTTATCCCCAAAGCCTGGAGAAGAGCAGGGGGAGTGCTGATCCCAAAAGAAAAGAATTTGTCCACTATTGAACAGTTTCACCAAATAAACCTTCTGAACATAGAAGGCAAGATCTTTTTCAGCATGTTGGCGCAAAGGCTTATAAAATATCTGAAACAAAACCATTTCATCGACACACCAATCCAAAAGTCTGGCATAGCAGGCTTCTCGAGATGCCTTGAACACACCAGCATCATATGGCATCAAATCCAGACAACTAAGAAAGAAGGAAAGGATCTGTATGTCTTGTTCCTCGACTTGGCCAACATCTATGGATCAGTTCCTCATTCCCTGCTGTGGACTACTTCTGAATTCTTTCAGGTGCCTGCAACAATAACAAATCTGGTAAAACACTACTTCCAGGATCTGCAAGTTTGTCTCACAACATCAGACTTCACCACGGCTTAGCAACCACCGGAAGTAGGCATCATGGCGGGGTGCACCATCTTCCCATTGGCCTTCACTATGGCAATGGACCTCATTGTCAGCCTCAAAATGGGTTGCGGGAGGAAAACGGCTACAGTTTGGTCAAAGGTTACCATCGATATGAGCCTATGTGGACGATATAACAATACTGACGACAACTGTCCCCTGCACCAAGAGACTTCTGCAAAAGCTTCATCAGAACATCACATGGGCGAGGATGAAGATCAAGCCCAACAAGTGCAGAAGCATCTCCATTGTCAAAGGTCAATTCACGGATCAAAGATTTCATATTGATGGAACACCTGTCCCAACTGTTTCAGAAATGCCAGTGAAGAGCTTGGGTCGATGGTATGATGCTAAGCTCAAGAACACCGAGCAGTTTAAACAACTCGAAAAGGATACCATCACGTACATAGCTCGCATCAACAAGACCTTGCTGCCAGAAAAACTCAAGCTGTGGTGCTTCCAGTTCGGCATACTCCCAAGACTCAGGTGGCCTTTAACAGTGTATGAAATCCCCATCAACAAGGTGGAAAAGCTCGAAAGAGTGATCAGCACACATGTGAAACAGTGGCTTGGACTTCCACGATGCATAAGTCCTGTTGGACTGTACGGGAACGGCAAATTGGAATTACCAATTACAAGTATTGTGGAAGAATACAAATGCACCAAAGAAAGTTTGGTCATTACCCTCACTGAATCTGAAGATACTGTTAGTCAAACAGCGACCCTCCGTGTGGCAACAGGGAGGAAGTGGACCCCACCTGAAGCCATTCAGAGTGCTAGGTCTGCTCTTCACTTCTGGGATGTGGTTGGCCAAGTCCAACATGGGAGAGCCGGTCTCGGGCTCGTCCCAAAGGCTCCTCAATGGCACAAGGCAACATCAGTGCAGAAGAGACGGCTCGTGGTGGAGGAGGTAAGAAGGCAGGAGGAGGCAGAGCGACACGCCAGGGCCGTTTCAATGGCCAAGCAGGGTCAATGGACTAATTGGGAGAGCCTGGAAAAGAGGGAGCTCAGTTGGCGTGACATCTGGGAGATGGAGGGATCTCAGCTAAGTTTTTGTCATCAGAGCCACTTATGACCTCCTACCCACACCCCAGAACCTGAACCAGTGGTGGGGAGAAGACCCCACTTGCTCTCTTTGTCAAGCACCTGGATCACTAAGGCACATTTTAACAGGATGCACCATGAGCTTCAGCCAGGGGCGGAATACTTGGCGGCATAACCAAGTTCTCAGACAGCTGGCATCAATCTTGGAACAGAGGCAAGCCACCGTAAAAGCTCTCCCACAAACATCGGCAGGAAATATCCACATTACACGATTTGTACCAGCAGGCCAACCTCCAGAGCACCAAGTAACATCAAAGGACATAAGCATTCTGTATGTTGCTCGGGATTGGAAAATGGACGTGGACATGCAGAATAAGCTTGTGTTTCCCCCAGACATTGCGGCTACAACACTCCGGACAGACATAGTCCTGTGGTCCAGACCAGCCAAGCTGGCATATGTTGTGGAATTGACAGTACCACGGGAAGATGGTGTTGAAGAAGCTTATGAGAGGAATAAAGACCAAGTACTCTGAACTGGCAACTGAAGCTGCTCAAAACGGCTGGAAGACCAAGATTTTTCCTGTAGAAGTGGGATGCAGGGGATTCGTTGCTACATCTACAACCAGTCTAGTGAAGAAGGTGGGGGTGAGGGGTGTCTCCCTCCAACAAGCAATCAAGTCCTTGTCAAATGCAGCAGAAGAAAGCAGTAATTGGATTTGGATTAAAAGGAAAGTCAACAACTGGGCTGCAAGATGAAGACAGGAGGGTACGGAACTGAGGGGGGTGTATCTGGGACCGTTTGACCATTGTAGCACCATTGAGCCCTCTGGAGATGTCGTGGGCTTATCAACAAAACGTCAAAGAAGGAGGGTGCCCACCTGATGACCCCAATGACGTAGCTACCCTCCTTGTCACCACTCCAACATTGAGAGTGCCGACTTTATCATTGGGATTAAAACATCAAGTCCTAGTAGCTCTACTGGAAGTCTTATGGGCCAAGGGGATGGCTATCTAACACAAGGCCTAAAGGTTAATTTCAATTTCTTCTTGAGCCTCTAACTTTGTGCTGTCAGCACCTGTCCAAAGTCCAAACCTATTCATAATCCTACAAAACAATGAATCGAGAGAAGTAGAATGAACCTAAGCCTTAATTATGACCTGCCAAGACATGGGGCAACTAGCCTCCTTTTGTATTGTGCATTTCAATGGTAGCAAATACTTAAAGGCTTTAATCACTTTTCCTAATTAATTAATTTAGATATAGCTTGGTAACGGACCCTTCCGGTTCTACGAGCCGAACCGCCCAATAATATCCCTGTGACCAATAAACCTACTAACCCTTTGGAATGTGGGAGGAAATCAGAGCACCCAGAGAAAATGTATGTGGCCATGGGGAGAACATACAAACTCTTTAGAGACAGCAGCAGAAATTGAACCCGGTTGCTGGCACTGTAATAGCATTATGCTAACTACTATGATAATGTGCTAACAATAATGAAGCTTATCAACATACAAGTGTTTTGATAGTTCCTTTACTGATTTTTGGTTAAATAATTAACCTTTCTCTCAATTTTTCATTAACTTACTTCTCCGTGTCCATAACATGGATTTTGGAAACCACCTAAACAAGCCTTGCAATCTGGTCCGTAGAAGCCTTTACAGCATTTTGGTTTCTAGACAGAACAAAATTGACCACATTTTAATTTATTACAAAGATCTCTTCAGGAACAATATGCTTTTATTCATGTTTAATATTAGCAACATGACATAATGACAACAATATCAACAAAACCAAAGAGCTGGTCATTGACTTCAGAAAGGAGGACGGTGCACATCAATGATACCAAAATTGGGAGAGCTGAAAGCTTCAACTTCCTAGGAGTGAATATCACCAACAGCCTGTCCTATTGCAACCACATTAACACCACAGTCAAGATAGCTTGCCAATGCCTCTACATCCTGAGAAGGCTGAAGAAATTTAACGTGTCCCTTTGACCTTCACCAACTTTTATCAATGCACAATAGAAAATATCTTATCCAAATGCACGACAACATGGTATGGCAACTTCTCTGCTTGAGAATGCAAGGAACGGCAGAGAGTGGAGAACATCGTGGAAACCAGTATGGACTCTACTTCTCACTTTCTCATTAAAGCAGCTAGCATTACATTCTCTTTTCTTGTCCCTCACAGGGCAGAAAATACAAAAGACTGAAAAGCATGTAATACTAGCTTCAAGGACAGCTTCTATCCCACTGTTGTAAGATTATTGATTGACTCATGACTTCACAATCGACATCCTTAATACCTTGCACCTTATTGTCCACCTGTACTCTGTAACTGTAACACTCTATTCTGCACTCGTTTTAGCTTGTACTATCTCAATGCATTGTTATATGAATTGATCACATTAATACCATTATCCTTTATCTCCAGCAGAAATATATTCCAATGGGTTTTAACCTCTGGGTAGGAAGCTAATCTTGGGACATTATTAGTGAGGTATCTATAACCTTCCTGCCCTGCAGTCTCCATGAAAGACATCTGATGACTAAGTTCTTTTCTATCTGATAGGCATTCTGCTCTCCCTTAATAAACATAAACAGTAAAAGATAATAAGTCTGAAGGACCTGATCTGTCAACCAGATAAACTATGGATGTTGTGAGATTAAAACCACTAAAAGATAGATTAACCAAAGGAGTGAATACCCAGTCCTTCTGTGTGGAACCTGGAGAAATTGCCGCTCCTTGAGCCTATGAGGGAAATCTTCCACAGATCACCTCCTCCTACCCCAGCTTTTACTAGCCTACATTGGGCAGCACTACAGGAGCTCAATTCACAAATATTAATCAGCTTCCTGCCAGTCAATTGGACGTTAGCTGGATACAAACTAAGGCTCCAATTTAAATGGGAGGGATGGAAAATGAATGTAGCCACCTGTAAGAACTGTGGACTTGTCTTGATCTAATCAGAGGAGCACATTTAATACCAACAAGCTCCTTGTCACCCATACTTCATCATCCCCAGTTTTTCTTCTCTTTAGATGATATGTTCAACACACCAAGAAAATAGATAGACAACTTGTTTTCTAGAAAAAAAAACAGGAAGTGCTGCAAATACTCAGTATGTCAGGCAGCATCAATGGAGGGAGAAAGAGAGTTAACATTTCAGGTCAGTGTGGTTCTGACACAACATTAATTTTGTTTTTCTCTCTCTAGATATGCTGACCGACCTGTTGAATGCTTCAGTATTTTCCACTCTAGTTTTATATTTCCAGTATCTAATGTTTTTTTTTCCATTTTTTACCTGCTTCTCTGGCCAAATCATTGGCCAAATGATTACCAAGGCTTGACTCAGCCTTCAGCTTCTTGTTTCATTTCTCCCTGGAAGATCCTTCCTCCCTCCTAAATACCCAGCCAAGATGGAAAGACAGTAAGGGAATCTGGGACCTGATCTCAGAATTAGAATCAGAAACAGGTTTATTATCACCAGCAGCAGCAGTACAATGCTGTACATGATAATATAGAAAGAAAGAATAAATAAATCAATTACAGTAAGCATATATGCATATTAAATAGATTAAAATAGTGCAAAACATATATAATATATATAAAAAAGTGAGGTAGTGTTTGTGGGTTCATTGTCCATTTAGGAATCGAATGACAGAGGGGAAGAAGCTGTTCCTTAATCATTGGGTGTGTGCCTTCAGGCTTCTGTACCTCCTTCCTTATGTTAACAATGTGAAGAGGGCAAGCCCTGGGTGATGGGGCCCTTAATAATGGATACCTCCTTTCTGAGGCACTACTCCTTGAAGATGTTTTGGATACTATGAAGGAGTGTACCCAAGATGAAGCTGACTAATTTTACAATTTTTGGTCCTGTGCAGCAGCCCGCCCTCATACCAGACAATGATGCAGCCTGACAGAATGCTCTTCACAAAACATCTGTAGAAGTTTGAGTGCCTTAGGTTGCAAACCAAGCCTAATGAAATATAGCCACTCATTTCCCCTCGTTCATGTTCATCCTTTGAGTGGTGTTAACAACCTAAACTTGTACCAATGGTGACACAAGTCCAGAGTTCAGGGTCAGCAATTTTGAAGGACCAGTAATATATTTCAAAGTCAAGATGGAGCAGAAATTAGACGGTGATGTTTCCATGGATCTGCTGCCCTTGTCCTTCTTATAGGTGGAGGTTACAGCTTCAGAGGAGTTCAAGTTGAGTGATCTCAGTGCATTTTGTAGATAGCGCTTGCTGTAGCAACTGATTCAGAATCAGATGTAACATCACTGCTGCACATTATGAAATTTGTTGCTTTGTAGCAGTAGTACAATGCAATACATACAAAGTACTATCAATTCAAATAAGAAATATATATTAAATTAAATTAATAATTAGCACAAAAAGAGAGCAAAATTAGTGAGGTTGTGTTAATTAATTGGTTCATTGTCTGTTCATAAATCTGATGGCGAAAGGGAAGAGGCTGTTCCTAAAACACTGAGTGTGTGTCTTCAGGCACTGGGGCACATGTCTTGGGTGATGGGAGTCCTTAGCAATGGATGTCATGTTTTTGAAGCAATGCCTTTCGAAGATGTCCTCGATGCTGGAGACACCAGCACCCATGAGTTTACAACCATCTGTAGCTTTTTCTAGTCCTGTACAGAGGCCCCTCCATTCCAGATGGTGATGCAACCAGTTAGAATGCTCTCCACAGTACATCCATAGAAATTTGTTAATTCTTTGGAGACATAAAATCTCCCCAAATTCTTAGGTTTTGTACAGTAGCATGAACATTTAGTGTGATGCAGAGCCTTGCCAATCAAGCAAGCTGCTTTCTCCTGTATAGTGACACAATGTGTAAAACAGCCACTCAAGCAGTTAACGGTGAGCCTACTGAATATCATTGAAATTGCACGTAATTTGCTTGTGATCCTGTTATGTTTCTGATGCTCCACCATCATCCTGCAGAGGGAAATGCAACAGTCCAATAATCTTCCAGTGTAATACAAGCTAAGCAGGTACTTTGAGCAGCTGTTTTACCTGCCCCATAAGTAGCCAAACATAAATCTTGGTGCTTATCCACATTAACTCCAAAAATGCCAATGGAGTTTACTTTATATTGACAATTTAATACATCCCATGTCATTGGGACCAAAAGAGTTGACTGGAAGCTTTCTAAAGGATATATTAGAATTAGGTATTTAATTCTAACTGGCCATTTCAAAATCATTACTGTTATCATGTACGAGAGAGGGAAGGAGGCAAGCATCGAGCGTGACATAGACAGAAGCTGAAGTGACCGTGCGAGTGGCACACATTCTGAGGTAGAAGACAGCCCTACACATATGATGACATTGTCTAAACCACCAACATGATTTAAAAAGAGCTGTGGAAAATGATTTAAACACAAGATGGAGATGGGTGAGATTCAGTGTTCGGACAAAGTAATCCAAAAAGAAAAAGTTTTAAAGAATACTGAGATAGATACTGGAAAACACAGAGAAAGTACAGGGAAATGTAAACAGATGCACACAAAGCCAGGGTCTCTATAACACATGACATGCATGTGCATAGGCCTGGGTTGTATAGTTGCACTCGGGTGCCACTGTTTCATTGACTCAATGGAGCAAATGAGTTCCTTCCACCACAACAATTTATGATTCCACTGCCACTTGATGTCTATCCGTCATAGGCAGTGTCAGGAAATAATGCATTTGTCACTTAAGTAAAGTGAACCACTTCACGGTGGATAAAAGAAGAAATTCTCAGCAAAAACATGGGACAAAATGTCATATTGTTTATCGGAAGCTGCAAAAAAAGATGAACGGCAGAATATGCTGGACCTATTCACCAAAGGAGGTAGCACCTGTGGTACTCAGCAAGTCAGGTCACGTCCACCAGCAGAGACATGGCCTCACTTGCTGAGTGTTTCCAGCATTTTCTGTTTTTATTTTACATTTCCAGCATCCGCAGTTTCTCCGACTTTCAGTATCTGTGACGATGTATTTTCTGTTTTTATTTCAGACTTCCAGCATCTGCAGTTAGTGCTTTTGATGCAAAAAAAAGTCTTACAAAAAACAGCATTATCTACCTACCTTTAGGAAGTTTGCTTCAACAGCATAGACCCCAGGATCCCAGAGGCACCCATTTCAACAGGGCAAGCATTACGCGGTGGGCAGTCCCTCACCACCAGTTCAAAGTTCAGGCAAGGGGCCTAATGTAAATAAATATATAATTAAAGTGGGAGAGGCACATGCTGGAGGTTTTGGTCCTGAAACTGTGCAGTAAGAAATCAGGTACTCTGCAAATGAGTGTGTCCAGGGAGGTTTCCCCATACTCCAAGCATCTCAACCACCTCTGCCTTAAGGCTGTCCATGGAAAGTTTAATTTAGGATGATTGTTAACGCAGAGTTTCATTTGAAAGCAAGTGAGGAAAAAAACTTGTAAAGTAAGAATATAAAAGGAAAGAAAGATTAAGGAAACATGATTATAGTGGGAAGCCCCAGTAGGAGAGCTGGCTCAAACCTGATAGGACAAATGGCCTCCTGCAGTTCTGTATATTATACGATTTTACAACCTTCATGGAAATGAAAGAGCCGATAATTTACAGCAATCATTCTCTGGCCTTTATTTAGCTACAACTAATCATTCACTGCAACAAGTTCCTATGCAGTGAAGCAAAATAAGCTGCCGTCGTATACAGCATTCCATCAACCAATAAAAACACAACAGGGGAGAGGCATCAACTTTCCCAGCTATCCTCCATATAGTAGCTCAGAATTATTGTTCCAAAACCCATTTACAATGCTCTAAGCTTCTAGAAATATAAAATAACACACTTACTTTCATCAGGATTATATCCTAAGGTTATCATTTAGCAACAATAAGGCTATTTGGTTTACTGCATTGTAAAACACAACTGAAACATTTATTCTCTTTTAAATCATCACATTTTAGAATTTTTAAGGCACAAAGACAGGTGAATAGAATGTAGCTCGTAGTTGTCCATCATATTAAATACAATAAAAATTAAAATACTTACAACAACAGTCTGGTTGCAGTGTCTTGCACAGCCAGTGTTACTGCTATAGATAAAATCATCTACTGACGTTTGGTATACACAATTTTGTTCATACGATTCCTGCGGATACAAAATGATTACAGTGAAGAAAGTATAAATAAGGCAGATCTCAAAATGATACAAAATTATTGGATATTCAAGACTGATTTGTGATATTTAAATCATAATTGACATATTCAATCACAATGAAATGTAACAAAATTAAAATTTATAATTCACAAGTTATTATAGTTCATCAAAAGGAAATATGACTACTCTTTTTACTGATTTATTTTGCAGTTTTGAATTTTCCAGTGCATCAAGTTGGTTTGAAATTTTGATGCGTAATACAAATACACTTAAATGAAATTCTTCAAGCAGATAATAATTTGATTATTCTAATGATTTCTTTTTTAAATAGCCATACGAACCTCATATTACTAGGGGAGAATTTTAACTTGGATAACAAATAATAAACAGGTGCAGATGTTATTAGATTCTGATTTGACCTCCAGCAGTGGAAAGTTGTCAACATTCCCAAAAATATCTACCATATATTTGTTTTTTCTGTGATCTTTATACCATGCAGTATCTTTAGCTAATTTAATAAATCAATGTAGTACTACTCTATCTCTCTTGTGCCACTTTAAAGCCAAGAGTTAGAAGACTTCACTCCACTATGCCAGCTTTCCATCCCCAGTTAACTCCCACAGCGAAAGTCACTGAGAACCTTCCAAGATCTCTCCTTAACACCACAGCTGACAATGACAATCCAAGTGAAGAGTTAAGTATGGAAACTATGATGCTGAACTCTGCAAACCTTCAGAATAAGATGCAGTGCTTCCCTCTGCCTATTATTTCTGCATGGCATTTTATGAAATTGGGTTGTAAATTGGAGTCCTTGCCTGAAGTTGAACCCCAGCACCAAGAAAGCCATTCAAGCTGCTCAGTATCACTTCAGACTTCTATGAATACAACAACAAAACAAAACTGACCCTTGATGGACTTTATGGAAAGATGGGAGCTAATTAGTTTACCACTCACAATATTCAAAGATGTGCTACTCTATTTTAGTGTTGTCTGCAAGATGCACTTCTACACAGTTCACTTGGAGAATCTTTTACTCTTCCTTGAAAAGCATCAGAAAGTGTTTTTCTTATTTAATCAGAAAATGGGCCCCAATTTCCTCTCACACCCATTTGATGCAACAATTGACATAGCAGCATTCCCTTGCCATTACTTTGAAATTTTAGACTGGATTATGTCTTCATGCCTCTGATCGGGGCTTGAAATATAATGTCTTCTTTTAAATTCAGAAGCAAAAGCTCCTCCCTTGAATGCAAATCATGTCCCATTTAACTAAGTAGAGACTGTCATCTATACAGAGCATATCTGGTACACCATAACCCACTGACCAAACACCTCCAACACTGCACCCCAAAATTCATTGCACCTAAAATCCACATCAGACAAACTCCAGATCACTAAATCCCACACCTTGAATAAAAATCATTTCCTCAACTCAACCAGCCCTAACTTCAATTATTAATTGTACCCTGGAAATAAATAACCAGCTACTGACTAACACCAAACTCTCTGCTTTATTTATTTATTGTATCCTTTCCTATAATGAATTCTCCTGTTTCCACCAGCACCTTTATCTTACTTATAGACAATAGACAATAGATGCAGGAGTAGGCCATTCAGCCCTTCTAGCCAGTACCACCATTCACTGTGATCATGGCTGATCATACACAATCAGTACCCCGTTCCTGCCCTCTCCCCATATACCTTGACCCCGCTATCTATAAGAGTTCTATCTAACTCTCTCTTGAATGCATCCAGAGACTTGGCCTCCACTGCCTTCTGGGGCAGAGCATTCCACATATCCACCACCCTCTGGGTGAAAAAGTTTTTCCACATCTCTGTTCTAAATGGTCTACCCCTTATTCTTAAACTGTGGCCTCTAGTTCTGGACTCACTCATCAGCGGGAACATGCTTCCTGCCTCCTGCGTGTCCAATCCCTTAATAATCTTATATGTCTCAATCAGATCCCCTCTCATCCTTCTAAATTCCAGTGTATACAAGCCCAGTCGCTCCAATCTTTCAACATATGACAGTCCCGCCATTCCGGGAATTAACCTTGTGAACCTACGCTGCACTCCCTCAATAGCAAGAATGTCCTTCCTCAAATTTGGAGACCAAAGCTGCACACAATACTCCAGGTGGGGTCTCACCAGGGCCCTGTACAGCTGCAGAAGGACCTCTTTACTCCTATACTCAATTCCTCTTGTTATAAAGGCCAGCATGCCATTAGCTTTCTTCACTGCCTGCTGTACCTGCATGCTTGCTTTCATTGACTGATGTACAAGAACACCTAGATCTCGTTGTGCTTCCCCTTTTCCTAACTTGACTCCATTTAGATAGTAATCTGCCTTCCTGTTCTTGCCACCAAAATGGATAACCTCACATTTATTTATCATATTTAGAGATACAATGTGCAATAGGCCTCTGTTCCACTGAGCAGCACCACCTAGCAACACACAGATTTAACCCAACCTTGATTGTCAATTGTCTTCTCCAGCTTAAAGACCCCAAAGTTGACTGCTGATTTTAACCCTGGCATGACCACCCACAACTCCAATTTCTGGCTGTGACCCTACATTGCATGGGCCTACTGATTTGCCAAGCTATTTTTGTGTGAATTGCAACCTGAAGGAAGGGCCATTCCTGGTGCTGCCAATTCAGCCATGCACTAAGTTTTAGTCTTTGTAATTCAATGAGTTTCCTAATTCTCGCTTGCAAACAAAGCTTTGTGCAATTACAAACCAACACACAATTTCAAATGTGTAATAACACATATTACAATAACATCTACCAAGATTATGATGAATGTGAGAAACTTGGAGTACATTTACTTGAGAGGCACAGCATCTCTTATGATAGGTCCTTTAAGTCCCACTTATATTAGTCTGACTAATGTTTTTGATCAAAGATCTCTCTTCAAGACAGTTGCTCACATTCAGCTATTTGAAATGTTGACTGCTGTTATTTCTACACATCTGCTGGACTTGAGTATTTTCAGCATTTTCTGTTTTTATTTCAGAAATCTGCAGATATACCAGAGAGACTCAGTCAGCATATCTGCTGAAGGGTTTAAGAATCAAGGAGAGCTAATATTTCAGGGAGCTACTAAGTTACTTCATTGGAACTTATGACATTGCAAGCATTCTACTTAGTCAATTAAGTTTGAGTGCATATGGTAAGGCATGTGTGGCGACATATGATACAACATAATGCCCACAAGGTTTTGCCTGTTTGACATTAAAAGCATGAGCCTGAATTCTATTGCTGACCAGTAATGTTTTAGCTGGCATCCTGCCATGGTTGTGGTGGAGGTGCCAGAACTGGTCTTCTGAATGGGCAGGGCAATGATAAGTTTGTGCTCCTATGCCTGATAGTGACTGTGTGTCCTGGATCTATGTTAGGAAGAAAACAAGCCAAATAAAATAAAAACACAAAATGCTGGCAGAACTCAGCAGGCCAGACAGCATCTATGGGAGGAGGTAGTGACGACGTTTGGGGCCGAAATGTTGTCACTACCTCCTCCCATAGATGCTGTCTGGCCTGCTGAGTTCTGCCAGCATTTTGTGTTTTTATTTATTTCCAGCATCTGCAGATTCACTCATGAAGCCAAATAAAATCTTGCTCATAACCTGAATATTTTGAAAGCACACATATTCACGATGTTTTTCCCCAAAAGGGAAAGATTTGCAGAGATGAAGAACAAATTAGATTTCTCCTTCAAGGATCCGCCACAGAGACAAATGACCTCCTTTGGTGCTGGAGGATTCCATGACTCACAGATCGAACAGCAACATATATAGTAAGTAGAAGTATTGAAACAAAATTCAAAGTGAAACAATCAATTCAGTCTTTTGTTTAATGAAAAGCCATAGGGAAGTTCAGGATCCTCACGACTTAAGTGCTTGAACTTCACTTGTGGTTTATGACTTACACAGAGGAATGACTCAATTAAACTACAACAATAACTCATCTGCTAATATTATTCCAAATGGATCATATGTCAGAGAAGTCAAAGTTTTCAGATTTACCATTGGCGTGCTTCCATTCGGGCAGAGACTATTATTTAGTGAAGAGCAATGTCCGCAGGGAGCCTGAAAAGCAGAGAAGATTAAAGCTGTGATATTAGATAGAGCCCAATATTAATATGCACATTTTTGGATGCAGCTTGATATCAGAAACCAGTGCACCATGCCACGTAGATGGCAATGTAGATAGAGGATCGCCTGGAGCAAAACATGGCCAAGGCCTACTTGACAATGCTAGTGAGTAGAGGAGTTAACACTTGCCAGAATATCAGCTACAAAACCTGGAGAATGAGAACAAGGAAGAAAATTAGAACGAAGCTTGGAGCAGTCAGCAGAAGCCTTTAAGGGGCACCATGGAGGTGTTCAAAGTGCAAAGTAAATTTATTATCAAAATAGATACTGTACATTTCACTATATACAACCATGAGATTCATTTTCTTGCAGGAATACACAGTAAATCCAGGAAACACAACAATCAATGAAAGACCACTCTCAACAGGGCAGACAAAACACAATGTGCAAAAGACAACAAACATTGGAAATACAAAAGAGAAATAATAATGAATGAATAAATACATAAATAAGCAATAAATATTGAGAAAACAAGATGAAGAATCCTTAAAAGTGAGTCCACAAGTTGTGGGAACAGTGCAGTGATAGGGCAAGTGAAGTTATCCCATTTGGTTCAAGTGCCTGATGGTTGAGGGGTAATAAATGTTCTTGAAACTGGTGGTGTGGGTCCTGAGGCACTTATACCTTCTTTCTGATACCAGCAGCCGAAAGAGAGCAAAATCTGAATGGTGGAGGTCCTTGATGATGGATGCAACACACACAAAATGCTGGTGGAACGCAGCAGGCCAGGCAGCATCTAAAGAAGTACAGTTGATGTTCTTGATGAAGGGTCTCAGCCCAAAATGTTGACTGTACTTCTTCCTGTAGGTGCTGCCTGGCCTGCTACATTCCACCAGCATTTTGTGTGTGTTGCTTGAATTTCCAGCATCTGCAGATTTCCTAGTGTTTGTGTTTTTAAATCCACTACGTGATGATGGATGCTGCTTTCCTGCAACAGCACCCAGTGTAGATGTGCTCCAGGATGGGGAGGACTTTACCCATGATGGACTGTGCCATATCCACTGCTTTTCGTAGGATTTTTTTGTTCAAGGGCATTGGCGCTTCCATACCAGGCCATGATGCAACAAGTTAATATACTCTCCGCTTCACATCTACAGAAGTTTGTCAAAGTTTTGGACGTCATGCTGAATTTTCGCAAACGTCTAAGCAAGTAGAGGCACTGCCTTGCTTTCCACATAATTAAATTTACATGCTGGGCTCAGGGCAGGTACTCAGAAATCATAACACCAAGGAATTTAAAGTTGATGACCTTCTCCATCTCTAATCTCCTGATGAGGACTGGCTCACGGACCTCCGGTTTCCTCCTTCTGAGGTCAATAATCAGCTCCTTGGTCTTGATGACATTGAGTGAGAGGTTGTTGTTATGGCACGATGCAGCCAGATTTTCAGCCTCCCTCCTAAATTCTGATTCATCACTACTTTTGATTCAGCCAACGACAGTGGTGTCGTCGGTAAACTTAAATACAGCATTGGAGCTGTATTGAGTGTAAAGCGGGCAGAGCAGTGGACTAAACACACATACTTGTTGGTGTACCTGTGCTGATGGAGATTGTGGAGGAGATATTGTTGCCAATCTGAACTGACTGGGGTTCGCAAGTGAGGAAATCAAGGATTACACAAGGAAGTATTAAGACCAGGGTCTTGAAGCTTATTGATTAGTTTTGAGGGGATGATGGTATTGATTGATGAGCTGCAGTTGATAAAGAGCATCCTGCTATATGCACCTTTGCCATCTAAATGTATCAGGGTTGAGCAAAGGACCAATGAAATGGCATCTGCTATGGACCTGACATGGTGGTAGGCAAATTGGAGTGAATCCAAGTCATTTCTCAAGTAAGAGTTGATATGCTTCATCACCAACCTCTCAAAGTACCATCGCATTAGATGTCAGTGCTACGGGATGACAGTCATTGAGGCAGGTTACCACATTCTCCTTAGGCTCCGGAATAATTGAAGCCTGCTTGAAGCAAGAGGTTAAAAATCTCAGTGATCACTCCAGCTAGTTGATCAGCATAGGTGTTTAGTACTCTACCAGGTAATGCTTCTGTGTCAGATACTTTCTATCGCTTCATCCTGCTGAAGAATACTCTCACGTCAGCGACTGAAAGAAGCTGTGGGAGTTTGTGAAGGCTCCTCCGTGTTTTGATGGTCAAATTGAGCATAGAAGGCATTGAGCTCATCTGAAAGCAAGCCCTGTTGTTTACGTCACTTGGTTTCACTTTGTAAGAGGTATGAGCATTCAGCTCTGCCACAGCGGTCAAGCATCCCCCAGTGACACGACTGGTCTAGAATCACCACTTTGCACATGAGATGGCTTTCTGGAGATCCTATCTGGACCTCTTGAATCTCATTTGGCCACCAGACCTGAATGTCACTGATCTGGCCCTCAGTACATTGTGAATATCATGCATGGTTATAGAAGTCTCTAAATGATCTTGTGGTGACACACTGACAACCATGGTCATAGAGAAGTACAGAACAGAAATAGGACCTTTGGCCCATCTAGTCCATGTTGAAACCATTTAAACTACCTAAACCCATCGACCTGGACTGGGACCATAGCCCTCCATAACACTACCATCCATGTACCTATCCACACTTCTCTTAAACTTTGAAATAGAGTCACATGCACCACTTGTGTTGGTAACTTATTCCACATTCTCACGACCCACTGAGTGAAGAAGTTTCCCTTCATAGTCCCCTTAAACTTCTCACCTTTCACCCTTAACCCATGACCTTTGATTGTAACTCCACCCAACCTCAATGGAAAAAGCCTCCTTGCATTTACCCTTTCTATATCCCTCATAATTACGTACACCACTATCACATTTCCTTTCAATCCCCTATGTTCTAAAGAATAGACTCCAAACTTATTCAATCTTTTCTTATAAATTGGGTCCTCCATACCCAGCAACCACAAGGTATAAGAGCAGAACTAGGCCATTCGGCCCATCCAGTATGCTCCACCATTTCATCATGGCTGATCCATTTTCCTCTCAGTCCCCAATCCCCCACCTTCCCCCTGTATCCCTTCATACCCTGACCAAATAAGAATCTATGTATATTTAAGGCAGCAGTTGATAAAGACTTGACATCCACAGCTGCCTGTGGTAAGAAATACCACGGATTCACCACTCTCTGGCTAAAGAAATTCCCCTTCATCTCCATTCTTAAAAGATACCCCTCTATTCCGAGGCTGTGTCCTCTGGTCTTAGACTTTCCCACCACAGGAAACGTCCTCTCTACATCTACTCTATCAAGCCCTTTCACTATTCAATTGGTGCCAACAACACTCTCTTCAAATGGCAAGCCATTCAATCCTGTAATCATTTTAGTGAAACTCATTTGAACCCTCTCCAGCTTCAGCACATCCTTTCTAAGATAAGGGCCGAAAAAAATGCTCACAATACTCCAAATGAGGCCTCACCAGTGCTTTATAAAGTCTCAGGATTACATTCTTGCTTTTATATTCTAGTCCTCTTGAAATTAATGCTAACATTGCATTTGTCTTCCTCATCACAGACCCAACCTGCAAATTAACCTTTAAGGAATCCTGCACAAGGACTCCCAAGTCCCTTTGCATCTCAGATTTTCTCTCCATTTAGAAAATAATCAATCCTTTCATTTCTTCTACCAATGTGCATGACCGTTCTCTTCCCAACACTGCATTTCATCTGCCATTTCTTTGCCCATTCCCCTAATCTGTCTAAGTCTTTCTGTAGCCTCACTACTTCCTCAAAACTACTTGCCCGCCACCTATCTTTGTATTGTCTGCAAATATTGGAATAAAACCATCAACTCCATCATCCAAATCATTGACATATATTGTAAAAGGAACAGGCCCCAACACAGGCCCCTGTGGAACACCACTAGTCACTGGCAGCCAACCAGACAAGAGTCCCTTTATTCCACTCTTTACCTCCTGCCAATCTTCTATTGCTTTATCTATGCTAGAATCTTTCCTGTAATACCATAGCTCATAGCTTGTTAAGCAGCCTTAAGTGTGGCAACTTGTCAAAGGCCTTCTGAAAATCGAAGTACACAACATCAACTGATTTTCCTTTGTCTATCCTGCTTGTTATTTCTTCAAAGAATTCCCAAAGATTTGTCAGGCAAGATTTTACCATGAGGAATCCACGCTGACTACGGCCTATTTTATCATGTGCCTCCAAGTACCCCAAAACCCAATCCTTAACAATCAACTTCCCAACCGCCGAGGCCAGACTTCTGTCTCTGTCTCTTCTTGAAGAGTGGAGCGATATTTCTGATTTTTCATTCTTCCAGAACCATTCCAGAATTTGTGATTCTTGAAAGATCTTTACTAATGCCTCCATGATCTCTTCAGTCACTTCTTTCAGAACCCTGGGGTTTACACCATCTGATTCAAATTACTTACCTGCCTTCAGACCTTTCAGTTTCCCAAAAACCTTCTCCATAGTAATGGTAACTTCACACACTTCATGACCCCTAACTCCTGGAACTTCACTATATTACTAGTGTCTTCCACAGTGAAGACTAATGCAAAATACTTGATCAGATCATCTGTTACTTCCTTGTCTCCCCATTAGTACCTCTCCAGCATCGTTTCCCAGCAGTCCAATATCCAATCTCACCTCTCTTTTACACTTTTGGACTACAGTTCAGCATTCAACACCATAATTCTCTCCAGGCTCGGCAAGAAGCTCAGAGACCTCAGCCTTCACCTGCCTTGTGTAGCTGGATCCTGACCTTCCTGTCAGAACACCAGCAGGTGGTAAGAGTGGGCTCCCTCACCTCTGCCCCTCAGGGCTGTGTACTAAGTCCCCTCCTTTACTCCCTGTATACCCATGGCTGTGTTGCCACCCACAGCTCCAATCTGCTTATTAAATTTGCTGATGACACGACACTGATTGGCCTAATCTCAAACAATAAAGAGGCAGCTTACAGGGAAGAAGTCATCTCTCTGACACAGTGGTGTCAAGAAAACAACCTCTCCCTCAATGTTGCAAAAACAAAACAGCTGGTTGTGGACTACAGGAGGAATGGAAACAGGCTAGCCCCTTTTGACAGCAATGGATCTGGAGTTGAGAGGGTGAACAGCTTTAAGTTCCTCAGTTTAAACATCAGTGAGGATCTCACGTGGTCTGTTCATACCAGCTGTGTGGTGAAAAAGGTACAACAGCACCTCTTTCACCTCAGACAATTGACGAAGTTTGGTATGGGCTCCAAATCCTAAGAACTTTCTACAGGGGCACAAACGAGAGCATCCTGACTGGCTGCATCACTGCCTGGTATGGGAACCTCAATCACAGGACTCTGCAGAGAGTGGTGTGGACAGCCCAGCACATCTGTAGATGTGAATTTCCCATTATTCAGGACATTTACAAAGACAGGTGTGTAAAAAGGGCCCAAAGGATCATTAGGGACCCAAGTCACCCCAACCACAAACTGTTCCAGCTGCTACCATCCAGGAGATGGTACCGCAACATATATGCCAGGACCAACAGGCTCTGGGACAGCCATCAGGCTGCTTAAGTCATTCTGACGCAACTGTATTTCTATGTTATATTGACAATCCTGTTGTATATACTATTTATTATAAATTACCATAATTGCAGATTGCACATTTAGATGGAGACATAACATAAAGATTTTTAATTCTCATGTATATGAAGAATGTAAGTAATAAAGTCAATTCAATTTATGAATCTGAAGAAACTCTTGGTATCCTCTTTAACATTATTGGTTAGCTTACTTTTGTATTCCATCTTTAACATCTTAATGACTTTTTGAGTTGCTTTTTGTTGGTTTTTAAAAGCTTCCCAACCCTCTAACTTATCACCAATTTTTGTTCTATTATATTGCCTCTCTTTGGGTTTTATGATGGCTTTAAGTTCTCTTGTTAACTATGGTTGTGTCATCTTGCCTTTAGAATACTTCCTTCTCTTTGGGATGTATCTATCCTGTGCCTTCTGAATTGATTCCAGAAATTCCAGCCATTGCTGCTCTGCCATCATCCCTGCCAGTGTTCTTTTCCAATCAATTTTGGCCGGCTCCTCTCTCATGCCTCTGTAATTCCCCTTACTCCACTGTAATATTGATACATCTGACTTTAGCTTCTCCTTCTCAAGATTCAGGGAAATGTGTTTTGGTTTTGGGTAAGAGCAGGAGCCATGGTGTCCAATTTAGGAGTGTGTGTCAGCCAGTCAGGATTGTGGGATGTGAGATAAGGTGAAGAGCTGTGGTGAAGGGTTTTCTGAAGGACAGTAGTCTAGTTTGTGTCGTTTGGCAGCAGTTGCGGAGCAGGGCACAAGGGAAGATGCTGCAGAATGCCGTTGAAAGAACAGTCCCCATCACAAGAAGTGCTTTGTACAGATGAATGGCTCCAAGGAGGAAGGGCCAATGCTCCTGAGAGAGCCTGTTGGTTCAAGAGGGTCTTTGAGGAGAGTTCAGAATGTGATGGGTGCTCTCACATAGACCGTGGATCCAGCTTGTGTGTAAAGAGATAACCATATAACAATCACAGCACGGAAACAGGCCATTCCGGCCCTCCTAAGATACACCCCGACTATTCCAGTATGAGCTCCAACATTAGGTGAACGTTGGACTGGTTTAACTACAATGGGCCCTTCTCTTTTTCTTTTCTTTTTCTGTAACTGTTTGTTAAAGCTGAAAATTTGGTAAATATACTTTCTTTATAATTTCATGCTGGTGTACAACCTGTCATTTCTGAGCTACAGAGAACTGTGTATAGACAGTATTTACACAGCATTCACTCAAATCGAGGTTCCTTTAACCAGAACATCATGATGTTCCTGTTTGGTTGAACCCCAAATCAAACTGATCCTCCATGTACATTGTTTATGAAAGGTGGTCATCTCACCGCTGATTCACGTGGCTGTTAGCAGAGCTAGCTAACGAGCCAAGTCTGTATACAAGTCCCAGTGAGAAGGTTACATGTACAGATTGAGAGTAGAAACATTTTAATAACTCTGTAAACATTGCTTTATCTTCATGTTAAATCTTGGTTGTATCACATTTATATATGGGATAAGGGCACAGAAGACAAGACCAATATTTAATAATAATCATCAATAAATGCACCTACACTTACAATTGAAAATACTCAAGTCTACAATATCAAGTGGCCAATATAACATTGCCATTCTAATTCTAAATAACTTTACCGTTATTACACGATACTGAATTTCATCGCATCTTTTCGGCAGGATGGGGATAATAGAAGGAGGAATCAGGATGCCATCCAGCGTGTGAATGATGCCATTGGAAGCGACAATATCCCTTTTGTGTAAAGGAACCCCTGCATCACCCAACAAAATACGGCCCTATGAAAAGATTGAGGAGAATATCACTTACTCAAATTCAGTTCAAAGTTAGCACGGCTTCACAGACTGATGGTTTAGATTTTTGCTCAAAGAAGTTAAAAACAAACTATTAACTGTAATTAGTTGAGAATCTTATTAAGCCACAATTGCTCACTTCCTGTGCTTTTCATTTCAAGAAGTTTCTCAATAAGTATTTATGTTCCAGAAATAATATCTGACATGGTTCTCAGGTTCCTAGAAAACATAGTGCAAACTCATTTCATCAAACAAGAGAAAATCTACAGATGCTGGAATTCCAAGCAACACACAGAAAATGCTGGAGGAACTTAGCAGGCCACGCTGGTCCTGCTGAAGGGTCTCGGCCAGAAATGCCGACTGTTCACTCTTTTCCATAGATGCTGCCAGACCAATTGAGTTCCTCCAGCATTTTATGTGCAAACTCATTTATTTGGATATTGAACAATCCAGTCTGTGCTGGGAGTGGGTTCACTGCCTCCCCACCCCACCTGTGCTGGGAATTGACTCACTGATCCACTCAGTCAGTGCTGATTGTACATTCACTTATCCAGTCTCTGGTTAGGAGTTCAGTTAAACCTGAAGCACAGGAAATGTGGTTAGATTCCTGCGTACCTACATGATATTTTTCTGTTCATTAATTAAATTTGTGCAAGATATTTTGTAATAAGGCCATTTTTGTTTGCAGTCTTAATTTATAACTAAAATGCTTTTCACTATCCTTACCTAGAGTAACATGGAAAGAGATCCTTTGGCCCACCAAGTCGTACACCCACTTTCCCTAACACTATATCAATCCCATTTCATTTTCCTCCTGTCCCCATCCGCTTCCTCTCAGCTACACCTCAATTTTAACTGGGGGTGTATTATGCCAAATGACCTACCACAGGCATATGGGAGTGAACTTGTTGTAACCCATGCAATCGCAGGGGTGGAGCACTAACTCCACAAAGACAGCACCTGAGATCAGGACTGAACTCTGAGCAACTCTGCAAGCTGCTGCACTGTGCAGCTCAAACTTGACAAAAGCATTTAGGCATTGATCGCCTTACACACAAGGTGAGAGGAGAATAGACTTGCATCCATTTAGTATTTTTGCGTGTCTTTGAAAGATTTTACAAACAGATTCACACAAACTCATTCTGTAATTGAAGTGAAGGCAGAAAAGAAAAAATATCCATGTTGGTGATGCATCAGGTAGGACTTTCAACTACTGTACAATTCAAAACCAGCATCTTTCAACTTACCTTGTTTTGAGTGAATCAATGGGTACATCTCTGTTCATATATTGTACTTACATTGGCGGTTACATTGATGGATATTATCTGGTTGGCTTTTGTCAAGATTCGAGACATGGTTGATAATCTATCCACTGCCAACTAGAAATTTAAATGACAAGTTATGGAAATTCCTTGAAAAACTAGTACAATGTATTGAGATCATAATTCTGTGAACAACAGTCTAGGTTATTTACCATAAGACCCTAAGACACAGGAGCAGAACTAGGCTATTGGGCCCATCAAGTCTGCTCTGCTATTCCATCATGACCAATCCATTTCTCTCTCAACTCTATTCTCCTGCCTTAATCCCATTCCATTGATATCCTGTCTAATCAAGAACCTATCAACCTCCACTTTAAGCATGCTCATTGTCTTGGCCTCCATAGCTGTCTGTGGCAATGAATTCCACAGATTCACCACCCTCTGGCTAAAGAAATTCCTCCTCATCTCTGTTCTAAAGGGATGTCCCTCTATTCTGAGGTTGTACCCTCTGGTCCTAGACTCAACCACTATAGGAAGCATCCTCTCCACATCCATTCTGTCTCTGAATTTCAATGAGATCCCTCTTCATTTTTCTAAACTCCAGCAAGTACAGGCCCAGAGCTACCAAACGGTTCTCATATATTAACCCTTCCATTCCTAAAATTATTCTTTCAATCTTAATTACAGTGACCTTCTTTGTCGGCTTCTCCGTTGTTCATGTAAACTGCAGCTGTTGTGGTAGTTGTCAGTGCTCCTTAGCCAACGAGGAACACACTTGTAGGTCAGTAACAATGCTGCCTGCTTGTGTCTCCTTCTGGACTACAACAGCATTCCATTCTGGCAGGTCAGCAAGGTGTAACAAACTTTCTCCACATCAGAGAAAAACTCAAAGGTCAGATGAAACTTCCATTTGAACATGTACTCCACCAACAAGGCCCCAATATTCAACTGCTAAACTTTCTCTTTTAATATTTCTTTCAAAATATTTAGAATTTACTTACATTGCCTGATGCAACGATATGATGTTTCACTAGCTCTTGAAGTTTTGGCCGACCCTTATTTTAAGAAAACAAAAATACAGTTTATGTGGAAATCCTGATGAGTTGGGAAGTTCAGTAATTAATTGATAACTCCACAGACTATTTACTTAGTTTAGTTTTAGTTACAAAAACAAATGAATTTTTATATCTCACTTTAATTTGCAATGATTAATATTGATCCCTGCTTCCTCTTTTGGACAGTTTTCAATCCAAAGAAATCAGTTTTGTATCCTCAGCCTACCGCACTTTTTTCTCAACGATAGAAATGAGAATAGCTTTCAAGTGTGTGCAAGGGGGTGAGAGTCTTTGTTCATTTTCACAACCATTTTGCAGTTCAAACAATGCAGATCCAATTCACAGGTACAAAAATAGCCCTTCAACCTATGATGTCCTGCCCACCTTTTAACCTACTCCAAGATCAATCCAACTCCTCCCTCCTACATAGCCCTCCATGTTTCTGTTACACATGTGCCTATTTAGGTGATTTAAATGTCCCTAATGTACCTACCTCTACCACCACCCCTGGCAATGCATTCCATGCACTTATAATTCTGTATAAAACTTAACTTTGACACACCACTATACTTTCTCCAGTCATCTTAAAATTATGCCCCTTCATAAAGCTCCGCATCAACTTGATCAGAGCGATTCCAAATGAAAACTAGTTATAATTCACATCGCTGTTATATTTAAAACAAATAGCATGCAAGTCCTGTCCTGAAAAGGAGTCATTTCCAGAGTAACACCAAACCTAAAAGAAATTCTGCACATTACCCAGTTATATGATTTTAGATTCTTCCTTTGGAGAAAAGAACTAAGTTTTATAAGAGGTCACAAGTCGATTAACAGTTTTAAACTACAAATTGGTTTAGTAGATTCATTAAAATATACTGGTCCATAAATTGTCAATTCTTAATCAAGATTTCCCTCATTATTCCTCACAAAGCCAATTTCTTTTTTTAGCTAGGCTCTCTGGGAAGTGGGACATATTGGAGGCACGACTGCCTAAATAAATGAGACCCTTTTGTGCCAGTCTTTAATGTATAATTTATGCACTAAAGCCTTTTTGCATATATTAGACTGTGTGAGTGTTGATTTCTGGGTCAATAAACAGACAAGTTGCAGAGATGCTTCTTTGCACAAGTTCCCTGAGCAAGACTTGAGTTTGCCTGTTGCCAGCTGTGCACCTAATGATATAATAACTTTCTGCCTTTTTCACCAGAGCATCTTTGCTGATTGCAGCTTTAAAAAAAAGAACTTGTGATCCAGTGCACAGTGATCACCACCTTCTTAGCAGTCTGCAGTTCAGTGGACTGGGGCCCAGTGGATTGCCCAATAACAATGATGAACACCAGATGCACCCTTCCCCAGTGTTTCTCCTCACTTCCATGGCAACCATGTATTCAGCTGTATGGTGGTTGTGTCAGCTCTGCCTGACAGTCTCAACAATCTGCACAGAATTAATGCTGCAGCTATGAACAAGCAGGTAAAACATTTGTACATAATTTAGAGTGAACACATTTTAATGATTGTTTAGTGGCTTTTACACCTAAGTTCAGGATAAGTGCCATTATAAATTCAGGATAAATAAAGGTTGATCAGTGTCTGGGAAGTATCAACATAACCAGGGAGGAACGGAAAAAATAATTATGCTAGATTTCAATTCTCTAATGAGCTGCTGGAAAATTCACTCCTTTCTATTGGAAAAATAGTTATTTCGCTAAATATATAACATTGGTCACCAGCACTAAATATGCAGTAATGTGTACAGTCATACACAGCACAAGGCACATATAAGACAGCAGTAACACAAGTCAGACAGCTCCCTGAGTCCATGAACGTTGCAGCAGTCTGCAGACAAACGCAATACAGCTTGTCTTCTACCGAGCAAACAATAGAGGGCAGCACCAGGGCCAGCATGGACTCTGTACCACACCAGCTCCACCATGGACTCTGTACCACACCAGCTCCACCATGGACTCTGTACCACACCAGATCCGCCATGGACTCTGTACCGCACCAGGTCCAGCATGGACTCTGTACCACACCAGCTCCACCATGGACTCTGTACCACACCAGATCCGCCATGGACTCTGTACCGCACCAGGTCCAGCATGGACTCTGTACCGCACCAGGTCCAGCATGGACTCTGTACCGCACCAGGGCCAGCATGGACACTGTACCACAGCAGGGCCACCATGGACTCTGTACCGCAACAGCTCCACCATGGACTCCGTACCGCACCAGGGCCACCATGGACTCCGTACCGCACCAGCTCCACCACGGACTCCGCGCCGCACCAGCTCCACCATGGACTCTGTACCACACCAGGGCCAGCATGGACTCTGTACCACACCATGGCCACCATGGACTCTGTACCACACCAGCTCCACCATGGACTCCGCGCCGCACCAGCTCCACCATGGACTCTGTACCACACCAGGGCCAGCATGGACTCTGTACCACAACAGCTCCACCATGGACTCTGTACCACACCAGGGCCAGCATGGACTCTGTACCACACCAGGGCCAGCATGGACTCTGTACCACACCAGGGCCAGCTTGGACTCTGTACCACACCAGCTCCACCATGGACTCTGTACCACACCAGTGCCAGCATGGACTCTGTACCACACCAGCTCCACCATGGACTCTGTACGGCACCAGCTCCACCATGGACTCTGTACCGCACCAGGGCCAGCATGGACTCTGTACCGCAACAGGGCCAGCATGGACACTGTACTACACCAGGGCCACCATGGACTCTGTACCACACCAGCTCCACCATGGACTCTGTACCACACCAGGGCCAGCATGGACTCTGTACCGCACCAGCTCCACCATGGACTCTGTACCACACCAGGTCCAGCATGGACTCTGTACCGCACCAGGTCCAGCATGGACTCTGTACCACACCAGGGCCACCATGGACTCTGTACCACACCAGGGCCACCATGGACTCTGTACCACACCAGCTCCACCATGGACTCTGTACCGCACCAGGTCCAGCATGGACTCTGTACCGCACCAGGGCCAGCATGGACACTGTACCACAGCAGGGCCAGCATGGACTCTGTACCGCAACAGCTCCACCATGGACTCCGTACCGCACCAGGGCCAGCATGGACTCTGTACCGCACCAGCTCCACCATGGACTCTGTACCGCACCAGGTCGAGCATGGACTCTGTACCACACCAGCTCCA
This sequence comes from Hemitrygon akajei, assembly GCF_048418815.1. Taxonomy (NCBI): domain Eukaryota; kingdom Metazoa; phylum Chordata; class Chondrichthyes; order Myliobatiformes; family Dasyatidae; genus Hemitrygon; species Hemitrygon akajei. The sequence continues at coordinate 67,904,476 of NC_133142.1, read as the reverse complement.
CCATGGACTCTGTACCGCACCAGGTCCAGCATGGACTCTGTACCGCACCAGGGCCAGCATGGACACTGTACCACAGCAGGGCCAGCATGGACTCTGTACCGCAACAGCTCCACCATGGACTCCGTACCGCACCAGGGCCACCATGGACTCCGTACCGCACCAGCTCCACCACGGACTCCGCGCCGCACCAGCTCCACCATGGACTCTGTACCGCACCAGGGCCAGCATGGACTCTGTACCACACCAGGGCCAGCATGGACTCTGTACCACACCAGGGCCAGCATGGACTCTGTACCACACCAGCTCCACCATGGACTCTGTACCGCACCAGCTCCACCATGGACTCTGTACCACACCAGGGCCAGCATGGACTCTGTACCACAACAGCTCCACCATGGACTCTGTACCACACCAGGGCCAGCATGGACTCTGTACCACACCAGGGCCAGCATGGACTCTGTACCACACCAGGGCCAGCTTGGACTCTGTACCACACCAGCTCCACCATGGACTCTGTACCACACCAGTGCCAGCATGGACTCTGAACCACACCAGCTCCACCATGGACTCTGTACGGCACCAGCTCCACCATGGACTCTGTACCGCACCAGGGCCAGCATGGACTCTGTACCGCAACAGGGCCAGCATGGACACTGTACTACACCAGGGCCACCATGGACTCTGTACCACACCAGCTCCACCATGGACTCTGTACCACACCAGGGCCAGCATGGACTCTGTACCGCACCAGCTCCACCATGGACTCTGTACCACACCAGGGCCACCATGCACTCTGTACCGCACCAGGGCCACCATGCACTCTGTACCGCACCAGGGCCACCATGGACTCTGTACCGCACCAGGGCCACCAGGGACTCTGTACCACACCAGCTCCACCAGGGACTCTGTACCACACCAGCTCCACCATGGACTCTGTACAGCACCAGGGCCAGCATGGACTCTGTACCACACCAGCTCCACCATGCACTCTGTACCACACCAGTGCCACCATGCACACTGTACCACACCAGGGCCAGCATGGACTATGTACCGCAGCAGCGCCACCATGGACTCTGTACCGCACCAGGGCCACCATGGACTCTGTACCGCACCAGCTCCACCACGGACTCCGTATCACACCAGGGCCACCATGGACTCCGTACCACACCAGGGCCACCATGGACTCTGTACCACACCAGCTCCACCATGGACTCCGTACCACACCTGGGTCACCATAGACTCTGTACCACACCAGGGCCACCATGGACTCTGTACCACACCAGGGCCAGCATGGACTCTGTACCACAGCAGCTCCACCATGGACTCCGTACCGCACCAGGGCCACCATGGACTCTGTACCACACCAGGGCCAGCATGGACTCTGTACCACAGCAGCTCCACCATGGACTCTGTACCACACCAGGGCCACCATGGACTCTGTACAACACCAACTTCACCATGGACTCCGTACCACACCAGGGCCACCATGGACTCCGTACCGCACCAGCTCCACCATGGACTCTGTACCACACCAGGGCCAGCATGGACTCTGTACCGCACCAGCGCCACCATGGACTCTGTACCGCACCAGGGCTACCATGGACTCTGTACCACACCAGGGCCACCATGGACTCTGTACCACACCAGGGCCACCATGGACTCTGTACAACACCAACTTCACCATGGACTCTGTACCGCACAGGGCCACCATGGACTCCGTACCGCACCAGCTCCACCATGGACTCTGTACCGCACCAGGGCCAGCATGGACTCTGTACCGCATCAGCTCCACCATGGACTCTGTACCACACCCGGGCCAGCATGGACTCTGTACCAGACCAGCTCCACCATGGACTCTGTACGGCACCAGCTCCACCATGGACTCTGTACCGCACCAGGGCCAGCATGGACTCTGTACCGCACCAGGGCCAGCATGGACTCTGTTCCACACCGGGGCCAGCATGGACTCTGTACCGCACCAGGGCCAGCATGGACTCTGTACCACACCGGGGCCAGCATGGACTCTGTACCGCACCAGGGCCAGCATGGACTCTGTACCACACCGGGGCCACCATGGACTCTGTACCACACCAGCTCCACCATGGACTCTGTACCGCACCAGGGCCACCATGGACTCTGTACCGCACCAGGGCCACCATGGACTCTGTACCACACCAGCTCCACCATGGACTCTGTACCGCACCAGGGCCACCATGGACTCTGTACCACACCAGCTCCACCATGCACTCTGTACCACACCAGGGCCACCATGGACACTGTACTACACCAGCTCCACCATGGACTCTGTACCGCACCAGGGCCACCATGGATTCTGTACCGCACCAGCTCCACCATGGACTCTGTACCGCACCAGCTCCACCATGGACTCTGTACCACACCAGCTCCACACACACCAGCACCACCATGGACTCCGTACCACACCAGTGCCACCATGGACTCTGTACCACACCAGGGCCAGCATGGACTCTGTACAGCACCAGCTCCACCATTGTCTCTGTACCACACCAGCTCCACCATGGACTCTGTACCACACCAGGGCCAGCATGGACTCTGTACCACACCAGGGCCACCATGGACTCTGTACCACATCAGCTCCACCATTGACTCTGTACCACACCAGATCCACCATGGACTCTGTGCCACACCAGCTCCACCATGGACTCTGTACCACACCAGGGCCACCATGGACTCTGTACCACACCAGCTCCACCATGGACTCTGTACCACACCAGGGCCACCATGGACTCTGTACAACACCAGCTCCACCATGGACTCTGTACCACACCAGGGCCAGCATGGACGCTGTACCGCACCAGCTCCACCATGGACTCTGTACCGCACCAGCTCCACCATGGACTCTGTACCGCACAAGAGCCAGCATTGACTCTGTACCGCACCAGGGCCAGCATGGACTCTGTGCCACACCAGCTCCACCATGGACTCTGTACCACACCAGGGCCACCATGGACTCTGTACCACACCAGCTCCACCATGGACTCCGTACCGCACCAGCTCCACCATGGACTCTGTACCGCACCAGGGCCACCATGGACTCTGTACCGCACCAGCTCCACCATGGACTCCGTACCGCACCAGGGCCAGCATGGACTCTGTACCACACCGGGGCCACCATGGACTCTGTACCACACCAGCTCCACCATGGACTCTGTACCGCACCAGGGCCACCATGGACTCTGTACCACACCAGCTCCACCATGGACTCTGTACCGCACCAGGGCCACCATGGACTCTGTACCGCACCAGCTCCACCATGCACTCTGTACCACACCAGGGCCACCATGGACACTGTACTACACCAGCTCCACCATGGACTCTGTACCGCACCAGGGCCACCATGGATTCTGTACCGCACCAGCTCCACCATGGACTCTGTACCGCACCAGCTCCACCATGGACTCTGTACCACACCAGCTCCACACACACCAGCACCACCATGGACTCCGTACCACACCAGGGCCAGCATGGACTGTGCCACACCAGTGCCACCATGGACTCTGTACCACACCAGGGCCAGCATGGACTCTGTACAGCACCAGCTCCACCATTGTCTCTGTACCACACCAGCTCCACCATGGACTCTGTACCACACCAGGGCCAGCATGGACTCTGTACCACACCAGGGCCACCATGGACTCTGTACCACATCAGCTCCACCATTGACTCTGTACCACACCAGATCCACCATGGACTCTGTGCCACACCAGCTCCACCATGGACTCTGTACCACACCAGGGCCACCAAGGACTCTGTACCACACCAGCTCGACCATGGACTCTGTACCACACCAGGGCCACCATGGACTCTGTACCACACCAGCTCCACCATGGACTCTGTACCACACCAGGGCCAGCATGGACGCTGTAACGCACCAGCTCCACCATGGACTCTGTACCGCACCAGAGCCAGCATGGACTCTGTACCGCACCAGGGCCAGCATGGACTCTGTACCGCACCAGAGCCAGCATGGACTCTGTAGCGCACCAGGGCCACCATGGACTCTGTACCGCACCAGCTCCACCATGGACTCCGTACCGCACCAGCTCCACCATGGACTCTGTACCGCACCAGGGCCACCATGGACTCTGTACCGCACCAGGGCCAGCATGGACTCTGTACCGCACCAGCTCCACCATGGACTCCGTGCCGCACCCGCTCCACCATGGACTCCGTGCCGCACCAGCTCCACCATGGACTCCGTACCACACCAGCTCCACCATGGACTCTGTACCACACCAGGGCCAGCATGGACTCTGTACCGCACCAGCTCCACCATGGACTTTGTACCACACCAGGGCCACCATGGACTCTGTACCACACCAGGGCCAGCATGTACTCTGTACCACACCAGGGCCAGCATGGACTCTGTACCACACCAGCTCCACCATGAACTCCGTACCACTCCAGGGCCAGCATGGACTCTGTACCGCACCAGCTCCACACACACCAGCTCCACCATGGACTCCGTACCACACCAGGGCCAGCATGGACTCTGTGCCACACCAGGGCCACCATGGACTCTGTGCCACACCAGGTCCACCATGGACTCTATACCACATCAGTGCCACCATGGAATCTGTACCACACCAGGGCCAGCATGGACTCTGTACCACACCAGGGCCAGCATGGACTCGGTACCGCACCAGCTCCACCATGGACTCTACCGCACCAGCTCCACCATGGACTCTGTACCGCACCAGGGCCACCATCGACTCTGTACCGCACCAGGGCCACCATGGACTCTGTACCATATCAGCTCCACCATGGTCTCTGTACCACACCAGCTCCACCATGGACTCTGTACCGCACCAGCTCCACCATGGACTGCGTACCACCCCAGGGCCAGCATGGACTCTGTGCCAACCCAGGGCCACCATGGACTCTGTGCCACACCAGGGCCACCATGGACTCTGTGCCACCCCAGGGCCACCATGGACTCTATACCACACCAGCTCCACCATGGACTCTGTACCACACCAGGGCCACCATGGACTCTGTACCACACCAGGGCCAGCATGGACTCTGTACCACACCAGGGCCAGCATGGACTCTGTACCGCACCAGCTCCACCATGGACTCCGTACCGCACCAGGGCCACCATGGACTCTGTACCACATCAGCTCCACCATGGACTCTGTACCGCACCAGCTCCACCATGGACTCTGTACCACACCAGGGCCAGCATGGACTCTGTACCGCACCAGCTCCACCATGGACTCCGTACCGCACCAGGGCCACCATGGACTCTGTACCGCACCAGGGCCAGCATGGACTCTGTACCGCACCAGCTCCACCATGGACTCTGTACCGCACCAGCTCCACCATGGACCCTGTACCGCACCAGCTCCACCATGGACTCCGTACCGCACCAGGGCCACCATGGACTCTGTACCACACAAGCTCCACCATGGACTCTGTACCACACCAGCTCCACCATGGACTCTGTACCACACAAGCTCCACCATGGACTCCGTACCACACAAGCTCCATCATGGACTCTGTACCGCACCAGCTCCACCATGGACTCCGTACCGCACCAGGGCCACCATGGACTCCGTACCGCACCAGGGCCACCATGGACTCTGTACCACACCAGCTCCACCATGGAGTCTGTACCACACCATCTCCACCATGGAGTCTGTACCGCATCAGATCCACCATGGACTCTGTACCGCACCAGGGCCACCATGGACTCCGTACCGCACCAGCTCCACCATGGACTCTGTACCGCACCAGGGCCACCATGGACTCTGTACCGCACCAGGGCCACCATGGACTCCGTACCGCACCAGCTCCACCATGGACTCTGTACCGCACCAGGGCCACCATGGACTCTGTACCGCACCACGGCCACCATGGACTCTGTACCACACCAGCTCCACCATGGACTCTGTACCGCACCAGCTCCACCATGGACTCTGTACCTCACCAGGTCCACCATGGACTCTGTGCCGCACCAGCTCCACCAGGGACTCTGTACCACACCAGGGCCAGCATGGACTCTGTACCACACCAGGGCCAGCATGGACTCTGTACCACACCAGCTCCACCATGGACTCTGTACCACACCAGCTCCACACACACCAGCTCCACCATGGACTCTGTACCGCACCAGGGCCACCATGGACTCTGTACCGCACCAGGGCCACCATGGACTCTGTACCGCACCAGCTCCACCATGGACTCTTTACCGCACCAGGGCCACCATGGACTCTGTGCCGCACCAGGGCCACCATGGACTCTGTGCCGCACCAGGGCCAGCATGGACTCTGTACCGCAACAGGGCCAGCATGGACTCTGTACCACACCAGCTCCACCATGGACTCTGTACCACACCAGCTCCACCATGGACTCTGTACCACACCAGCTCCACACACACCAGCACCACCATGGACTCCGTACCACACCAGAGCCAGCATGGACTGTGCCACACCAGTGCCACCATGGACTCTGTACCACACCAGGGCCAGCAGGGACTCTGTACCGCACCAGCTCCACCATGGTCTCTGTACCACACCAGCTCCACCATGGACTCTGTATCACACCAGGGCCAGCATGGACTCTGTACCACATCAGCTCCACCATTGACTCTGTACCACACCAGATCCACCATGGACTCTGTACCACACCAGCTCCACCAGGGACTCTGTATCACACCAGCTCCACCATGGACTCTGTACCACACCAGGGCCAGCATGGAGTCTGTACCACACCAGCTCCACCATGGACTCTGTACCACACCAGCTCCACACACACCAGCACCACCATGGACTCCGTACCACACCAGGGCCAGCATGGACTGTGCCACACCAGTGCCACCATGGACTCTGTACCACAACAGGGCCAGCATGGACTCTGTACCGCACCAGGGCCAGCATGGACTCTGTACCGCACCAGCTCCACCATGGACTCTGTACCGCACCAGGGCCAGCATGGACTCTGTACCGCACCAGCTCCACCATGGTCTCTGTACCACACCAGCTCCACCATGGACTCTGTGCCACACCAGGGCCAGCATGGACTCTGTACCACACCAGCTCCACCATGGACTCTGTGCCACACCAGCTCCACCATGGACTCCGTACCGCACCAGGGCCACCATGGACTCCGTACCGCACCAGCTCCACCACGGACTCCGCGCCGCACCAGCTCCACCATGGACTCTGTACCACACCAGGGCCAGCATGGACTCTGTACCACACCAGGGCCAGCATGGACTCTGTACCACACCATGGCCACCATGGACTCTGTACCACACCAGCTCCACCATGGACTCCGCGCCGCACCAGCTCCACCATGGACTCTGTACCACACCAGGGCCAGCATGGACTCTGTACCACAACAGCTCCACCATGGACTCTGTACCACACCAGGGCCAGCATGGACTCTGTACCACACCAGGGCCAGCATGGACTCTGTACCACACCAGGGCCAGCTTGGACTCTGTACCACACCAGCTCCACCATGGACTCTGTACCACACCAGTGCCAGCATGGACTCTGTACCACACCAGCTCCACCATGGTCTCTGTACGGCACCAGCTCCACCATGGACTCTGTACCGCACCAGGGCCAGCATGGACTCTGTACCGCAACAGGGCCAGCATGGACACTGTACTACACCAGGGCCACCATGGACTCTGTACCACACCAGCTCCACCATGGACTCTGTACCACACCAGGGCCAGCATGGACTCTGTACCGCACCAGCTCCACCATGGACTCTGTACCACACCAGGTCCAGCATGGACTCTGTACCGCACCAGGTCCAGCATGGACTCTGTACCACACCAGGGCCACCATGGACTCTGTACCACACCAGGGCCACCATGGACTCTGTACCACACCAGCTCCACCATGGACTCTGTACCGCACCAGGTCCAGCATGGACTCTGTACCGCACCAGGGCCAGCATGGACACTGTACCACAGCAGGGCCAGCATGGACTCTGTACCGCAACAGCTCCACCATGGACTCCGTACCGCACCAGGGCCAGCATGGACTCTGTACCGCACCAGCTCCACCATGGACTCTGTACCGCACCAGGTCGAGCATGGACTCTGTACCACACCAGCTCCACCATGGACTCTGTACCGCACCAGGTCCAGCATGGACTCTGTACCGCACCAGGGCCAGCATGGACACTGTACCACAGCAGGGCCAGCATGGACTCTGTACCGCAACAGCTCCACCATGGACTCCGTACCGCACCAGGGCCACCATGGACTCCGTACCGCACCAGCTCCACCACGGACTCCGCGCCGCACCAGCTCCACCATGGACTCTGTACCGCACCAGGGCCAGCATGGACTCTGTACCACACCAGGGCCAGCATGGACTCTGTACCACACCAGGGCCAGCATGGACTCTGTACCACACCAGCTCCACCATGGACTCTGTACCGCACCAGCTCCACCATGGACTCTGTACCACACCAGGGCCAGCATGGACTCTGTACCACAACAGCTCCACCATGGACTCTGTACCACACCAGGGCCAGCATGGACTCTGTACCACACCAGGGCCAGCATGGACTCTGTACCACACCAGGGCCAGCTTGGACTCTGTACCACACCAGCTCCACCATGGACTCTGTACCACACCAGTGCCAGCATGGACTCTGAACCACACCAGCTCCACCATGGACTCTGTACGGCACCAGCTCCACCATGGACTCTGTACCGCACCAGGGCCAGCATGGACTCTGTACCGCAACAGGGCCAGCATGGACACTGTACTACACCAGGGCCACCATGGACTCTGTACCACACCAGCTCCACCATGGACTCTGTACCACACCAGGGCCAGCATGGACTCTGTACCGCACCAGCTCCACCATGGACTCTGTACCACACCAGGGCCACCATGCACTCTGTACCGCACCAGGGCCACCATGCACTCTGTACCGCACCAGGGCCACCATGGACTCTGTACCGCACCAGGGCCACCAGGGACTCTGTACCACACCAGCTCCACCAGGGACTCTGTACCACACCAGCTCCACCATGGACTCTGTACAGCACCAGGGCCAGCATGGACTCTGTACCACACCAGCTCCACCATGCACTCTGTACCACACCAGTGCCACCATGCACACTGTACCACACCAGGGCCAGCATGGACTATGTACCGCAGCAGCGCCACCATGGACTCTGTACCGCACCAGGGCCACCATGGACTCTGTACCGCACCAGCTCCACCACGGACTCCGTATCACACCAGGGCCACCATGGACTCTGTACCACACCAGGGCCAGCATGGACTCTGTACCACACCAGGGCCAGCATGGACTCTGTACCGCACCAGCTCCACCATGGACTCCGTACCGCACCAGGGCCACCATGGACTCTGTACCACATCAGCTCCACCATGGACTCTGTACCGCACCAGCTCCACCATGGTCTCTGTACCGCACCAGCTCCACCATGGACTCCGTACCGCACCAGGGCCACCATGGACTCCGTACCGCACCAGGGCCACCATGGACTCTGTACCACACCAGCTCCACCATGGAGTCTGTACCACACCATCTCCACCATGGAGTCTGTACCGCATCAGATCCACCATGGACTCTGTACCGCACCAGGGCCACCATGGACTCCGTACCGCACCAGCTCCACCATGGACTCTGTACCGCACCAGGGCCACCATGGACTCTGTACCGCACCAGGGCCACCATGGACTCCGTACCGCACCAGCTCCACCATGGACTCTGTACCGCACCAGGGCCACCATGGACTCTGTACCGCACCACGGCCACCATGGACTCTGTACCACACCAGCTCCACCATGGACTCTGTACCGCACCAGCTCCACCATGGACTCTGTACCTCACCAGGTCCACCATGGACTCTGTGCCGCACCAGCTCCACCAGGGACTCTGTACCACACCAGGGCCAGCATGGACTCTGTACCACACCAGGGCCAGCATGGACTCTGTACCACACCAGCTCCACCATGGACTCTGTACCACACCAGCTCCACACACACCAGCTCCACCATGGACTCTGTACCGCACCAGGGCCACCATGGACTCTGTACCGCACCAGGGCCACCATGGACTCTGTACCGCACCAGCTCCACCATGGACTCTTTACCGCACCAGGGCCACCATGGACTCTGTGCCGCACCAGGGCCACCATGGACTCTGTGCCGCACCAGGGCCAGCATGGACTCTGTACCGCAACAGGGCCAGCATGGACTCTGTACCACACCAGCTCCACCATGGACTCTGTACCACACCAGCTCCACCATGGACTCTGTACCACACCAGCTCCACACACACCAGCACCACCATGGACTCCGTACCACACCAGAGCCAGCATGGACTGTGCCACACCAGTGCCACCATGGACTCTGTACCACACCAGGGCCAGCAGGGACTCTGTACCGCACCAGCTCCACCATGGTCTCTGTACCACACCAGCTCCACCATGGACTCTGTATCACACCAGGGCCAGCATGGACTCTGTACCACATCAGCTCCACCATTGACTCTGTACCACACCAGATCCACCATGGACTCTGTACCACACCAGCTCCACCAGGGACTCTGTATCACACCAGCTCCACCATGGACTCTGTACCACACCAGGGCCAGCATGGAGTCTGTACCACACCAGCTCCACCATGGACTCTGTACCACACCAGCTCCACACACACCAGCACCACCATGGACTCCGTACCACACCAGGGCCAGCATGGACTGTGCCACACCAGTGCCACCATGGACTCTGTACCACACCAGGGCCAGCATGGACTCTGTACCGCACCAGGGCCAGCATGGACTCTGTACCGCACCAGCTCCACCATGGACTCTGTACCGCACCAGGGCCAGCATGGACTCTGTACCGCACCAGCTCCACCATGGTCTCTGTACCACACCAGCTCCACCATGGACTCTGTGCCACACCAGGGCCAGCATGGACTCTGTACCACACCAGCTCCACCATGGACTCTGTGCCACACCAGCTCCACCATGGACTCTGTACCACACCAGCTCCACCATGGACTCTGTACCACACCAGGGCCACCATGGACTCTGTACCACACCAGCTCCACCATGGACTCTGTACCACACCAGCTCCACCATGGACTCTGTGCCACACCAGGGCCACCATGGACTCTGTACCACACCAGGGCCACCATGGACTCTGTACCACACCAGCTCCACCATGGGCTCTGTACCACACCAGGGCCAGCATGGACGCTGTACCATACCAGGGCCAGCATGGACTCTGTACCACACCAGCTCCACCATGGACTCTGTGCCACACCAGCTCCACCACGGACTCTGTACCGCACCAGCTCCACCATGGACTCTGTACTGCACCAGGGCCAGCATGGACTCTGTACCGCACCAGGGCCAGCATGGACTCTGTATCACACCAGGGCCACCATGGACTCTGTACCGCACCAGCTCCACCATGGACTCCGTGCCACACCAGCTCCAGCATGGACTCTGTACCGCACCAGCTCCACCATGGACTCTGTACCGCACCAGGGCCAGCATGGACTCTGTACCACACCAGGGCCAGCATGGACTCTGTACCACACCAGCTCCACCATGGACTCTGTACCACACCAGTGCCAGCATGGACTCTGTACCACACCAGCTCCACCATGGACTCTGTACGGCACCAGCTCCACCATGGACTCTGTACCGCACCAGGGCCACCATGGACTCTGTACCACACCAGGGCCACCATGCACTCTGTACCGCACCAGCTCCACCATGGACTCTGTACGGCACCAGCTCCACCATGGACTCTGTACCGCACCAGCTCCACCATGGACTCTGTACCACACCAGGGCCACCATGCACTCTGTACCGCACCAGGGCCACCATGCACTCTGTACCGCACCAGGGCCACCATGGACTCTGTACCGCACCAGGGCCACCAGGGACTCTGTACCACACCAGCTCCACCAGGGACTCTGTACCACACCAGCTCCACCATGGACTCTGTACAGCACCAGGGCCAGCATGGACTCTGTACCACACCAGGGCCAGCATGGACTCTGTACCGCAACAGGGCCAGCATGGACACTGTACTACACCAGGGCCACCATGGACTCTGTACCACACCAGCTCCACCATGGACTCTGTACCACACCAGCTCCACACACACCAGCACCACCATGGACTCCGTACCACACCAGAGCCAGCATGGACTGTGCCACACCAGTGCCACCATGGACTCTGTACCACACCAGGGCCAGCATGGACTCTGTACCGCACCAGCTCCACCATGGTCTCTGTACCACACCAGCTCCACCATGGACTCTGTATCACACCAGGGCCAGCATGGACTCTGTACCACACCAGGGCCACCATGGACTCTGTACCACATCAGCTCCACCATTGACTCTGTACCACACCAGATCCACCATGGACTCTGTACCACACCAGCTCCACCAGGGACTCTGTATCACACCAGCTCCACCATGGACTCTGTACCACACCAGGGCCAGCATGGAGTCTGTACCACACCAGCTCCACCATGGACTCTGTACCACACCAGCTCCACACACACCAGATCCACCATGGACTCTGTACCACACCAGCTCCACCAGGGACTCTGTATCACACCAGCTCCACCATGGACTCTGTACCACACCAGGGCCAGCATGGAGTCTGTAACGCACCAGGGCCACCATGGACTCTGTACCGCACCAGCTCCACCATGGATTCCGTACCACACCAGGGCCACCATGGACTCTGTACCACACCAGGGCCACCATGGACTCTGTACAACACCAACTTCACCATGGACTCCGTACCACACCAGGGCCACCATGGACTCCGTACCGCACCAGCTCCACCATGGACTCTGTACCACACCAGGGCCAGCATGGACTCTGTACCGCACCAGCGCCACCATGGACTCTGTACCGCACCAGGGCTACCATGGACTCTGTACCACACCAGGGCCACCATGGACTCTGTACCACACCAGGGCCACCATGGACTCTGTACAACACCAACTTCACCATGGACTCTGTACCGCACAGGGCCACCATGGACTCTGTACCACACCAGGGCCACCATGGACTCCGTACCGCACCAGCTCCACCATGGACTCTGTACCGCATCAGGGCCAGCATGGACTCTGTACCGCACCAGGGCCAGCATGGACTGTGCCACACCAGTGCCACCATGGACTCTGTACCGCACCAGCTCCACCATGGACTCTGTGCCACACCAGCTCCACCATGGACTCTGTACCACACCAGCTCCACCATGGACTCTGTACCACACCAGGGCCACCATGGACTCTGTACCACACCAGCTCCACCATGGACTCTGTACCACACCAGCTCCACCATGGACTCTGTGCCACACCAGGGCCACCATGGACTCTGTACCACACCAGGGCCACCATGGACTCTGTACCACACCAGCTCCACCATGGACTCTGTACCACACCAGGGCCAGCATGGACGCTGTACCGCACCAGGGCCAGCATGGACTCTGTACCGCACCAGGGCCAGCATGGACTCTGTATCACACCAGGGCCACCATGGACTCTGTACCGTACCAGCTCCACCATGGACTCCGTGCCACACCATCTCCAGCATGGACTCTGTACCGCACCAGCTCCACCATGGACTCTGTACCACAAAAGCTCCACCATGGACTCTGTACCACACCAGGGCCACCATGGACTCTGTACCACACCAGCTCCACCATGGACTCTGTACCACACCAGCTCCACCATGGACTCTGTGCCACACCAGGGCCACCATGGACTCTGTACCACACCAGGGCCACCATGGACTCTGTACCACACCAGCTCCACCATGGACTCTGTACCACACCAGGGGCAGCATGGACGCTGTACCATACCAGGGCCAGCATGGACTCTGTACCACACCAGCTCCACCATGGACTCTGTGCCACACCAGCTCCACCACGGACTCTGTACCGCACCAGCTCCACCATGGACTCTGTACCGCACCAGGGCCAGCATGGACTCTGTACCACACCAGCTCCACCATGGACTCTGTACCACTCCAGGGCCAGCATGGACTCTGTACCACACCAGGGCCAGCATGGACTCTGTACCACACCAGGGCCAGCTTGGACTCTGTACCACACCAGCTCCACCATGGACTCTGTACGGCACCAGCTCCACCATGGACTCTGTACCGCACCAGGGCCAGCATGGACTCTGTACCGCAACAGGGCCAGCATGGACACTGTACTACACCAGGGCCACCATGGACTCTGTACCACACCAGCTCCACCATGGACTCTGTACCACACCAGGGCCAGCATGGACTCTGTACCGCACCAGCTCCACCATGGACTCTGTACCACACCAGGGCCACCATGCACTCTGTACCACACCAGGGCCACCATGCACTCTGTACCGCACCAGGCCACCATGCACTCTGTACCGCACCAGGGCCACCATGGACTCTGTACCGCACCAGGGCCACCAGGGACTCTGTACCACACCAGCTCCACCAGGGACTCTGTACCACACCAGCTCCACCATGGACTCTGTACAGCACCAGGGCCAGCATGGACTCTGTACCACACCAGGGCCAGCATGGACTCTGTACCGCAGCAGCGCCACCATGGACTCTGTACCACACCAGCTCCACCATGGACTCTGTGCCACACCAGGGCCACCATGGACTCTGTACCACACCAGGGCCACCATGGACTCTGTACCACACCAGCTCCACCATGGACTCTGTACCACACCAGGGCCAGCATGGACGCTGTACCATACCAGGGCCAGCATGGACTCTGTACCGCACCAGGGCCAGCATGGACTCTGTATCACACCAGGGCCACCATGGACTCTGTACCGCACCAGGGCCAGCATGGACTCTGTACCGCACCAGGGCCAGCATGGACTCTGTACCGCACCAGGGCCAGCATGGACTCTGTATCACACCAGGGCCACCATGGACTCTGTACCGCACCAGCTCCACCATGGACTCCGTGCCACACCAGCTCCAGCATGGACTCTGTACCGCACCAGCTCCACCATGGACTCTGTACCACACCAGCTCCACCATGGACTCTGTACCACACCAGGGCCACCATGGACTCTGTACCACACCAGCTCCACCATGGACTCTGTACCACACCAGCTCCACCATGGACTCTGTGCCACACCAGGGCCACCATGGACTCTGTACCACACCAGGGCCACCATGGACTCTGTACCACACCAGCTCCACCATGGACTCTGTACCACACCAGGGCCAGCATGGACGCTGTACCATACCAGGGCCAGCATGGACTCTGTACCACACCAGCTCCACCATGGACTCTGTGCCACACCAGCTCCACCACGGACTCTGTACCGCACCAGCTCCACCATGGACTCTGTACCGCACCAGGGCCAGCATGGACTCTGTACCACACCAGCTCCACCATGGACTCTGTACCACTCCAGGGCCAGCATGGACTCTGTACCACACCAGGGCCAGCATGGACTCTGTACCACACCAGGGCCAGCTTGGACTCTGTACCACACCAGCTCCACCATGGACTCTGTACGGCACCAGCTCCACCATGGACTCTGTACCGCACCAGGGCCACCATGGACTCCGTACCGCACCAGCTCCACCATGGACTCTGTACCGCATCAGGGCCAGCATGGACTCTGTACCGCACCAGGGCCAGCATGGACTGTGCCACACCAGTGCCACCATGGACTCTGTACCGCACCAGCTCCACCATGGACTCTGTGCCACACCAGCTCCACCATGGACTCTGTACCACACCAGCTCCACCATGGACTCTGTACCACACCAGGGCCACCATGGACTCTGTACCACACCAGCTCCACCATGGACTCTGTACCACACCAGCTCCAACATGGACTCTGTGCCACACCAGGGCCACCATGGACTCTGTACCACACCAGGGCCACCATGGACTCTGTACCACACCAGCTCCACCATGGACTCTGTACCACACCAGGGCCAGCATGGACGCTGTACCGCACCAGGGCCAGCATGGACTCTGTACCGCACCAGGGCCAGCATGGACTCTGTATCACACCAGGGCCACCATGGACTCTGTACCGCACCAGCTCCACCATGGACTCCGTGCCACACCAGCTCCAGCATGGACTCTGTACCACACCAGGGCCACCATGGACTCTGTACCACACCAGCTCCACCATGGACTCTGTACCACACCAGCTCCACCATGGACTCTGTGCCACACCAGGGCCACCATGGACTCTGTACCACACCAGGGCCACCATGGACTCTGTACCACACCAGCTCCACCATGGACTCTGTACCACACCAGGGCCAGCATGGACGCTGTACCATACCAGGGCCAGCATGGACTCTGTACCACACCAGCTCCACCATGGACTCTGTGCCACACCAGCTCCACCACGGACTCTGTACCGCACCAGCTCCACCATGGACTCTGTACCGCACCAGGGCCAGCATGGACTCTGTACCACACCAGCTCCACCATGGACTCTGTACCACTCCAGGGCCAGCATGGACTCTGTACCACACCAGGGCCAGCATGGACTCTGTACCACACCAGGGCCAGCTTGGACTCTGTACCACACCAGCTCCACCATGGACTCTGTACGGCACCAGCTCCACCATGGACTCTGTACCGCACCAGGGCCAGCATGGACTCTGTACCGCAACAGGGCCAGCATGGACACTGTACTACACCAGGGCCACCATGGACTCTGTACCACACCAGCTCCACCATGGACTCTGTACCACACCAGGGCCAGCATGGACTCTGTACCGCACCAGCTCCACCATGGATTCCGTACCACACCAGGGCCACCATGGACTCTGTACCACACCAGGGCCACCATGGACTCTGTACAACACCAACTTCACCATGGACTCCGTACCACACCAGGGCCACCATGGACTCCGTACCGCACCAGCTCCACCATGGACTCTGTACCACACCAGGGCCAGCATGGACTCTGTACCGCACCAGCGCCACCATGGACTCTGTACCGCACCAGGGCTACCATGGACTCTGTACCGCACCAGGGCTACCATGGACTCTGTACCACACCAGGGCCACCATGGACTCTGTACCACACCAGGGCCACCATGGACTCTGTACAACACCAACTTCACCATGGACTCTGTACCGCACAGGGCCACCATGGACTCTGTACCACACCAGGGCCACCATGGACTCCGTACCGCACCAGCTCCACCATGGACTCTGTACCGCATCAGGGCCAGCATGGACTCTGTACCGCACCAGGGCCAGCATGGACTGTGCCACACCAGTGCCACCATGGACTCTGTACCGCACCAGCTCCACCATGGACTCTGTGCCACACCAGCTCCACCATGGACTCTGTACCACACCAGCTCCACCATGGACTCTGTACCACACCAGGGCCACCATGGACTCTGTACCACACCAGCTCCACCATGGACTCTGTACCACACCAGCTCCACCATGGACTCTGTGCCACACCAGGGCCACCATGGACTCTGTACCACACCAGCTCCACCATGGACTCTGTACCACACCAGGGCCAGCATGGACGCTGTACCGCACCAGGGCCAGCATGGACTCTGTACCGCACCAGGGCCAGCATGGACTCTGTATCACACCAGGGCCACCATGGACTCTGTACCGCACCAGCTCCACCATGGACTCCGTGCCACACCAGCTCCAGCATGGACTCTGTACCGCACCAGCTCCACCATGGACTCTGTACCACACCAGCTCCACCATGGACTCTGTACCACACCAGGGCCACCATGGACTCTGTACCACACCAGCTCCACCATGGACTCTGTACCACACCAGCTCCACCATGGACTCTGTGCCACACCAGGGCCACCATGGACTCTGTACCACACCAGGGCCACCATGGACTCTGTACCACACCAGCTCCACCATGGACTCTGTACCACACCAGGGCCAGCATGGACGCTGTACCATACCAGGGCCAGCATGGACTCTGTACCACACCAGCTCCACCATGGACTCTGTGCCACACCAGCTCCACCACGGACTCTGTACCGCACCAGCTCCACCATGGACTCTGTACCGCACCAGGGCCAGCATGGACTCTGTACCACACCAGCTCCACCATGGACTCTGTACCACTCCAGGGCCAGCATGGACTCTGTACCACACCAGGGCCAGCATGGACTCTGTACCACACCAGGGCCAGCTTGGACTCTGTACCACACCAGCTCCACCATGGACTCTGTACGGCACCAGCTCCACCATGGACTCTGTACCGCACCAGGGCCAGCATGGACTCTGTACCGCAACAGGGCCACCATGGACACTGTACTACACCAGGGCCACCATGGACTCTGTACCACACCAGCTCCACCATGGACTCTGTACCACACCAGGGCCAGCATGGACTCTGTACCGCACCAGCTCCACCATGGACTCTGTACCACACCAGGGCCACCATGCACTCTGTACCACACCAGGGCCACCATGCACTCTGTACCGCACCAGGCCACCATGCACTCTGTACCGCACCAGGGCCACCATGGACTCTGTACCGCACCAGGGCCACCAGAGACTCTGTACCACACCAGCTCCACCAGGGACTCTGTACCACACCAGCTCCACCATGGACTCTGTACAGCACCAGGGCCAGCATGGACTCTGTACCACACCAGGGCCAGCATGGACTCTGTACCGCAGCAGCGCCACCATGGACTCTGTACCACACCAGCTCCACCATGGACTCTGTACAACACCAACTTCACCATGGACTCTGTACCGCACAGGGCCACCATGGACTCTGTACCACACCAGGGCCACCATGGACTCCGTACCGCACCAGCTCCACCATGGACTCTGTACCACACCAGGGCCAGCATGGACTCTGTACCGCACCAGCGCCACCATGGACTCTGTACCGCACCAGGGCTACCATGGACTCTGTACCGCACCAGGGCTACCATGGACTCTGTACCACACCAGGGCCACCATGGACTCTGTACCACACCAGGGCCACCATGGACTCTGTACAACACCAACTTCACCATGGACTCTGTACCGCACAGGGCCACCATGGACTCTGTACCACACCAGGGCCACCATGGACTCCGTACCGCACCAGCTCCACCATGGACTCTGTACCGCATCAGGGCCAGCATGGACTCTGTACCGCACCAGGGCCAGCATGGACTGTGCCACACCAGTGCCACCATGGACTCTGTACCGCACCAGCTCCACCATGGACTCTGTGCCACACCAGCTCCACCATGGACTCTGTACCACACCAGCTCCACCATGGACTCTGTACCACACCAGGGCCACCATGGACTCTGTACCACACCAGCTCCACCATGGACTCTGTACCACACCAGCTCCACCATGGACTCTGTGCCACACCAGGGCCACCATGGACTCTGTACCACACCAGCTCCACCATGGACTCTGTACCACACCAGGGCCAGCATGGACGCTGTACCGCACCAGGGCCAGCATGGACTCTGTACCGCACCAGGGCCAGCATGGACTCTGTATCACACCAGGGCCACCATGGACTCTGTACCGCACCAGCTCCACCATGGACTCCGTGCCACACCAGCTCCAGCATGGACTCTGTACCGCACCAGCTCCACCATGGACTCTGTACCACACCAGCTCCACCATGGACTCTGTACCACACCAGGGCCACCATGGACTCTGTACCACACCAGCTCCACCATGGACTCTGTACCACACCAGCTCCACCATGGACTCTGTGCCACACCAGGGCCACCATGGACTCTGTACCACACCAGGGCCACCATGGACTCTGTACCACACCAGCTCCACCATGGACTCTGTACCACACCAGGGCCAGCATGGACGCTGTACCATACCAGGGCCAGCATGGACTCTGTACCACACCAGCTCCACCATGGACTCTGTGCCACACCAGCTCCACCACGGACTCTGTACCGCACCAGCTCCACCATGGACTCTGTACCGCACCAGGGCCAGCATGGACTCTGTACCACACCAGCTCCACCATGGACTCTGTACCACTCCAGGGCCAGCATGGACTCTGTACCACACCAGGGCCAGCATGGACTCTGTACCACACCAGGGCCAGCTTGGACTCTGTACCACACCAGCTCCACCATGGACTCTGTACGGCACCAGCTCCACCATGGACTCTGTACCGCACCAGGGCCAGCATGGACTCTGTACCGCAACAGGGCCAGCATGGACACTGTACTACACCAGGGCCACCATGGACTCTGTACCACACCAGCTCCACCATGGACTCTGTACCACACCAGGGCCAGCATGGACTCTGTACCGCACCAGCTCCACCATGGACTC
Organism: Hemitrygon akajei; assembly: GCF_048418815.1. Classification (NCBI taxonomy): domain Eukaryota; kingdom Metazoa; phylum Chordata; class Chondrichthyes; order Myliobatiformes; family Dasyatidae; genus Hemitrygon; species Hemitrygon akajei. The sequence continues at coordinate 67,884,142 of NC_133142.1, read as the reverse complement.
TGTACCACACCAGGGCCACCATGCACTCTGTACCACACCAGGGCCACCATGCACTCTGTACCGCACCAGGCCACCATGCACTCTGTACCGCACCAGGGCCACCATGGACTCTGTACCGCACCAGGGCCACCAGGGACTCTGTACCACACCAGCTCCACCAGGGACTCTGTACCACACCAGCTCCACCATGGACTCTGTACAGCACCAGGGCCAGCATGGACTCTGTACCACACCAGGGCCAGCATGGACTCTGTACCGCAGCAGCGCCACCATGGACTCTGTACCACACCAGCTCCACCATGGACTCTGTGCCACACCAGGGCCACCATGGACTCTGTACCACACCAGGGCCACCATGGACTCTGTACCACACCAGCTCCACCATGGACTCTGTACCACACCAGGGCCAGCATGGACGCTGTACCATACCAGGGCCAGCATGGACTCTGTACCGCACCAGGGCCAGCATGGACTCTGTATCACACCAGGGCCACCATGGACTCTGTACCGCACCAGGGCCAGCATGGACTCTGTACCGCACCAGGGCCAGCATGGACTCTGTATCACACCAGGGCCACCATGGACTCTGTACCGCACCAGCTCCACCATGGACTCCGTGCCACACCAGCTCCAGCATGGACTCTGTACCGCACCAGCTCCACCATGGACTCTGTACCACACCAGCTCCACCATGGACTCTGTACCACACCAGGGCCACCATGGACTCTGTACCACACCAGCTCCACCATGGACTCTGTACCACACCAGCTCCACCATGGACTCTGTGCCACACCAGGGCCACCATGGACTCTGTACCACACCAGGGCCACCATGGACTCTGTACCACACCAGCTCCACCATGGACTCTGTACCACACCAGGGCCAGCATGGACGCTGTACCATACCAGGGCCAGCATGGACTCTGTACCACACCAGCTCCACCATGGACTCTGTGCCACACCAGCTCCACCACGGACTCTGTACCGCACCAGCTCCACCATGGACTCTGTACCGCACCAGGGCCAGCATGGACTCTGTACCACACCAGCTCCACCATGGACTCTGTACCACTCCAGGGCCAGCATGGACTCTGTACCACACCAGGGCCAGCATGGACTCTGTACCACACCAGGGCCAGCTTGGACTCTGTACCACACCAGCTCCACCATGGACTCTGTACGGCACCAGCTCCACCATGGACTCTGTACCGCACCAGGGCCAGCATGGACTCTGTACCGCAACAGGGCCAGCATGGACACTGTACTACACCAGGGCCACCATGGACACTGTACCACACCAGCTCCACCATGGACTCTGTACCACACCAGGGCCAGCATGGACTCTGTACCGCACCAGCTCCACCATGGACTCTGTACCACACCAGGGCCACCATGCACTCTGTACCACACCAGGGCCACCATGCACTCTGTACCGCACCAGGCCACCATGCACTCTGTACCGCACCAGGGCCACCATGGACTCTGTACCGCACCAGGGCCACCAGGGACTCTGTACCACACCAGCTCCACCAGGGACTCTGTACCACACCAGCTCCACCATGGACTCTGTACAGCACCAGGGCCAGCATGGACTCTGTACCACACCAGGGCCAGCATGGACTCTGTACCGCAGCAGCGCCACCATGGACTCTGTACCGCACCAGGGCCACCATGGACTCTGTACCGCACCAGCTCCACCACGGACTCCGTATCACACCAGGGCCACCATGGACTCCGTACCACACCAGGGCCACCATGGACTCTGTACCACACCAGCTCCACCATGGACTCCGTACCACACCTGGGTCACCATAGACTCTGTACCACACCAGGGCCACCATGGACTCTGTACCACACCAGGGCCAGCATGGACTCTGTACCACAGCAGCTCCACCATGGACTCCGTACCGCACCAGGGCCACCATGGACTCTGTACCGCACCAGCTCCACCATGGATTCCGTACCACACCAGGGCCACCATGGACTCTGTACCACACCAGGGCCACCATGGACTCTGTACAACACCAACTTCACCATGGACTCCGTACCACACCAGGGCCACCATGGACTCCGTACCGCACCAGCTCCACCATGGACTCTGTACCACACCAGGGCCAGCATGGACTCTGTACCGCACCAGCGCCACCATGGACTCTGTACCGCACCAGGGCTACCATGGACTCTATACCACACCAGGGCCACCATGGACTCTGTACCACACCAGGGCCACCATGGACTCTGTACAACACCAACTTCACCATGGACTCTGTACCGCACAGGGCCACCATGGACTCTGTACCACACCAGGGCCACCATGGACTCCGTACCGCACCAGCTCCACCATGGACTCTGTACCGCATCAGGGCCAGCATGGACTCTGTACCGCACCAGGGCCAGCATGGACTCTGTACCGCATCAGCTCCACCATGGACTCTGTACCACACCCGGGCCAGCATGGACTGTGCCACACCAGTGCCACCATGGACTCTGTACCACACCAGGGCCAGCATGGACTCTGTACCACATCAGCTCCACCATTGACTCTGTACCACACCAGATCCACCATGGACTCTGTGCCACACCAGCTCCACCATGGACTCTGTACCACACCAGGGCCACCATGGACTCTGTACCACACCAGCTCCACCATGGACTCTGTACCACACCAGGGCCACCATAGACTCTGTACCACACCAGCTCCACCATGGACTCTGTACCACACCAGCTCCACCATGGACTCTGTACCACACCAGGGCCAGCATTGACTCTGTACCGCACCAGGGCCAGCATGGACTCTGTACCGCACCAGGGCCAGCATGGACTCTGTAGCGCACCAGGGCCACCATGGACTCTGTACCGCACCAGCTCCACCATGGACTCCGTACCGCACCAGCTCCACCATGGACTCTGTACCGCACCAGGGCCACCATGGACTCTGTACCGCACCAGGGCCAGCATGGACTCTGTACCGCACCAGCTCCACCATGGACTCTGTACCACACCAGCTCCACCATGGACTCTGTACCACACCAGGGCCAGCATGGACTCTGTACCGCACCAGCTCCACCATGGACTCTGTACCACACCAGCTCCACCATGGACTCTGTACCACACCAGGGCCAGCATGGACTCTGTACCACACCAGGGCCAGCATGGACTCTGTACCGCTCCAGGGCCACCATGTACTCTGTACCACACCAGGGCCAGCATGGACTCTGTACCACACCAGCTCCACCATGGACTCCGTACCACTCCAGGGCCAGCATGGACTCTGTACCACACCAGCTCCACCACGGACTCTGTACCGCACCAGCTCCACACACACCAGCTCCACCATGGACTCCGTACCACACCAGGGCCAGCATGGACTCTGTGCCACACCAGGGCCACCATGGACTCTGTGCCACACCAGGTCCACCATGGTCTCTGTACCACACCAGCTCCACCATGGACTCGGTACCGCACCAGCTCCACCATGGACTCTACCGCACCAGCTCCACCATGGACTCTGTACCGCACCAGGGCCACCATCGACTCTGTACCGCACCAGGGCCACCATGGACTCTGTACCATATCAGCTCCACCATGGTCTCTGTACCACACCAGCTCCACCATGGACTCTGTACCGCACCAGCTCCACCATGGACTGCGTACCACCCCAGGGCCAGCATGGACTCTGTGCCACCCCAGGGCCACCATGGACTCTGTGCCACACCAGGGCCACCATGGACTCTATACCACACCAGCTCCACCATGGACTCTGTACCACACCAGGGCCACCATGGACTCTGTACCACACCAGGGCCAGCATGGACTCTGTACCACACCAGGGCCAGCATGGACTCTGTACCACACCAGGGCCACCATGGACTCTGTACCACACCAGCTCCACCATGGACTCTGTACCGCACCAGCTCCACCATGGACTCTGTACCACACCAGCTCCACCATGGACTCCGTACCGCACCAGCTCCACCATGGACTCTGTACCGCACCAGGGCCAGCATGGACTCTGTACCGCACCAGCTCCACCATGGACTCTGTACCGCACCAGCTCCACCATGGACCCTGTACCGCACCAGCTCCACCATGGACTCCGTACCGCACCAGGGCCACCATGGACTCCGTACCGCACCAGCTCCACCATGGACTCTGTACCGCACCAGGGCCACCATGGACTCTGTACCGCACAGGGCCACCATGGACTCTGTACCACACAAGCTCCACCATGGACTCTGTACCACACCAGCTCCACCATGGACTCCGTACCGCACCAGGGCCACCATGGACTCCGTACCACACAAGCTCCACCATGGACTCCGTACCACACAAGCTCCATCATGGACTCTGTACCGCACCAGGGCCACCATGGACTCTGTACCGCACCACGGCCACCATGGACTCTGTACCACACCAGCTCCACCATGGACTCTGTACCACTCCAGGGCCAGCATGGACTCTGTACCACACCAGTTCCACCATGGACTCTGTACCGCACCAGCTCCACCATGGACTCTGTACGACACCAGCTCCACCATGGACTCTGTACCGCACCAGCTCCACCATGGACTCTGTACGACACCAGCTCCACCATGGACTCTGTACCACACCAGTTCCAGCATGGACTCTGTACCACACCAGCTCCACCATGGACTCTGTACCTCACCAGCTCCACCATGGACTCTGTGCCGCACCAGCTCCACCAGGGACTCTGTACCACACCAGGGCCAGCATGGACTCTGTACCGCACCAGCTCCACCATGGACTCTGTACCACACCAGGGCCAGCATGGACTCTGTACCACACCAGCTCCACCATGGACTCTGTACCACACCAGCTCCACACACACCAGCTCCACCATGGACTCTGTACCGCACCAGGGCCACCATGGACTCTGTACCGCACCAGGGCCACCATGGACTCTGTACCGCACCAGCTCCACCATGGACTCTTTACCGCACCAGGGCCACCATGGACTCTGTGCCGCACCAGGGCCACCATGGACTCTGTGCCGCACCAGGGCCAGCATGGACTCTGTACCGCAACAGGGCCACCATGGACTCTGTACCACACCAGCTCCACCATGGACTCTGTACCACACCAGCTCCACACACACCAGCACCACCATGGACTCCGTACCACACCAGAGCCAGCATGGACTGTGCCACACCAGTGCCACCATGGACTCTGTACCACACCAGGGCCAGCATGGACTCTGTACCGCACCAGCTCCACCATGGTCTCTGTACCACACCAGCTCCACCATGGACTCTGTATCACACCAGGGCCAGCATGGACTCTGTACCACACCAGGGCCACCATGGACTCTGTACCACATCAGCTCCACCATTGACTCTGTACCACACCAGATCCACCATGGACTCTGTACCACACCAGCTCCACCAGGGACTCTGTATCACACCAGCTCCACCATGGACTCTGCCACACCAGGGCCAGCATGGACTGTGCCACACCAGTGCCACCATGGACTCTGTACCGCACCAGGGCCAGCATGGACTCTGTACCGCACCAGGGCCAGCATGGACTCTGTACCGCATCAGCTCCACCATGGTCTCTGTACCACACCAGCTCCACCATGGACTCTGTACCACACCAGGGCCAGCATTGACTCTGTACCGCACCAGGGCCAGCATGGATTCTGTACCGCACCAGGGCCAGCATGGACTCTGTAGCGCACCAGGGCCACCATGGACTCTGTACCGCACCAGCTCCACCATGGACTCTGTACCACACCAGGGCCAGCATTGACTCTGTACCGCACCAGGGCCAGCATGGATTCTGTACCGCACCAGGGCCAGCATGGACTCTGTACCGCACCAGGGCCACCATGGACTCTGTACCGCACCAGGGCCAGCATGGACTCTGTAGCGCACCAGGGCCACCATGGACTCTGTACCGCACCAGCTCCACCATGGACTCCGTACCGCACCAGCTCCACCATGGACTCTGTACCGCACCAGGGCCACCATGGACTCTGTACCGCACCAGGGCCAGCATGGACTCTGTACCGCACCAGCTCCACCATGGACTCCGTGCCGCACCCGCTCCACCATGGACTCCGTGCCGCACCAGCTCCACCATGGACTCTGTACCACACCAGGGCCAGCATGGACTCTGTACCGCACGAGCTCCACCATGGACTCTGTACCACACCAGCTCCACCATGGACTCTGTACCACACCAGGGCCAGCATGGACTCTGTACCACACCAGGGCCAGCATGGACTCTGTACAGCTCCAGGGCCACCATGTACTCTGTACCACACCAGGGCCAGCATGGACTCTGTACCACACCAGCTCCACCATGGACTCCGTACCACTCCAGGGCCAGCATGGACTCTGTACCACACCAGCTCCACCACGGACTCTGTACCGCACCAGCTCCACACACACCAGCTCCACCATTGACTCCGTACCACACCAGGGCCAGCATGGACTCTGTGCCACACCAGGGCCACCATGGACTCTGTGCCACACCAGGTCCACCATGGACTCTGTACCACATCAGTGCCACCATGGAATCTGTACCACACCAGGGCCAGCATGGACTCTGTACCACACCAGGGCCAGCATGGACTCGGTACCGCACCAGCTCCACCATGGACTCTACCGCACCAGCTCCACCATGGACTCTGTACCGCACCAGGGCCACCATCGACTCTGTACCGCACCAGGGCCACCATGGACTCTGTACCATATCAGCTCCACCATGGTCTCTGTACCACACCAGCTCCACCATGGACTCTGTACCGCACCAGCTCCACCATGGACTGCGTACCACCCCAGGGCCAGCATGGACTCTGTGCCACCCCAGGGCCACCATGGACTCTGTGCCACACCAGGGCCACCATGGACTCTGTGCCACCCCAGGGCCACCATGGACTCTATACCACACCAGCTCCACCATGGACTCTGTACCACACCAGCTCCACCATGGACTCTGTACCGCACCAGGGCCAGCATGGACTCTGTACCGCACCAGCTCCACCATGGTCTCTGTACCACACCAGCTCCACCATGGACTCTGTACCGCACCAGGGCCAGCATGGACTCTGTACCGCACCAGCTCCACCATGGTCTCTGTACCACACCAGCTCCACCATGGACTCTGTACCACACCAGGGCCAGCATGGACTCTGTACCACACCAGCTCCACCATGGACTCTGTGCCACACCAGCTCCACCATGGACTCTGTGCCACACCAGCTCCACCATGGACTCTGTACCACACCAGCTCCACCATGGACTCTGTACCACACCAGGGCCACCATGGACTCTGTACCACACCAGCTCCACCATGGACTCTGTACCGCACCAGCTCCACCATGGACTCTTTACCGCACCAGGGCCACCATGGACTCTGTGCCGCACCAGGGCCACCATGGACTCTGTGCCGCACCAGGGCCAGCATGGACTCTGTACCGCAACAGGGCCACCATGGACTCTGTACCACACCAGCTCCACCATGGACTCTGTACCACACCAGCTCCACACACACCAGCACCACCATGGACTCCGTACCACACCAGCTCCACCATGGACTCTGTACCACACCAGGGCCACCATGGACTCGGTACCACACCAGCTCCACCATGGACTCTGTACCACACCAGGGCCACCATGGACTCTGTACCACACCAGCTCCACCATGGACTCTGTACCACACCAGCTCCACCATGGACTCTGTACCACACCAGGGCCAGCATTGACTCTGTACCGCACCAGGGCCAGCATGGATTCTGTACCGCACCAGGGCCAGCATGGACTCTGTAGCGCACCAGGGCCACCATGGACTCTGTACCGCACCAGCTCCACCATGGACTCTGTACCACACCAGGGCCAGCATTGACTCTGTACCGCACCAGGGCCAGCATGGATTCTGTACCGCACCAGGGCCAGCATGGACTCTGTACCGCACCAGGGCCACCATGGACTCTGTACCGCACCAGGGCCAGCATGGACTCTGTAGCGCACCAGGGCCACCATGGACTCTGTACCGCACCAGCTCCACCATGGACTCCGTACCGCACCAGCTCCACCATGGACTCTGTACCGCACCAGGGCCACCATGGACTCTGTACCGCACCAGGGCCAGCATGGACTCTGTACCGCACCAGCTCCACCATGGACTCCGTGCCGCACCCGCTCCACCATGGACTCCGTGCCGCACCAGCTCCACCATGGACTCTGTACCACACCAGGGCCAGCATGGACTCTGTACCGCACCAGCTCCACCATGGACTCTGTACCACACCAGCTCCACCATGGACTCTGTACCACACCAGGGCCAGCATGGACTCTGTACCACACCAGGGCCAGCATGGACTCTGTACCGCTCCAGGGCCACCATGTACTCTGTACCACACCAGGGCCAGCATGGACTCTGTACCACACAAGCTCCACCATGGACTCCGTACCACTCCAGGGCCAGCATGGACTCTGTACCACACCAGCTCCACCACGGACTCTGTACCGCACCAGCTCCACACACACCAGCTCCACCATGGACTCCGTACCACACCAGGGCCAGCATGGACTCTGTGCCACACCAGGGCCACCATGGACTCTGTGCCACACCAGGTCCACCATGGACTCTGTACCACATCAGTGCCACCATGGAATCTGTACCACACCAGGGCCAGCATGGACTGTACCACACCAGGGCCAGCATGGACTCGGTACCGCACCAGCTCCACCATGGACTCTACCGCACCAGCTCCACCATGGACTCTGTACCGCACCAGGGCCACCATCGACTCTGTACCGCACCAGGGCCACCATGGACTCTGTACCATATCAGCTCCACCATGGTCTCTGTACCACACCAGCTCCACCATGGACTCTGTACCGCACCAGCTCCACCATGGACTGCGTACCACCCCAGGGCCAGCATGGACTCTGTGCCACCCCAGGGCCACCATGGACTCTGTGCCACACCAGGGCCACCATGGACTCTGTGCCACCCCAGGGCCACCATGGACTCTATACCACACCAGCTCCACCATGGACTCTGTACCACACCAGGGCCACCATGGACTCTGTACCACACCAGGGCCAGCATGGACTCTGTACCACACCAGGGCCAGCATGGACTCTGTACCACACCAGGGCCACCATGGACTCTGTACCACACCAGCTCCACCATGGACTCTGTACCGCACCAGCTCCACCATGGACTCTGTACCACACCAGCTCCACCATGGACTCCGTACCGCACCAGCTCCAGCATGGACTCTGTACCGCACCAGGGCCAGCATGGACTCTGTACCGCACCAGCTCCACCATGGACTCTGTACCGCACCAGGGCCACCATGGACTCTGTACCACACCAGCTCCACCATGGACTCTGTACCACACCAGCTCCACCATGGACTCTGTGCCACACCAGGGCCACCATGGACTCTGTACCACACCAGGGCCACCATGGACTCTGTACCACACCAGCTCCACCATGGACTCTGTACCACACCAGGGCCAGCATGGACGCTGTACCATACCAGGGCCAGCATGGACTCTGTACCACACCAGCTCCACCATGGACTCTGTGCCACACCAGCTCCACCACGGACTCTGTACCGCACCAGCTCCACCATGGACTCTGTACCGCACCAGGGCCAGCATGGACTCTGTACCACACCAGCTCCACCATGGACTCTGTACCACTCCAGGGCCAGCATGGACTCTGTACCACACCAGGGCCAGCATGGACTCTGTACCACACCAGGGCCAGCTTGGACTCTGTACCACACCAGCTCCACCATGGACTCTGTACGGCACCAGCTCCACCATGGACTCTGTACCGCACCAGGGCCAGCATGGACTCTGTACCGCAACAGGGCCAGCATGGACACTGTACTACACCAGGGCCACCATGGACACTGTACCACACCAGCTCCACCATGGACTCTGTACCACACCAGGGCCAGCATGGACTCTGTACCGCACCAGCTCCACCATGGACTCTGTACCACACCAGGGCCACCATGCACTCTGTACCACACCAGGGCCACCATGCACTCTGTACCGCACCAGGCCACCATGCACTCTGTACCGCACCAGGGCCACCATGGACTCTGTACCGCACCAGGGCAACCAGGGACTCTGTACCACACCAGCTGCACCAGGGACTCTGTACCACACCAGCTCCACCATGGACTCTGTACAGCACCAGGGCCAGCATGGACTCTGTACCACACCAGGGCCAGCATGGACTCTGTACCGCAGCAGCGCCACCATGGACTCTGTACCGCACCAGGGCCACCATGGACTCTGTACCGCACCAGCTCCACCACGGACTCCGTATCACACCAGGGCCACCATGGACTCCGTACCACACCAGGGCCACCATGGACTCTGTACCACACCAGCTCCACCATGGACTCCGTACCACACCTGGGTCACCATAGACTCTGTACCACACCAGGGCCACCATGGACTCTGTACCACACCAGGGCCAGCATGGACTCTGTACCACAGCAGCTCCACCATGGACTCCGTACCGCACCAGGGCCACCATGGACTCTGTACCGCACCAGCTCCACCATGGATTCCGTACCACACCAGGGCCACCATGGACTCTGTACCACACCAGGGCCACCATGGACTCTGTACAACACCAACTTCACCATGGACTCCGTACCACACCAGGGCCACCATGGACTCCGTACCGCACCAGCTCCACCATGGACTCTGTACCACACCAGGGCCAGCATGGACTCTGTACCGCACCAGCGCCACCATGGACTCTGTACCGCACCAGGGCTACCATGGACTCTATACCACACCAGGGCCACCATGGACTCTGTACCACACCAGGGCCACCATGGACTCTGTACAACACCAACTTCACCATGGACTCTGTACCGCACAGGGCCACCATGGACTCTGTACCACACCAGGGCCACCATGGACTCCGTACCGCACCAGCTCCACCATGGACTCTGTACCGCATCAGGGCCAGCATGGACTCTGTACCGCACCAGGGCCAGCATGGACTCTGTACCGCATCAGCTCCACCATGGACTCTGTACCACACCCGGGCCAGCATGGACTGTGCCACACCAGTGCCACCATGGACTCTGTACCACACCAGGGCCAGCATGGACTCTGTACCACATCAGCTCCACCATTGACTCTGTACCACACCAGATCCACCATGGACTCTGTGCCACACCAGCTCCACCATGGACTCTGTACCACACCAGGGCCACCATGGACTCTGTACCACACCAGCTCCACCATGGACTCTGTACCACACCAGGGCCACCATGGACTCTGTACCACACCAGCTCCACCATGGACTCTGTACCACACCAGCTCCACCATGGACTCTGTACCACACCAGGGCCAGCATTGACTCTGTACCGCACCAGGGCCAGCATGGACTCTGTACCGCACCAGGGCCAGCATGGACTCTGTAGCGCACCAGGGCCACCATGGACTCTGTACCGCACCAGCTCCACCATGGACTCCGTACCGCACCAGCTCCACCATGGACTCTGTACCGCACCAGGGCCACCATGGACTCTGTACCGCACCAGGGCCAGCATGGACTCTGTACCGCACCAGCTCCACCATGGACTCTGTACCACACCAGCTCCACCATGGACTCTGTACCACACCAGGGCCAGCATGGACTCTGTACCGCACCAGCTCCACCATGGACTCTGTACCACACCAGCTCCACCATGGACTCTGTACCACACCAGGGCCAGCATGGACTCTGTACCACACCAGGGCCAGCATGGACTCTGTACCGCTCCAGGGCCACCATGTACTCTGTACCACACCAGGGCCAGCATGGACTCTGTACCACACCAGCTCCACCATGGACTCCGTACCACTCCAGGGCCAGCATGGACTCTGTACCACACCAGCTCCACCACGGACTCTGTACCGCACCAGCTCCACACACACCAGCTCCACCATGGACTCCGTACCACACCAGGGCCAGCATGGACTCTGTGCCACACCAGGGCCACCATGGACTCTGTGCCACACCAGGTCCACCATGGTCTCTGTACCACACCAGCTCCACCATGGAATCGGTACCGCACCAGCTCCACCATGGACTCTACCGCACCAGCTCCACCATGGACTCTGTACCGCACCAGGGCCACCATCGACTCTGTACCGCACCAGGGCCACCATGGACTCTGTACCATATCAGCTCCACCATGGTCTCTGTACCACACCAGCTCCACCATGGACTCTGTAACGCACCAGCTCCACCATGGACTGCGTACCACCCCAGGGCCAGCATGGACTCTGTGCCACCCCAGGGCCACCATGGACTCTGTGCCACACCAGGGCCACCATGGACTCTATACCACACCAGCTCCACCATGGACTCTGTACCACACCAGGGCCACCATGGACTCTGTACCACACCAGGGCCAGCATGGACTCTGTACCACACCAGGGCCAGCATGGACTCTGTACCACACCAGGGCCACCATGGACTCTGTACCACACCAGCTCCACCATGGACTCTGTACCGCACCAGCTCCACCATGGACTCTGTACCACACCAGCTCCACCATGGACTCCGTACCGCACCAGCTCCACCATGGACTCTGTACCGCACCAGGGCCAGCATGGACTCTGTACCGCACCAGCTCCACCATGGACTCTGTACCGCACCAGCTCCACCATGGACCCTGTACCGCACCAGCTCCACCATGGACTCCGTACCGCACCAGGGCCACCATGGACTCTGTACCGCACCAGCTCCACCATGGACTCTGTACCGCACCAGGGCCACCATGGACTCTGTACCGCACAGGGCCACCATGGACTCTGTACCACACAAGCTCCACCATGGACTCTGTACCACACCAGCTCCACCATGGACTCCGTACCGCACCAGGGCCACCATGGACTCCGTACCACACAAGCTCCACCATGGACTCCGTACCACACAAGCTCCATCATGGACTCTGTACCGCACCAGCTCCACCATGGACTCCGTACCGCACCAGGGCCACCATGGACTCCGTACCGCACCAGGGCCACCATGGACTCCGTACCGCACCAGCTCCACCATGGACTCTGTACCACACCATCTCCACCATGGAGTCCGTACCGCACCAGCTCCACCATGGACTCCGTACCGCACCAGGGCCACCATGGACTCCGTACCGCACCAGCTCCACCATGGACTCTGTACCGCACCAGGGCCACCATGGACTCTGTACCGCACCACGGCCACCATGGACTCTGTACCACACCAGCTCCACCATGGACTCTGTACCGCACCAGCTCCACCATGGACTCTGTACCACTCCAGGGCCAGCATGGACTTTGTACCACACCAGTTCCACCATGGACTCTGTACCGCACCAGCTCCACCATGGACTCTGTACGACACCAGCTCCACCATGGACTCTGTACCGCACCAGCTCCACCATGGACTCTGTACGACACCAGCTCCACCATGGACTCTGTACCACACCAGTTCCAGCATGGACTCTGTACCACACCAGCTCCACCATGGACTCTGTACCTCACCAGCTCCACCATGGACTCTGTGCCGCACCAGCTCCACCAGGGACTCTGTACCACACCAGGGCCAGCATGGACTCTGTACCGCACCAGCTCCACCATGGACTCTGTACCACACCAGGGCCAGCATGGACTCTGTACCACACCAGCTCCACCATGGACTCTGTACCACACCAGCTCCACACACACCAGCTCCACCATGGACTCTGTACCGCACCAGGGCCACCATGGACTCTGTACCGCACCAGGGCCACCATGGACTCTGTACCGCACCAGCTCCACCATGGACTCTTTACCGCACCAGGGCCACCATGGACTCTGTGCCGCACCAGGGCCACCATGGACTCTGTGCCGCACCAGGGCCAGCATGGACTCTGTACCGCAACAGGGCCACCATGGACTCTGTACCACACCAGCTCCACCATGGACTCTGTACCACACCAGCTCCACACACACCAGCACCACCATGGACTCCGTACCACACCAGAGCCAGCATGGACTGTGCCACACCAGTGCCACCATGGACTCTGTACCACACCAGGGCCAGCATGGACTCTGTACCGCACCAGCTCCACCATGGTCTCTGTACCACACCAGCTCCACCATGGACTCTGTATCACACCAGGGCCAGCATGGACTCTGTACCACACCAGGGCCACCATGGACTCTGTACCACATCAGCTCCACCATTGACTCTGTACCACACCAGATCCACCATGGACTCTGTACCACACCAGCTCCACCAGGGACTCTGTATCACACCAGCTCCACCATGGACTCTGTACCACACCAGGGCCAGCATGGACTGTGCCACACCAGTGCCACCATGGACTCTGTACCACACCAGGGCCAGCATGGACTCTGTACCGCACCAGGGCCAGCATGGACTCTGTACCGCATCAGCTCCACCATGGTCTCTGTACCACACCAGCTCCACCATGGACTCTGTACCACACCAGCTCCACCATGGACTCTGTACCACACCAGGGCCAGCATTGACTCTGTACCGCACCAGGGCCAGCATGGATTCTGTACCGCACCAGGGCCAGCATGGACTCTGTAGCGCACCAGGGCCACCATGGACTCTGTACCGCACCAGCTCCACCATGGACTCTGTACCACACCAGGGCCAGCATTGACTCTGTACCGCACCAGGGCCAGCATGGATTCTGTACCGCACCAGGGCCAGCATGGACTCTGTACCGCACCAGGGCCACCATGGACTCTGTACCGCACCAGGGCCAGCATGGACTCTGTAGCGCACCAGGGCCACCATGGACTCTGTACCGCACCAGCTCCACCATGGACTCCGTACCGCACCAGCTCCACCATGGACTCTGTACCGCACCAGGGCCACCATGGACTCTGTACCGCACCAGGGCCAGCATGGACTCTGTACCGCACCAGCTCCACCATGGACTCCGTGCCGCACCAGCTCCACCATGGACTCTGTACCACACCAGGGCCAGCATGGACTCTGTACCGCACGAGCTCCACCATGGACTCTGTACCACACCAGCTCCACCATGGACTCTGTACCACACCAGGGCCAGCATGGACTCTGTACCACACCAGGGCCAGCATGGACTCTGTACCGCTCCAGGGCCACCATGTACTCTGTACCACACCAGGGCCAGCATGGACTCTGTACCACACCAGCTCCACCATGGACTCCGTACCACTCCAGGGCCAGCATGGACTCTGTACCACACCAGCTCCACCACGGACTCTGTACCGCACCAGCTCCACACACACCAGCTCCACCATTGACTCCGTACCACACCAGGGCCAGCATGGACTCTGTGCCACACCAGGGCCACCATGGACTCTGTGCCACACCAGGTCCACCATGGACTCTGTACCACATCAGTGCCACCATGGAATCTGTACCACACCAGGGCCAGCATGGACTCTGTACCACACCAGGGCCAGCATGGACTCGGTACCGCACCAGCTCCACCATGGACTCTACCGCACCAGCTCCACCATGGACTCTGTACCGCACCAGGGCCACCATCGACTCTGTACCGCACCAGGGCCACCATGGACTCTGTACCATATCAGCTCCACCATGGTCTCTGTACCACACCAGCTCCACCATGGACTCTGTACCGCACCAGCTCCACCATGGACTGCGTACCACCCCAGGGCCAGCATGGACTCTGTGCCACCCCAGGGCCACCATGGACTCTGTGCCACACCAGGGCCACCATGGACTCTGTGCCACCCCAGGGCCACCATGGACTCTATACCACACCAGCTCCACCATGGACTCTGTACCACACCAGCTCCACCATGGACTCTGTACCGCACCAGGGCCAGCATGGACTCTGTACCGCACCAGCTCCACCATGGTCTCTGTACCACACCAGCTCCACCATGGACTCTGTACCGCACCAGGGCCAGCATGGACTCTGTACCGCACCAGCTCCACCATGGTCTCTGTACCACACCAGCTCCACCATGGACTCTGTACCACACCAGGGCCAGCATGGACTCTGTACCACACCAGCTCCACCATGGACTCTGTGCCACACCAGCTCCACCATGGACTCTGTGCCACACCAGCTCCACCATGGACTCTGTACCACACCAGCTCCACCATGGACTCTGTACCACACCAGGGCCACCATGGACTCTGTACCACACCAGCTCCACCATGGACTCTGTACCGCACCAGCTCCACCATGGACTCTTTACCGCACCAGGGCCACCATGGACTCTGTGCCGCACCAGGGCCACCATGGACTCTGTGCCGCACCAGGGCCAGCATGGACTCTGTACCGCAACAGGGCCACCATGGACTCTGTACCACACCAGCTCCACCATGGACTCTGTACCACACCAGCTCCACACACACCAGCACCACCATGGACTCCGTACCACACCAGCTCCACCATGGACTCTGTACCACACCAGGGCCACCATGGACTCTGTACCACACCAGCTCCACCATGGACTCTGTACCACACCAGGGCCACCATGGACTCTGTACCACACCAGCTCCACCATGGACTCTGTACCACACCAGCTCCACCATGGACTCTGTACCACACCAGGGCCAGCATTGACTCTGTACCGCACCAGGGCCAGCATGGATTCTGTACCGCACCAGGGCCAGCATGGACTCTGTAGCGCACCAGGGCCACCATGGACTCTGTACCGCACCAGCTCCACCATGGACTCTGTACCACACCAGGGCCAGCATTGACTCTGTACCGCACCAGGGCCAGCATGGATTCTGTACCGCACCAGGGCCAGCATGGACTCTGTACCGCACCAGGGCCACCATGGACTCTGTACCGCACCAGGGCCAGCATGGACTCTGTAGCGCACCAGGGCCACCATGGACTCTGTACCGCACCAGCTCCACCATGGACTCCGTACCGCACCAGCTCCACCATGGACTCTGTACCGCACCAGGGCCACCATGGACTCTGTACCGCACCAGGGCCAGCATGGACTCTGTACCGCACCAGCTCCACCATGGACTCCGTGCCGCACCCGCTCCACCATGGACTCCGTGCCGCACCAGCTCCACCATGGACTCTGTACCACACCAGGGCCAGCATGGACTCTGTACCGCACCAGCTCCACCATGGACTCTGTACCACACCAGCTCCACCATGGACTCTGTACCACACCAGGGCCAGCATGGACTCTGTACCACACCAGGGCCAGCATGGACTCTGTACCGCTCCAGGGCCACCATGTACTCTGTACCACACCAGGGCCAGCATGGACTCTGTACCACACAAGCTCCACCATGGACTCCGTACCACTCCAGGGCCAGCATGGACTCTGTACCACACCAGCTCCACCACGGACTCTGTACCGCACCAGCTCCACACACACCAGCTCCACCATGGACTCCGTACCACACCAGGGCCAGCATGGACTCTGTGCCACACCAGGGCCACCATGGACTCTGTGCCACACCAGGTCCACCATGGACTCTGTACCACATCAGTGCCACCATGGAATCTGTACCACACCAGGGCCAGCATGGACTCTGTACCACACCAGGGCCAGCATGGACTCGGTACCGCACCAGCTCCACCATGGACTCTGTACCGCACCAGGGCCACCATCGACTCTGTACCGCACCAGGGCCACCATGGACTCTGTACCATATCAGCTCCACCATGGTCTCTGTACCACACCAGCTCCACCATGGACTCTGTACCGCACCAGCTCCACCATGGACTGCGTACCACTCCAGGGCCAGCATGGACTCTGTACCACACCAGCTCCACCACGGACTCTGTACCGCACCAGCTCCACACACACCAGCTCCACCATGGACTCCGTACCACACCAGGGCCAGCATGGACTCTGTGCCACACCAGGGCCACCATGGACTCTGTGCCACACCAGGTCCACCATGGTCTCTGTACCACACCAGCTCCACCATGGAATCGGTACCGCACCAGCTCCACCATGGACTCTACCGCACCAGCTCCACCATGGACTCTGTACCGCACCAGGGCCACCATCGACTCTGTACCGCACCAGGGCCACCATGGACTCTGTACCATATCAGCTCCACCATGGTCTCTGTACCACACCAGCTCCACCATGGACTCTGTACCGCACCAGCTCCACCATGGACTGCGTACCACCCCAGGGCCAGCATGGACTCTGTGCCACCCCAGGGCCACCATGGACTCTGTGCCACACCAGGGCCACCATGGACTCTATACCACACCAGCTCCACCATGGACTCTGTACCACACCAGGGCCACCATGGACTCTGTACCACACCAGGGCCAGCATGGACTCTGTACCACACCAGGGCCAGCATGGACTCTGTACCACACCAGGGCCACCATGGACTCTGTACCACACCAGCTCCACCATGGACTCTGTACCGCACCAGCTCCACCATGGACTCTGTACCACACCAGCTCCACCATGGACTCCGTACCGCACCAGCTCCACCATGGACTCTGTACCGCACCAGGGCCAGCATGGACTCTGTACCGCACCAGCTCCACCATGGACTCTGTACCGCACCAGCTCCACCATGGACCCTGTACCGCACCAGCTCCACCATGGACTCCGTACCGCACCAGGGCCACCATGGACTCTGTACCGCACCAGCTCCACCATGGACTCTGTACCGCACCAGGGCCACCATGGACTCTGTACCGCACAGGGCCACCATGGACTCTGTACCACACAAGCTCCACCATGGACTCTGTACCACACCAGCTCCACCATGGACTCCGTACCGCACCAGGGCCACCATGGACTCCGTACCACACAAGCTCCACCATGGACTCCGTACCACACAAGCTCCATCATGGACTCTGTACCGCACCAGCTCCACCATGGACTCCGTACCGCACCAGGGCCACCATGGACTCCGTACCGCACCAGGGCCACCATGGACTCCGTACCGCACCAGCTCCACCATGGACTCTGTACCACACCATCTCCACCATGGAGTCCGTACCGCACCAGCTCCACCATGGACTCCGTACCGCACCAGGGCCACCATGGACTCCGTACCGCACCAGCTCCACCATGGACTCTGTACCGCACCAGGGCCACCATGGACTCTGTACCGCACCACGGCCACCATGGACTCTGTACCACACCAGCTCCACCATGGACTCTGTACCGCACCAGCTCCACCATGGACTCTGTACCACTCCAGGGCCAGCATGGACTTTGTACCACACCAGTTCCACCATGGACTCTGTACCGCACCAGCTCCACCATGGACTCTGTACGACACCAGCTCCACCATGGACTCTGTACCGCACCAGCTCCACCATGGACTCTGTACGACACCAGCTCCACCATGGACTCTGTACCACACCAGTTCCAGCATGGACTCTGTACCACACCAGCTCCACCATGGACTCTGTACCTCACCAGCTCCACCATGGACTCTGTGCCGCACCAGCTCCACCAGGGACTCTGTACCACACCAGGGCCAGCATGGACTCTGTACCGCACCAGCTCCACCATGGACTCTGTACCACACCAGGGCCAGCATGGACTCTGTACCACACCAGCTCCACCATGGACTCTGTACCACACCAGCTCCACACACAACAGCTCCACCATGGACTCTGTACCGCACCAGGGCCACCATGGACTCTGTACCGCACCAGGGCCACCATGGACTCTGTACCGCACCAGCTCCACCATGGACTCTTTACCGCACCAGGGCCACCATGGACTCTGTGCCGCACCAGGGCCACCATGGACTCTGTGCCGCACCAGGGCCAGCATGGACTCTGTACCGCAACAGGGCCACCATGGACTCTGTACCACACCAGCTCCACCATGGACTCTGTACCACACCAGCTCCACACACACCAGCACCACCATGGACTCCGTACCACACCAGAGCCAGCATGGACTGTGCCACACCAGTGCCACCATGGACTCTGTACCACACCAGGGCCAGCATGGACTCTGTACCGCACCAGCTCCACCATGGTCTCTGTACCACACCAGCTCCACCATGGACTCTGTATCACACCAGGGCCAGCATGGACTCTGTACCACACCAGGGCCACCATGGACTCTGTACCACATCAGCTCCACCATTGACTCTGTACCACACCAGATCCACCATGGACTCTGTACCACACCAGCTCCACCAGGGACTCTGTATCACACCAGCTCCACCATGGACTCTGTACCACACCAGGGCCAGCATGGACTGTGCCACACCAGTGCCACCATGGACTCTGTACCACACCAGGGCCAGCATGGACTCTGTACCGCACCAGGGCCAGCATGGACTCTGTACCGCATCAGCTCCACCATGGTCTCTGTACCACACCAGCTCCACCATGGACTCTGTACCACACCAGCTCCACCATGGACTCTGTACCACACCAGGGCCAGCATTGACTCTGTACCGCACCAGGGCCAGCATGGATTCTGTACCGCACCAGGGCCAGCATGGACTCTGTAGCGCACCAGGGCCACCATGGACTCTGTACCGCACCAGCTCCACCATGGACTCTGTACCACACCAGGGCCAGCATTGACTCTGTACCGCACCAGGGCCAGCATGGATTCTGTACCGCACCAGGGCCAGCATGGACTCTGTACCGCACCAGGGCCACCATGGACTCTGTACCGCACCAGGGCCAGCATGGACTCTGTAGCGCACCAGGGCCACCATGGACTCTGTACCGCACCAGCTCCACCATGGACTCCGTACCGCACCAGCTCCACCATGGACTCTGTACCGCACCAGGGCCACCATGGACTCTGTACCGCACCAGGGCCAGCATGGACTCTGTACCGCACCAGCTCCACCATGGACTCCGTGCCGCACCCGCTCCACCATGGACTCCGTGCCGCACCAGCTCCACCATGGACTCTGTACCACACCAGGGCCAGCATGGACTCTGTACCGCACGAGCTCCACCATGGACTCTGTACCACACCAGCTCCACCATGGACTCTGTACCACACCAGGGCCAGCATGGACTCTGTACCACACCAGGGCCAGCATGGACTCTGTACCGCTCCAGGGCCACCATGTACTCTGTACCACACCAGGGCCAGCATGGACTCTGTACCACACCAGCTCCACCATGGACTCCGTACCACTCCAGGGCCAGCATGGACTCTGTACCACACCAGCTCCACCACGGACTCTGTACCGCACCAGCTCCACACACACCAGCTCCACCATTGACTCCGTACCACACCAGGGCCAGCATGGACTCTGTGCCACACCAGGGCCACCATGGACTCTGTGCCACACCAGGTCCACCATGGACTCTGTACCACATCAGTGCCACCATGGAATCTGTACCACACCAGGGCCAGCATGGACTCTGTACCACACCAGGGCCAGCATGGACTCGGTACCGCACCAGCTCCACCATGGACTCTACCGCACCAGCTCCACCATGGACTCTGTACCGCACCAGGGCCACCATCGACTCTGTACCGCACCAGGGCCACCATGGACTCTGTACCATATCAGCTCCACCATGGTCTCTGTACCACACCAGCTCCACCATGGACTCTGTACCGCACCAGCTCCACCATGGACTGCGTACCACCCCAGGGCCAGCATGGACTCTGTGCCACCCCAGGGCCACCATGGACTCTGTGCCACACCAGGGCCACCATGGACTCTGTGCCACCCCAGGGCCACCATGGACTCTATACCACACCAGCTCCACCATGGACTCTGTACCACACCAGCTCCACCATGGACTCTGTACCGCACCAGGGCCAGCATGGACTCTGTACCGCACCAGCTCCACCATGGTCTCTGTACCACACCAGCTCCACCATGGACTCTGTACCGCACCAGGGCCAGCATGGACTCTGTACCGCACCAGCTCCACCATGGTCTCTGTACCACACCAGCTCCACCATGGACTCTGTACCACACCAGGGCCAGCATGGACTCTGTACCACACCAGCTCCACCATGGACTCTGTGCCACACCAGCTCCACCATGGACTCTGTGCCACACCAGCTCCACCATGGACTCTGTACCACACCAGCTCCACCATGGACTCTGTACCACACCAGGGCCACCATGGACTCTGTACCACACCAGCTCCACCATGGACTCTGTACCGCACCAGCTCCACCATGGACTCTTTACCGCACCAGGGCCACCATGGACTCTGTGCCGCACCAGGGCCACCATGGACTCTGTGCCGCACCAGGGCCAGCATGGACTCTGTACCGCAACAGGGCCACCATGGACTCTGTACCACACCAGCTCCACCATGGACTCTGTACCACACCAGCTCCACACACACCAGCACCACCATGGACTCCGTACCACACCAGCTCCACCATGGACTCTGTACCACACCAGGGCCACCATGGACTCTGTACCACACCAGCTCCACCATGGACTCTGTACCACACCAGGGCCACCATGGACTCTGTACCACACCAGCTCCACCATGGACTCTGTACCACACCAGCTCCACCATGGACTCTGTACCACACCAGGGCCAGCATTGACTCTGTACCGCACCAGGGCCAGCATGGATTCTGTACCGCACCAGGGCCAGCATGGACTCTGTAGCGCACCAGGGCCACCATGGACTCTGTACCGCACCAGCTCCACCATGGACTCTGTACCACACCAGGGCCAGCATTGACTCTGTACCGCACCAGGGCCAGCATGGATTCTGTACCGCACCAGGGCCAGCATGGACTCTGTACCGCACCAGGGCCACCATGGACTCTGTACCGCACCAGGGCCAGCATGGACTCTGTAGCGCACCAGGGCCACCATGGACTCTGTACCGCACCAGCTCCACCATGGACTCCGTACCGCACCAGCTCCACCATGGACTCTGTACCGCACCAGGGCCACCATGGACTCTGTACCGCACCAGGGCCAGCATGGACTCTGTACCGCACCAGCTCCACCATGGACTCCGTGCCGCACCCGCTCCACCATGGACTCCGTGCCGCACCAGCTCCACCATGGACTCTGTACCACACCAGGGCCAGCATGGACTCTGTACCGCACCAGCTCCACCATGGACTCTGTACCACACCAGCTCCACCATGGACTCTGTACCACACCAGGGCCAGCATGGACTCTGTACCACACCAGGGCCAGCATGGACTCTGTACCGCTCCAGGGCCACCATGTACTCTGTACCACACCAGGGCCAGCATGGACTCTGTACCACACAAGCTCCACCATGGACTCCGTACCACTCCAGGGCCAGCATGGACTCTGTACCACACCAGCTCCACCACGGACTCTGTACCGCACCAGCTCCACACACACCAGCTCCACCATGGACTCCGTACCACACCAGGGCCAGCATGGACTCTGTGCCACACCAGGGCCACCATGGACTCTGTGCCACACCAGGTCCACCATGGACTCTGTACCACATCAGTGCCACCATGGAATCTGTACCACACCAGGGCCAGCATGGACTCTGTACCACACCAGGGCCAGCATGGACTCGGTACCGCACCAGCTCCACCATGGACTCTACCGCACCAGCTCCACCATGGACTCTGTACCGCACCAGGGCCACCATCGACTCTGTACCGCACCAGGGCCACCATGGACTCTGTACCATATCAGCTCCACCATGGTCTCTGTACCACACCAGCTCCACCATGGACTCTGTACCGCACCAGCTCCACCATGGACTGCGTACCACCCCAGGGCCAGCATGGACTCTGTGCCACCCCAGGGCCACCATGGACTCTGTGCCACACCAGGGCCACCATGGACTCTGTGCCACCCCAGGGCCACCATGGACTCTATACCACACCAGCTCCACCATGGACTCTGTACCACACCAGGGCCACCATGGACTCTGTACCACACCAGGGCCAGCATGGACTCTGTACCACACCAGGGCCAGCATGGACTCTGTACCACACCAGGGCCACCATGGACTCTGTACCACACCAGCTCCACCATGGACTCTGTACCGCACCAGCTCCACCATGGACTCTGTACCACACCAGCTCCACCATGGACTCCGTACCGCACCAGCTCCAGCATGGACTCTGTACCGCACCAGGGCCAGCATGGACTCTGTACCGCACCAGCTCCACCATGGACTCTGTACCGCACCAGCTCCACCATGGACCCTGTACCGCACCAGCTCCACCATGGACTCCGTACCGCACCAGGGCCACCATGGACTCTGTACCGCACCAGCTCCACCATGGACTCTGTACCGCACCAGGGCCACCATGGACTCTGTACCGCACAGGGCCACCATGGACTCTGTACCACACAAGCTCCACCATGGACTCTGTACCACACCAGCTCCACCATGGACTCCGTACCGCACCAGGGCCACCATGGACTCCGTACCACACAAGCTCCACCATGGACTCCGTACCACACAAGCTCCATCATGGACTCTGTACCGCACCAGCTCCACCATGGACTCCGTACCGCACCAGGGCCACCATGGACTCCGTACCGCACCAGGGCCACCATGGACTCCGTACCGCACCAGCTCCACCATGGACTCTGTACCACACCAGCTCCACCATGGACTCTGTACCACACCATCTCCACCATGGAGTCTGTACCGCACCAGCTCCACCATGGACTCCGTACCGCACCAGGGCCACCATGGACTCCGTACCGCACCAGCTCCACCATGGACTATGTACCGCACCAGGGCCACCATGGACTCTGTACCGCACCACGGCCACCATGGACTCTGTACCACACCAGCTCCACCATGGACTCTGTACCGCACCAGCTCCACCATGGATTCTGTACCACTCCAGGGCCAGCATGGACTCTGTACCACACCAGTTCCACCATGGACTCTGTACCGCACCAGCTCCACCATGGACTCTGTACGACACCAGCTCCACCATGGACTCTGTACCGCACCAGCTCCACCATGGACTCTGTACGACACCAGCTCCACCATGGACTCTGTACCACACCAGTTCCAGCATGGACTCTGTACCACACCAGCTCCACCATGGACTCTGTACCTCACCAGCTCCACCATGGACTCTGTGCCGCACCAGCTCCACCAGGGACTCTGTACCACACCAGGGCCAGCATGGACTCTGTACCGCACCAGCTCCACCATGGACTCTGTACCACACCAGGGCCAGCATGGACTCTGTACCACACCAGCTCCACCATGGACTCTGTACCACACCAGCTCCACACACACCAGCTCCACCATGGACTCTGTACCGCACCAGGGCCACCATGGACTCTGTACCGCACCAGGGCCAACATGGACTCTGTACCGCACCAGCTCCACCATGGACTCTTTACCGCACCAGGGCCACCATGGACTCTGTGCCGCACCAGGGCCACCATGGACTCTGTGCCGCACCAGGGCCAGCATGGACTCTGTACCGCAACAGGGCCACCATGGACTCTGTACCACACCAGCTCCACCATGGACTCTGTACCACACCAGCTCCACACACACCAGCACCACCATGGACTCTGTACCACACCAGCTCCACCAGGGACTGTGCCACACCAGTGCCACCATGGACTCTGTACCACACCAGGGCCAGCATGGACTGTGCCACACCAGTGCCACCATGGACTCTGTACCACACCAGGGCCAGCATGGACTCTGTACCGCACCAGGGCCAGCATGGACTCTGTACCGCATCAGCTCCACCATGGTCTCTGTACTACACCAGCTCCACCATGGACTCTGTACCGCACCAGGGCCAGCATGGACTCTGTACCACACCAGCTCCACCATGGTCTCTGTACCACACCAGCTCCACCATGGACTCTGTACCGCACCAGGGCCAGCATGGACTCTGTACCGCACCAGCTCCACCATGGTCTCTGTACCACACCAGCTCCACCATGGACTCTGTACCGCACCAGGGCCAGCATGGACTCTGTACCGCACCAGCTCCACCATGGTCTCTGTACCACACCAGCTCCACCATGGACTCTGTACCACACCAGGGCCAGCATGGACTCTGTACCACACCAGCTCCACCATGGACTCTGTGCCACACCAGCTCCACCATGGACTCTGTGCCACACCAGCTCCACCATGGACTCTGTACCACACCAGCTCCACCATGGACTCTGTACCACACCAGGGCCACCATGGACTCTGTACCACACCAGCTCCACCATGGACTCTGTACCGCACCAGCTCCACCATGGACTCTTTACCGCACCAGGGCCACCATGGACTCTGTGCCGCACCAGGGCCACCATGGACTCTGTGCCGCACCAGGGCCAGCATGGACTCTGTACCGCAACAGGGCCACCATGGACTCTGTACCACACCAGCTCCACCATGGACTCTGTACCACACCAGCTCCACCATGGACTCTGTACCACACCAGGGCCAGCATTGACTCTGTACCGCACCAGGGCCAGCATGGATTCTGTACCGCACCAGGGCCAGCATGGACTCTGTAGCGCACCAGGGCCACCATGGACTCTGTACCGCACCAGCTCCACCATGGACTCTGTACCACACCAGGGCCAGCATTGACTCTGTACCGCACCAGGGCCAGCATGGATTCTGTACCGCACCAGGGCCAGCATGGACTCTGTACCGCACCAGGGCCACCATGGACTCTGTACCGCACCAGGGCCAGCATGGACTCTGTAGCGCACCAGGGCCACCATGGACTCCGTACCGCACCAGCTCCACCATGGACTCCGTACCGCACCAGCTCCACCATGGACTCTGTACCGCACCAGGGCCAGCATGGACTCTGTACCGCACCAGCTCCACCATGGACTCCGTGCCGCACCCGCTCCACCATGGACTCCGTGCCGCACCAGCTCCACCATGGACTCTGTACCACACCAGGGCCAGCATGGACTCTGTACCGCACCAGCTCCACCATGGACTCTGTACCACACCAGCTCCACCATGGACTCTGTACCACACCAGGGCCAGCATGGACTCTGTACCGCTCCAGGGCCACCATGTACTCTGTACCACACCAGGGCCAGCATGGACTCTGTACCACACCAGCTCCACCATGGACTCCGTACCACTCCAGGGCCAGCATGGACTCTGTACCACACCAGCTCCACCACGGACTCTGTACCGCACCAGCTCCACACACACCAGCTCCACCATGGACTCCGTACCACACCAGGGCCAGCATGGACTCTGTGCCACACCAGGTCCACCATGGACTCTGTGCCACACCAGGTCCACCATGGACTCTGTACCACATCAGTGCCACCATGGAATCTGTACCACACCAGGGCCAGCATGGACTCTGTACCACACCAGGGCCAGCATGGACTCGGTACCGCACCAGCTCCACCATGGACTCTACCGCACCAGCTCCACCATGGACTCTGTACCGCACCAGGGCCACCATCGACTCTGTACCGCACCAGGGCCACCATGGACTCTGTACCATATCAGCTCCACCATGGTCTCTGTACCACACCAGCTCCACCATGGACTCTGTACCGCACCAGCTCCACCATGGACTGCGTACCACCCCAGGGCCAGCATGGACTCTGTGCCACCCCAGGGCCACCATGGACTCTGTGCCACACCAGGGCCACCATGGACTCTGTGCCACCCCAGGGCCACCATGGACTCTATACCACACCAGCTCCACCATGGACTCTGTACCACACCAGGGCCACCATGGACTCTGTACCACACCAGGGCCAGCATGGACTCTGTACCACACCAGGGCCAGCATGGACTCTGTACCACACCAGGGCCACCATGGACTCTGTACCACACCAGCTCCACCATGGACTCTGTACCGCACCAGCTCCACCATGGACTCTGTACCACACCAGCTCCACCATGGACTCCGTACCGCACCAGCTCCACCATGGACTCTGTACCGCACCAGGGCCAGCATGGACTCTGTACCGCACCAGCTCCACCATGGACTCTGTACCGCACCAGCTCCACCATGGACCCTGTACCGCACCAGCTCCACCATGGACTCCGTACCGCACCAGGGCCACCATGGACTCTGTACCGCACCAGCTCCACCATGGACTCTGTACCGCACCAGGGCCACCATGGACTCTGTACCGCACAGGGCCACCATGGACTCTGTACCACACAAGCTCCACCATGGACTCTGTACCACACCAGCTCCACCATGGACTCCGTACCGCACCAGGGCCACCATGGACTCCGTACCACACAAGCTCCACCATGGACTCCGTACCACACAAGCTCCATCATGGACTCTGTACCGCACCAGCTCCACCATGGACTCCGTACCGCACCAGGGCCACCATGGACTCCGTACCGCACCAGGGCCACCATGGACTCCGTACCGCACCAGCTCCACCATGGACTCTGTACCACACCAGCTCCACCATGGACTCTGTACCACACCATCTCCACCATGGAGTCTGTACCGCACCAGCTCCACCATGGACTCCGTACCGCACCAGGGCCACCATGGACTCCGTACCGCACCAGCTCCACCATGGACTATGTACCGCACCAGGGCCACCATGGACTCTGTACCGCACCACGGCCACCATGGACTCTGTACCACACCAGCTCCACCATGGACTCTGTACCGCACCATCTCCACCATGGACTCTGTACCACTCCAGGGCCAGCATGGACTCTGTACCACACCAGTTCCACCATGGACTCTGTACCGCACCAGCTCCACCATGGACTCTGTACGACACCAGCTCCACCATGGACTCTGTACCGCACCAGCTCCACCATGGACTCTGTACGACACCAGCTCCACCATGGACTCTGTACCACACCAGTTCCAGCATGGACTCTGTACCACACCAGCTCCACCATGGACTCTGTACCTCACCAGCTCCACCATGGACTCTGTGCCGCACCAGCTCCACCAGGGACTCTGTACCACACCAGGGCCAGCATGGACTCTGTACCGCACCAGCTCCACCATGGACTCTGTACCACACCAGGGCCAGCATGGACTCTGTACCACACCAGCTCCACCATGGACTCTGTACCACACCAGGGCCAGCATGGACTCTGTACCGCACCAGCTCCACCATGGACTCTGTACCACACCAGGGCCAGCATGGACTCTGTACCACACCAGCTCCACCATGGACTCTGTACCACACCAGCTCCACACACACCAGCTCCACCATGGACTCTGTACCGCACCAGGGCCACCATGGACTCTGTACCGCACCAGGGCCACCATGGACTCTGTACCGCACCAGCTCCACCATGGACTCTTTACCGCACCAGGGCCACCATGGACTCTGTGCCGCACCAGGGCCACCATGGACTCTGTGCCGCACCAGGGCCAGCATGGACTCTGTACCGCAACAGGGCCACCATGGACTCTGTACCACACCAGCTCCACCATGGACTCTGTACCACACCAGCTCCACACACACCAGCACCACCATGGACTCCGTACCACACCAGAGCCAGCATGGACTGTGCCACACCAGTGCCACCATGGACTCTGTACCACACCAGGGCCAGCATGGACTCTGTACCGCACCAGCTCCACCATGGTCTCTGTACCACACCAGCTCCACCATGGACTCTGTATCACACCAGGGCCAGCATGGACTCTGTACCACACCAGGGCCACCATGGACTCTGTACCACATCAGCTCCACCATTGACTCTGTACCACACCAGATCCACCATGGACTCTGTACCACACCAGCTCCACCAGGGACTCTGTATCACACCAGCTCCACCATGGACTCTGTACCACACCAGGGCCAGCATGGACTGTGCCACACCAGTGCCACCATGGACTCTGTACCGCACCAGGGCCAGCATGGACTCTGTACCGCACCAGCTCCACCATGGTCTCTGTACCACACCAGCTCCACCATGGACTCTGTACCGCACCAGCTCCACCATGGACTCTGTACCACACCAGGGCCAGCATGGACTCTGTACCGCATCAGCTCCACCATGGTCTCTGTACCACACCAGCTCCACCATGGACTCTGTACCGCACCAGGGCCAGCATGGACTCTGTACCGCACCAGCTCCACCATGGTCTCTGTACCACACCAGCTCCACCATGGACTCTGTACCACACCAGGGCCAGCATGGACTCTGTACCACACCAGCTCCACCATGGACTCTGTGCCACACCAGCTCCACCATGGACTCTGTGCCACACCAGCTCCACCATGGACTCTGTACCACACCAGCTCCACCATGGACTCTGTACCACACCAGGGCCACCATGGACTCTGTACCACACCAGCTCCACCATGGACTCTGTACCACACCAGCTCCACCATGGACTCTGTGCCACACCAGGGCCACCATGGACTCTGTACCACACCAGGGCCACCATGGACTCTGTACCACACCAGCTCCACCATGGACTCTGTACCACACCAGGGCCAGCATGGACGCTGTACCATACCAGGGCCAGCATGGACTCTGTACCACACCAGCTCCACCATGGACTCTGTGCCACACCAGCTCCACCACGGACTCTGTACCGCACCAGGGCCAGCATGGACTCTGTACCGCACCAGGGCCAGCATGGACTCTGTATCACACCAGGGCCACCATGGACTCCGTACCGCACCAGCTCCACCATGGACTCCGTGCCACACCAGCTCCAGCATGGACTCTGTACCGCACCAGCTCCACCATGGACTCTGTACCGCACCAGGGCCACCATGGACTCTGTACCGCACCAGGGCCACAATGGACTCTGTACCGCATCAGCTCCACCATGGACTCTGTACCGCACCAGGGCCAGCATGGACTCTGTACCGCACCAGCTCCACCATGGACTCCGTGCCACACCAGCTCCACCATGGACTCCGTGCCACACCAGCTCCACCATGGACTCCGTGCCGCACCCGCTCCACCATGGACTCCGTGCCGCACCCGCTCCACCATGGACTCCGTGCCGCACCAGGTCCACCATGGACTCCGTGCCGCACCAGCTCCACCATGGACTCTGTACCACACCAGCTCCACCATGGACTCTGTACCACTCCAGGGCCAGCATGGACTCTGTACCACACCAGCTCCACCATGGACTCTGTACCACACCAGCTCCACCATGGACTCTGTACCGCACCAGGTCCAGCATGGACTCTGTACCACACCAGCTCCACCATGGACTCTGTACCGCACCAGGTCCAGCATGGACTCTGTACCGCACCAGGGCCAGCATGGACACTGTACCACAGCAGGGCCAGCATGGACTCTGTACCGCAACAGCTCCACCATGGACTCCGTACCGCACCAGGGCCACCATGGACTCCGTACCGCACCAGCTCCACCACGGACTCCGCGCCGCACCAGGGCCACCATGGACTCTGTACCGCAGCAGGGCCAGCATGGACTCTGTACCACACCAGGGCCAGCATGGACTCTGTACCACACCAGGGCCACCATGGACTCTGTACCGCACCAGCTCCACCATGGACTCTGTACCACACCAGGGCCAGCATGGACTCTGTACCACACCATGGCCACCATGGACTCTGTACCACACCAGCTCCACCATGGACTCCGTGCCGCACCAGCTCCATCATGGACTCTGTACCACACCAGCGCCAGCATGGACTCTGTACCACACCAGCTCCACCATGGACTCTGTACCACACCAGCTCCACCATGGACTCTGTACCACACCAGGGCCAGCATGGACTCTGTACCACACCAGGGCCAGCATGGACTCTGTACCACACTAGGGCCAGCTTGGACTCTGTACCACACCAGCTCCACCATGGACTCTGTACCACACCAGTGCCAGCATGGACTCTGTACCACACCAGGGCCACCAAGGACTCTGTACCACACCAGCTCCACCATGGACTCTGTACCACACCAGCTCCACCATGGACTCTGTACCACACCAGGGCCAGCATGGACTCTGTACCACACCAGCTCCACCATGGATTCTGTACCACACCAGGGCCACCATGGACTCTGTACCGCACCAGCTCCACCATGGACTCCGTGCCGCACCAGCTCCACCATGGACTCTGTACCACACCAGCTCCACCATGGACTCTGTACCACTCCAGGGCCAGCATGGACTCTGTACCACACCAGCTCCACCATGGACTCTGTACCACACCAGCTCCACCATGGACTCTGTACCACACCAGGGCCAGCATGGACTCTGTACCACACCAGCTCCACCATGGATTCTGTACCACACCAGGGCCACCATGGACTCTGTACCGCACCAGCTCCACCATGGACTCCGTGCCGCACCCGCTCCACCATGGACTCCGTGCCGCACCAGCTCCACCATGGACTCTGTACCACACCAGGGCCAGCATGGACTCTGTACCGCACCAGCTCCACCATGGACTCTGTACCACACCAGCTCCACCATGGACTCTGTACCACACCAGGGCCAGCATGGACTCTGTACCGCTCCAGGGCCACCATGTACTCTGTACCACACCAGGGCCAGCATGGACTCTGTACCACACCAGCTCCACCATGGACTCCGTACCACTCCAGGGCCAGCATGGACTCTGTACCACACCAGCTCCACCACGGACTCTGTACCGCACCAGCTCCACACACACCAGCTCCACCATGGACTCCGTACCACACCAGGGCCAGCATGGACTCTGTGCCACACCAGGTCCACCATGGACTCTGTGCCACACCAGGTCCACCATGGACTCTGTACCACATCAGTGCCACCATGGAATCTGTACCACACCAGGGCCAGCATGGACTCTGTACCACACCAGGGCCAGCATGGACTCGGTACCGCACCAGCTCCACCATGGACTCTACCGCACCAGCTCCACCATGGACTCTGTACCGCACCAGGGCCACCATCGACTCTGTACCGCACCAGGGCCACCATGGACTCTGTACCATATCAGCTCCACCATGGTCTCTGTACCACACCAGCTCCACCATGGACTCTGTACCGCACCAGCTCCACCATGGACTGCGTACCACCCCAGGGCCAGCATGGACTCTGTGCCACCCCAGGGCCACCATGGACTCTGTGCCACACCAGGGCCACCATGGACTCTGTGCCACCCCAGGGCCACCATGGACTCTATACCACACCAGCTCCACCATGGACTCTGTACCACACCAGGGCCACCATGGACTCTGTACCACACCAGGGCCAGCATGGACTCTGTACCACACCAGGGCCAGCATGGACTCTGTACCACACCAGGGCCACCATGGACTCTGTACCACACCAGCTCCACCATGGACTCTGTACCGCACCAGCTCCACCATGGACTCTGTACCACACCAGCTCCACCATGGACTCCGTACCGCACCAGCTCCACCATGGACTCTGTACCGCACCAGGGCCAGCATGGACTCTGTACCGCACCAGCTCCACCATGGACTCTGTACCGCACCAGCTCCACCATGGACCCTGTACCGCACCAGCTCCACCATGGACTCCGTACCGCACCAGGGCCACCATGGACTCTGTACCGCACCAGCTCCACCATGGACTCTGTACCGCACCAGGGCCACCATGGACTCTGTACCGCACAGGGCCACCATGGACTCTGTACCACACAAGCTCCACCATGGACTCTGTACCACACCAGCTCCACCATGGACTCCGTACCGCACCAGGGCCACCATGGACTCCGTACCACACAAGCTCCACCATGGACTCCGTACCACACAAGCTCCATCATGGACTCTGTACCGCACCAGCTCCACCATGGACTCCGTACCGCACCAGGGCCACCATGGACTCCGTACCGCACCAGGGCCACCATGGACTCCGTACCGCACCAGCTCCACCATGGACTCTGTACCACACCAGCTCCACCATGGACTCTGTACCACACCATCTCCACCATGGAGTCTGTACCGCACCAGCTCCACCATGGACTCCGTACCGCACCAGGGCCACCATGGACTCCGTACCGCACCAGCTCCACCATGGACTATGTACCGCACCAGGGCCACCATGGACTCTGTACCGCACCACGGCCACCATGGACTCTGTACCACACCAGCTCCACCATGGACTCTGTACCGCACCATCTCCACCATGGACTCTGTACCACTCCAGGGCCAGCATGGACTCTGTACCACACCAGTTCCACCATGGACTCTGTACCGCACCAGCTCCACCATGGACTCTGTACGACACCAGCTCCACCATGGACTCTGTACCGCACCAGCTCCACCATGGACTCTGTACGACACCAGCTCCACCATGGACTCTGTACCACACCAGTTCCAGCATGGACTCTGTACCACACCAGCTCCACCATGGACTCTGTACCTCACCAGCTCCACCATGGACTCTGTGCCGCACCAGCTCCACCAGGGACTCTGTACCACACCAGGGCCAGCATGGACTCTGTACCGCACCAGCTCCACCATGGACTCTGTACCACACCAGGGCCAGCATGGACTCTGTACCACACCAGCTCCACCATGGACTCTGTACCACACCAGGGCCAGCATGGACTCTGTACCGCACCAGCTCCACCATGGACTCTGTACCACACCAGGGCCAGCATGGACTCTGTACCACACCAGCTCCACCATGGACTCTGTACCACACCAGCTCCACACACACCAGCTCCACCATGGACTCTGTACCGCACCAGGGCCACCATGGACTCTGTACCGCACCAGGGCCACCATGGACTCTGTACCGCACCAGCTCCACCATGGACTCTTTACCGCACCAGGGCCACCATGGACTCTGTGCCGCACCAGGGCCACCATGGACTCTGTGCCGCACCAGGGCCAGCATGGACTCTGTACCGCAACAGGGCCACCATGGACTCTGTACCACACCAGCTCCACCATGGACTCTGTACCACACCAGCTCCACACACACCAGCACCACCATGGACTCCGTACCACACCAGAGCCAGCATGGACTGTGCCACACCAGTGCCACCATGGACTCTGTACCACACCAGGGCCAGCATGGACTCTGTACCGCACCAGCTCCACCATGGTCTCTGTACCACACCAGCTCCACCATGGACTCTGTATCACACCAGGGCCAGCATGGACTCTGTACCACACCAGGGCCACCATGGACTCTGTACCACATCAGCTCCACCATTGACTCTGTACCACACCAGATCCACCATGGACTCTGTACCACACCAGCTCCACCAGGGACTCTGTATCACACCAGCTCCACCATGGACTCTGTACCACACCAGGGCCAGCATGGACTGTGCCACACCAGTGCCACCATGGACTCTGTACCGCACCAGGGCCAGCATGGACTCTGTACCGCACCAGCTCCACCATGGTCTCTGTACCACACCAGCTCCACCATGGACTCTGTACCGCACCAGCTCCACCATGGACTCTGTACCACACCAGGGCCAGCATGGACTCTGTACCGCATCAGCTCCACCATGGTCTCTGTACCACACCAGCTCCACCATGGACTCTGTACCGCACCAGGGCCAGCATGGACTCTGTACCGCACCAGCTCCACCATGGTCTCTGTACCACACCAGCTCCACCATGGACTCTGTACCACACCAGGGCCAGCATGGACTCTGTACCACACCAGCTCCACCATGGACTCTGTGCCACACCAGCTCCACCATGGACTCTGTGCCACACCAGCTCCACCATGGACTCTGTACCACACCAGCTCCACCATGGACTCTGTACCACACCAGGGCCACCATGGACTCTGTACCACACCAGCTCCACCATGGACTCTGTACCACACCAGCTCCACCATGGACTCTGTGCCACACCAGGGCCACCATGGACTCTGTACCACACCAGGGCCACCATGGACTCTGTACCACACCAGCTCCACCATGGACTCTGTACCACACCAGGGCCAGCATGGACGCTGTACCATACCAGGGCCAGCATGGACTCTGTACCACACCAGCTCCACCATGGACTCTGTGCCACACCAGCTCCACCACGGACTCTGTACCGCACCAGGGCCAGCATGGACTCTGTACCGCACCAGGGCCAGCATGGACTCTGTATCACACCAGGGCCACCATGGACTCCGTACCGCACCAGCTCCACCATGGACTCCGTGCCACACCAGCTCCAGCATGGACTCTGTACCGCACCAGCTCCACCATGGACTCTGTACCGCACCAGGGCCACCATGGACTCTGTACCGCACCAGGGCCACAATGGACTCTGTACCGCATCAGCTCCACCATGGACTCTGTACCGCACCAGGGCCAGCATGGACTCTGTACCGCACCAGCTCCACCATGGACTCCGTGCCACACCAGCTCCACCATGGACTCCGTGCCACACCAGCTCCACCATGGACTCCGTGCCGCACCCGCTCCACCATGGACTCCGTGCCGCACCCGCTCCACCATGGACTCCGTGCCGCACCAGGTCCACCATGGACTCCGTGCCGCACCAGCTCCACCATGGACTCTGTACCACACCAGCTCCACCATGGACTCTGTACCACTCCAGGGCCAGCATGGACTCTGTACCACACCAGCTCCACCATGGACTCTGTACCACACCAGCTCCACCATGGACTCTGTACCGCACCAGGTCCAGCATGGACTCTGTACCACACCAGCTCCACCATGGACTCTGTACCGCACCAGGTCCAGCATGGACTCTGTACCGCACCAGGGCCAGCATGGACACTGTACCACAGCAGGGCCAGCATGGACTCTGTACCGCAACAGCTCCACCATGGACTCCGTACCGCACCAGGGCCACCATGGACTCCGTACCGCACCAGCTCCACCACGGACTCCGCGCCGCACCAGGGCCACCATGGACTCTGTACCGCAGCAGGGCCAGCATGGACTCTGTACCACACCAGGGCCAGCATGGACTCTGTACCACACCAGGGCCACCATGGACTCTGTACCGCACCAGCTCCACCATGGACTCTGTACCACACCAGGGCCAGCATGGACTCTGTACCACACCATGGCCACCATGGACTCTGTACCACACCAGCTCCACCATGGACTCCGTGCCGCACCAGCTCCATCATGGACTCTGTACCACACCAGCGCCAGCATGGACTCTGTACCACACCAGCTCCACCATGGACTCTGTACCACACCAGCTCCACCATGGACTCTGTACCACACCAGGGCCAGCATGGACTCTGTACCACACCAGGGCCAGCATGGACTCTGTACCACACTAGGGCCAGCTTGGACTCTGTACCACACCAGCTCCACCATGGACTCTGTACCACACCAGTGCCAGCATGGACTCTGTACCACACCAGGGCCACCAAGGACTCTGTACCACACCAGCTCCACCATGGACTCTGTACCACACCAGCTCCACCATGGACTCTGTACCACACCAGGGCCAGCATGGACTCTGTACCACACCAGCTCCACCATGGATTCTGTACCACACCAGGGCCACCATGGACTCTGTACCGCACCAGCTCCACCATGGACTCCGTGCCGCACCAGCTCCACCATGGACTCTGTACCACACCAGCTCCACCATGGACTCTGTACCACTCCAGGGCCAGCATGGACTCTGTACCACACCAGCTCCACCATGGACTCTGTACCACACCAGCTCCACCATGGACTCTGTACCACACCAGGGCCAGCATGGACTCTGTACCACACCAGCTCCACCATGGATTCTGTACCACACCAGGGCCACCATGGACTCTGTACCGCACCAGCTCCACCATGGACTCTGTACCACACCAGCTCCAGCTTGGACTCCGTGCCTCTCTGTTGGACGGCTGCAAACAGGCGATACTGCAGCCGGAGCCCTAATCCTTGCTACGGCCATGACCACACAGTTCCCCTGCAAATAAACCAGTGAACCAGCCTTGCAGCATTCTATACTCCCAATGTCCGACAATCACAAGAACAGCGATTAAGACATCATTCGCTGCTAGACTGCACACCACCATCACCCGCTGACTATGATGCCTCTCTGTAGCATTCAGCAGAACTAAGTCCAGCTCCCTCAGTTTCTCTGCCAATGAGGAACTTGCTGAGGGGTAGACCTGCAGTACTTTAAATTCTTAATGTCCAGCAGGAACTTATGATAATAAAAAGTGCTTTTAACAGAGACAAAAACACTTTTAGTTGGCCCCATAGAAGATCTGTGTACAAGCATGCCGCCATCCAGAAGAGTTCTCTGCATACTC